>NC_088384.1:89248106-89551136 GCF_037993035.2 Macaca fascicularis
AATAAAAAACAGCAAGAATGTGATAATCCTAATACTAGATGATGCTGGGCTTTAGGGTTAGATTGGCCACCAGAGTATAGAAGACCTGGGTCCCTTGTCTTCTTAAACTCAACATATCCAAAACTCAACTGCTGACTCCCACCTTCATCCCTGCCCCAACCTGTGCCTCTCCCTGCCCAATCCATCTTACCTAATGACAACTCCATCCATCCAGTTGCTCTGGCCAAAAATCGTGATGTCCTCCCTGGCTCCTCTGTCTCCCTTGTACCTGCTTCCAGCCTGTTGCCAAATCCTCCCTGTCACTTCTGCCTTCAAATCACACCCAGGCATCTCACCACTTTTTTTTCCCACCTCTGGTGGTCTGAGCCACCATTATCTCCCCGCTTAACTTACAGCCGCAGATTCTCCTGCTTCTACCCACCAGCCCTCATCTCCTCCATTCTGTTCTGCCAGTATCCAGAAAAATCTTCCTAAGAAGCGGAGCCAACCCTGTAACTCCCTTGTCCAAACCCTCCAATGTCTTATCTTCACCCTCAGAACCAAGTCCAAAGTTCTTACCACTGGCCCTCAAGGCTCCACGCAATCTGGCCCTGGCTACCTCGCTCACCTCTTCTACTAGTCTCGCCTCACTCTCTGCCTGCTAGCCACACAAAGCCCGTTGCTGTTCCTCAAACACACAAGCCACATTTCAGCCTCAGGGCTTTTGCACTTGCTCTGCCTTCTTTATTATTTCTACTATTATTATTGTTTTGAGATAGGGTCTCACTCTGTCTCCCAGGCTGGAGTTCAGTAAGTGGTGTGACCACAGCTCACTGCAGCCTCAACCTCCTGGGCCCAAGCCACCCTCCTGCCTCAGCCTCCCAAGTAGCTGGGACCACAGACACATGTCACCATGCCCAGCTAATTTTTTGTTTGGTTGTTTGACTTTTTGTTTTCCTTTGTTTTGTTTTCGAGACAAGGTATTGCTCCATCACACAGGCTGGAGTGCAGTGGCACAATCATGGCTCACTGCAACCTTGACTTCTCAGACTTAATTGATCTCCTGCCTTGGCCTCTCAAAGTGCTGGGATTACAGGCATGAGCCATGCACCCAGCCTTGCTCTGTCTTAAGCCCGTCCTTTTCTTCTCTTGACTATCTGTGTGACTCATTCTCACTTCATTCGTGACTCTGCCCAAACGTCAACTCCTTTGATAAACCTTCCCTGACTACCCTGTCTGAAATTCCACTCTTCCCAATATTACCTTCCATTGTCCTGATCCTGTAGGGCCTTTTTTTTTCACCATGCCTATCACTTTCTGTATGTATTTATTTACTGGATTTATTCTCCTATACATACATACCTGCTCCAAGCATCTGCTGTATATGGCTTTCGGTCTTATTCACTCATTGATTCCAGCCTACTTGGTGCTGGGCAAAGTGCTGAACATGATTATTCTGAGATGCATTAAGATAAGAGCTTCTTTTTGCTCGGAGATATATTTCCAGTGCTTATAACACATAGTAGCTTTGCAATAAACTACCTGGTTAATGAATGAGTAACCATCTTTGCCTATATTCAGCTTCTTCTCTGCAAGGGACCTGCCATTGCACAAAGTGAGGTCCACCTGCAGCAGGAGCCACAGCCTCCCTGTGTTGTGCTGTTTCTTCACCCAGGATACAGGTGAAAAATCCTCAACTCCTCCAAGTCTCCATCGAGAGCACCCCTCAAAGAAAGGAGGCCACTGTACGAGTACCATTCATATCTGAGTTGATCGTGCAGTAAGTCACAGCTATGAGTCTCGCAGGTTCCATCGGCTTTTGCACAGGAGTTGGGGGTTGTGGGCAGGAGCGCTAACCAAAGGACTCAGCAACAGACTCACTGTGTGGTTAGAGCAAAACATCCACCCTCTCTGGGCCTGAGTCACCCCATGTGTAGAATGAGAAGCCTGCAGAATACTTGAGTGCTCCAAGCTTGGGGCCCCTCTGAGAAAGCAGAAGGGTTGAGCAGATTTCCTCCCCCTACCTCTTCCAGACAGCCCCCACCTTCATTTATTTGAACTTCATGAGTCTGCTTAGTTCTGATTGAATGTAACTGAAGACAAGAACATCGAATCACCTCTGGACCCCAATTCTGTGACACTATTGCCTGGAGATCACCCCAGGAGATGCATCTGGCCCACTGATAAATTTTGTCTGGTTTGCATGGTGCATCTGCAGAGGCCAGGCATTCTCCAGTTCACCACAGCCTTTACCTCTCCCTGTGAAACTAACTGCCGGTCTACTTCATTCATTGCCATTTCAAGCCTGGTCATCAAGGCGATGGATTCTGAGACCTCTAGAAAAGGACTTTCCAAGGTCAGATGCAGTTTTCTAGTTTTGATAAGATGCCATACTTAGAATCAATATTTTCCTTCCTAACTGTCCCCAGAGCCAGAGGTAGCAAGTATTAGATTCCCTGAGTGCAGAACCCTCTGACTTAGCTACTGGCTGGATGCATGCCTTGGAGAAAGCCATTCCCATTCTCCAGGACTGAATGGCCTCTTTTGAAAAATGAGAAAATGACCTTAACAGGGTGGTTTTGAAGATTCTGTGGCAACATGGGGAACGTCGTTCTAGAAACAAATGGGGATGTAGTGAGCTCTGAACTTCTCTCCCACCTGCCTTACCTCTTCCCTCCCACAGGCTCCTGACCTTGAAGCCCTTCACAGCTAATATGCAGTCAGATATAAAAGTCCAGATTCGTTTGGAGAAGAATGTAGGTGGCAGATATGAACTTGCCTTTGGGAACTGCAGACTCTTGCCTGAGGCTATCTGGATCCAAACTGGAGCCCAGTGAGTTCTCCATCTGTCTTTCTCTGTGTCCAGCTGGTTATGATGATGTTCCCAGTGAGGTTTCACCTGAAAGATGTCACTAGAAAAACAATACCCTACAAAATTAGGCTTTTGTGTGTATGGTGATGTGGGTATAATAAATAGGACTTTCTGTGCCTTTAAAATTTTGTTTTTTACAAAAGTAATAATTCTATCAACATGAAAAGAGACTTACCAAATAGGACTGAGCAAAAAAAAAAAAAAAAAAAGGATTGCTTGGCCATTTGTTGATAGGTTATTTCTAAACTTTTTGGGCCTAGTGAGGTGGCTCATGCCTGTAATCTCAGCACTTTGGGAGGCCAAGGCAGGCAGACAGCTTGAGCCCAGGAGTTCAAGACCAGCCTGGGCAACACAGCAAAACCCTGTCTATACAAAAAATATAAAAATTAGCCACATGTGGTGGCAGGTGCCTATAGTCCCTGCTACTAGGGAGGCTGAGGTGGGAGGATCACTTGAGCCCAGGAGGTTCAGGTGGCAGCGAGTCATAAGCATGCCACTGCACTCCAGCTGGGGCAACAAGCAAGACCCTGTCTCGAAAACATTAAATTAATTTAAAAGATAAACATTTTGCTATCATAAATAACCCAGAACATTTTGATATAGGAAAATGTTCCAAAAATAGAATTATTTTCTTATTGTAGATTTTTAAGATTATTCCAAAAGTATACACAGTTCTACAACTTCTAAGTTTTCAGCACTGCCAAACCACTCACCAAATACCTTACCAATGGAACTGAACCAAGTGGCATGTCTCTAGCTGATACTGGGCAGTTTTGTCCCAAATACAATAAATCCCAATTATTCTCTTTTTCACAACATTTATTCTTTTATACATACATACCTTCCCCAAGCATCTGCTATAGATGGCTCTCATTCTTACTCATTTATTTCAGCCTGCTTGGTGCTGGGAAAAGTGCTGAATATGATTATTCTGAGCTACGTTAAGACAAGATCTTCTTTTCACTAGGAGGAAAATCCCACAAATGCTATTATTTTCATTACTTTGACTACCAGTAGAAAAAGATTTCATCATTTCTTAGTCTCTGATATTTCCTCTTCAGAGAAACTGTCTTCAGAGATTTTGCTCTTTTATTAAGTAGAGTTTTAGTGTTTACTTCTAAATTTATAATCCTTTTTCAAAAGTCTTCTTTTTAAATATTTTTTTGAAATGGGGTCTCACTCAGTTGCCCAGGCTTAAGTGCAATGGTGGTACAATCTTGGCTCACTGCAAGCTCCGCCTCCCCAGCTCAGGCGATCCTCCCATCTAGGCCTCCTGAGTAGCTGAGATTACAGGCGCAGGCCAACATGCCTGGCTAATTTTTGTGTTTTTTGTAGAGACAGAGTTTCACCATGTCTCCCAGGCTGGTCTCAAACTCCGGCACCCAAGTGATCTACCTGCCTCAGCCTCTCAAAGTGCTGGGATTACAGGCATGAGCCACCACATCTAGCCCTTTTTAAAGTTTGTTTGTTTGTGTGTGTGTGTGTTTAAATTAAGGCTGATATCCACATTTAGCTGAATCCAGTGGTCATCACCAGTCCATTTTCTATCTTGTTTTCTTCTTTCACGAATTCTCTATTTTGATTCATCTCAGTTGCTCGCTGTTTCAGGAAAGCTCTGGGTGTGGAATGCTTTCTGCACCCTTGCACACCTGGTCCTGTCCTCCTGACATGCTCAGACACAAATGAGAACCAGGCCAGATTCACAGCCCATCTCCCCTTCTGAAAACTCTGCAAATACCTCTCTCTCCCGTGATATGCTAAAGAAAACATGGCCCTCCTTTGTGAGGAATCTGAGACCTAAGGTTGGAAGCAGTAGATCATAGCTGATTTCTATGCACACTCTTTAAAAAATAAAGACATAAACCCTTTGCCTGAGAATAGGACAGATTTATCTTCACATGTTAATGATTAGGGACTGAGTCAGGAACACAGAACACAAGGACACCTTTATGCTATTTCCTGCTTCTTTCTCCTGCCTCCCAATTAAAGAACGATGCTATACTGTTCCTTCCATGAAAGCACTGGCCCTCCGGCAGAAGAGATAAGTTCCGCTGTAGCATCAGGTAATCAGAGAAATGAGAAAGTGAGAAGGAAAGAGGGAACTCAGAATTAGCCAGGATGATCAGGAAGAGCTTTCTGAAGGAAACCAGTTGGCTGGGCCTAACAAGAATTTGAAGAAGGCATCTCCAGTGGGAGATGCAAAATAGTCACAGAGAAGATAACGGTGGGTAACAATGATAAGGGCAAGGTGACTTAAACTTGGAAGATTAATTTTGAGGAGCCCTAGAGTGTGGACTGGAGCAGTAGGACATGGCTGGGTGATTCAATGCCGTGGAAACAAAGAGTAGACTTGAAGAAGTTCACGGTCATTGATCAAAGAAGTGATGTGGAGAAAGGAATCCGAGAGAAGTTAATCTGTTCTGCGTATTTTCTGCCTCTTGATTTAGACTCGCCCCAGCAGCAAAATTTGTTGTGGCAAACATAGAGAGAAACCTGAAAAACATAGTAGCCCATGATCTGGGGCAAAAGGTAAGTATGCAAACCCAGATTACTTCCGTTTTTGAGCTGAGACTCAGATAACAAGGGATTGGATCTTCTTAACGAAGTGGGAGGAAATCTTCCAGGAAGGAGAGCTAGGGAGAGATGGAGTGGCGTCTATTAAGCTCCCATTCTGCAATCGGACACTGGTGAAGTGTTTTACAGACATTCTTTAATTCTTCAGGTCAAAATCAGCATCCGTGTGACCAGAAGTGAGTTGATAATTCTCTCCAAAACTCAGTTTCCTTATCCATAAAATGGGGATAAGTAATCACAAAATTAACATTCACTAAGCACTCAAACACTATGCTAAGTATCCGAATTTTCTTATCTCATCCTCCAAACAATCTCATACTCCAGGTAACAATATCATCTTCATTTTCCAGATTTAAGAAACAGTCCCAGGCAGGGCCAATGACTTACTCAAGTCATACAGCTGCCAAGTGGCTGAGCTGGCTTGTGACCCTAGGGCAGCCTGAGCTGGCTTGTGATCCTAGGGTAGCCTGTCCCCAAAACCCATCTACTTGGTTGTCCCCAGAATGGGTTGGCTTAGGAGAACTTGCCTTGCTCACTCTTATTTAGGCTTTATTAACGAGCCCTCCTCCTGACCTTTGCCTATTTCCTTGTCTTTCAGGTGTGTCCTGTGATTAATAAATGGCTCTACAACCTGGAGCAGCATGTGGTTAAAGAATTGATTAGTAAGTGCTGGAGGTGGGAAGGGACAGGAACACTCCAGAAGAAAGTTCAGACTCCTCTGTCACCCTTTGTATCTCATTTCCCCTTACCTCACCCTGGCACTTCTCCTAGACCAAAAATCTCTTTCCTACTGAAGTAGAATGGTCCCTAATAATCACAACCTTAATAAACTCAGCTGACATTTACTGAGGGGACCCAGTGTGCCAACATGAAGCACTGTGCCTGCACTAGCAATTGAATGTGCACCTTTAGCTAAGGACATGCTTGTTTCAATTCTATTCTTGCCCTCAGCCTAGAGCAGCTAAGATATGAATGCAGGCTTCTCCAGGGGAGAAAATCTGCCCAATTCTCCCTTTATTCTCCTCTAAAATTGTATGATGTTGATTGATGGGCAGGAAATTGGTCTGGTTTCAGCCGAGACAAAGACTGCCTCCTTTCAGATGTCTCTACCTCAAGCATCCAAAGTTTTCATATCTGCTAGAATTCAAAGCAAAAAATGCAAGATTGAATCTGAGCAGCTCAGGCCCCCATCAGGACTTCAAACTTCCCCCACCAAAAAAAAAAAAAAGCTGAATTGAAAGGTATATGCCTTCATTCACTGAATATTCACTAGTCCTGCCAAGTGCTAGATGCCGGAGTTTCTAAAGTTCTCTCTAGTGGCTCTCCCAGCAAGCAATTTTCTGACCTCTGCTTATATACCTTCATTGACTGGGAACTCACTACCTTTTTTTTTTTTTTTTTTTTGCTTTTTGAAATGGAGTTTTGCTCTGTTCCCCAGGCTGGAGTGCAGTGGTGCAATCTCAGCTCACTGCAACCTCTGCCTCCAGAGTTCAAGTAATTCTCCTGCCTTGGCCTCCCAAGTAGCTGGGATTACAGGCATGCATCACCACACCTGGCTAATTTTTGTATCTTTAGTAGAGACGGAGTTTCACCGTATTGGCTAGGCTGGTCTTTAACTCCTGACCTCAAGTGATCCACCTACCTTGGCCTCCCAAAGTGCTGGGATTACAGGTGTGAGCCACCACGCCCGGCCAGAACTCACTACTTATGAGGTAGGAAGCTTGAGGCAACTAATCTGGATGAGCCTAAAAATTCCCAAAGCTTGTGACCCCAGGCCCATGCAAATGAATGGGACAGCTCAACCAACACCTTCACTTTGTTATTGGGCCATTGCTTCAGAGAGATGACCAGATGAAATGAGACTCCAGCTGCAGTAATGGCACCTTTCTGCACTGTCTCATTCCAATGTAGGAGCTCTTAAGTGATTAGCTTGGAAGGAAGTGGTTGTTCCTAATCTATAGATAAGGAAACCAAGATCCAAGAACTTTAAGCAATTTATCCAAGATTGCTTAGCAAAAAATCATAACAATTAAATCTAAATGCATATTAGGTGCTTTACTATGTGCCAGACTCTTTGTGGACTTTACATATGTTAACTTGATCAGTCCACACAACTCCATGAACTAGGTATTATCACTATCTGCATTTTAAAGATAAGGAAACAGAAACAAAGGAAGATCAAAATGTTTGCCCATATTTCCATGGAAGAAAGTGTCGGAGCCAGAGTGAACCCACATCCTCCAGCTATAGAGCCCACACTGGTAGTCACTATACTGCATGGTTATCCATGCAGTATCCATGCAGTATCCAGAACTGTCCACAAAATCATTCAAGACAGCCAGCGGCAAATCAGAGCTTCCAGCCTCAGACCCGTCTCCACACCTTGGGCTCATTCCCCCTCCCCATTCTGCTCCCAGTGCTGCTCCAAGGGGGAAACCTCCCTGGTCTCTCTGATCCTCCCCCACCCCCACTGTCTGAGGTATCTGTTTTGCATTCTAGATCTGGTCCTGCTGCAGGAAAAGTACCAAGTCACCATCTAAATGTCCCCAAAGTGAAGGAGCTATGTGTGTACCAATCCGGTGAGAAACCAGAGCATGTTTCCATTCCTTAGTGATGACCTTTGGCCTTTAGGGTCATTATAAGTGTGTTACTCATTCATTTATTAAATTGTAGTTAAGCCTCTACTATATGCTAGACACTATTCTACATGTTAGGAATACAGCAGTGAAGGAGATGGACAAGGAATCTGATTTCCTGGAGCTTGTATTCTAGTTGGGAATACTAACAGCGAACAAAGAAATAAATATATAGTCAACTAAATTCCAGAGGATGATGGGTATTCAGAAGAAAACAAAGCAGGAGGATGTGGACAAAAGTAACTGAGGTGGGGACAGAGAGAGGCATCAAATTAATATAGTCAGACAGAGGCTCTTTGGGGAACAGATATTTCGGCTGAGCCCTGAATGATCAGGCAGTAGGAGTTGTGCCAAGACCCAGGAGAAAAGTATCACAAGCAAGAAGATGAACACGTGCAAAGTCCCTGAAGCAGGAATGAAGGAACTTGCCTTTTTGAAGTAAAGAAAGGAGGTTGACGTGGGCTGGAGTGTGCAGGGAGCTCAGTTTTAGGAGACATCTTTACAAGAGTGATATCTGGCAGATAAAAGGAAGGAAGTTTCTATGAAAGGAGATGTCATTATTCATTCATTTATCATGTATGTATTTGCAACAATTCTGTGCTGAATACACTCTGCTCAGGTGTCACCATCTCAAGTCTCTCAAAAATGGCACATCCACCACTCTCTTCCCTGTTTTATTTTTCCTCATAACAGTCATTATTATCTTACTTCCTACTATATTATCTGTATCTTTTCTCTTCCCCTCCCAAAAGAATGTACACCTCATGAAGTCAGGGACTTCATCTTATTCCCTGTTTTATCCTAAGTTCCAGGATTACAAAAATGAATCACACATGGCCCCTGATCTCAAGATCCCCCAGCCTAGCAAGAGATAAAACAAATAAATAGGCAATTTCTTGTGCACTGAGGTGATCAGTTGAGGTTCTATGGAAGTAGACAAGACCCAGTAGCCTCACCAGGAGACTTCCAGGAGTCTTTGCAGAAGAGGCAAGATTTAAACTGGGTGTTGAAAAATGATAAAGACTCTTTTGGTGGGAAAAGACATTATAAGCAGAAGATACAGCATGTGCAAGTACACAGAAGCAGGAAAGGGTCTGATGCTCTGGGCAATGGGGAGAAGCTTTGGGTGACTGCCCATAAGAGTCATGGGGGATAGACGTATCCTCCTCTGAGGAGTAAGGATAAGTATGTAATAAGCTGCGCTGTACACATGCTTTGTGAGAACAAGGTCACATGTGATGAATCGAGCTGTAATAAGGTACAGTCCATGACGGGGACACAAAAAATTAAGTGGCCAACATCATAATGGAATCTATGTCCTTGAGTTAATTAGCTTAGTTATGTCATACTCTAAACCATTGTTATCCAATGGAAATATAACAGGAGACACACATGTAATTTTGAATTTTCTAGCAAAGCCATCTTTGAAAGGAAAAAGAAACAGATTATATTAACCTTACTGGTTTATATTTACCCACCGTATCCAAAATATTATCATTTTAACATGGAATCAATATAAAAGTAATAAAATATTTTACATGTTATTTTTGCAGTAAGTCTTTGGTCTGTTGCGTATTTTATACCTACAGCATATTTCAGGGTGGATTAGCTGCATTTCAAATGCTGATATCCATGCGTGACTAGTGGCTACCCTATTGGACAGTGCAGCTCTCTCTAAGTTAATTGGCTGGCAGTTGCAAAACGTTGAAAGGTCTAGGGCATCTCAAGTGTTCCTGGCAATATATCTAGGCTGTCACTTAGCACAGAAGTCCCAAATCTGTGACCCCCCATATTATATTCAGCTCACAGACATATTTGGTTTAGCCTATAAAGTGTTTTATACATGTGACTGAGTTGCCAATATTAAAAGTAAGAAATATGTTTTTTGATTAACTAGGGCACCTGGTGATATTTTGTATTATTGTGCTGTGAAGTAGGCCAAGGTGACGAGGAAGAGCCACCTTAATTGATGAAAGGAAGTCCAGGGAAACAATGAGAAAACGTTATACAGAGAGAGGCAGTGGATGGGCGTCCCTACAGGAATAGACTTCAGCACCACGGACAGCAGTCTTACCAGCGCGGAGGGAGAGAGCAGGAAGTGGGAAAGGCTGTCAGTTCTGACCGGAAGAAAGGGTGTGAAATTTACTAATACCTGGATTATTTCACACAGAATCAGCTTCTGCATCCTAGTCTTCTCCCTGGAATGTTCTCCACATTCAGGACACCACCTGCGTAGATCGTGTTGATTATTCAGCTGATGCCTGGAACTGCATGACCCACCCTGGACCCAAAGATCCCATGCTTCTCCGGGTACGGAGGTTATTTCCCTGTAAATCCTCACCAGAACCTCTGTGCTGATTCCCTGTAATCTTCCCACAATAAATTTTTAGCAGCTCTGAACTGCAAATTGTCCACCTTCCACAGCGCTATGTAGATGGGGGCAACGTAGCCAGAGACGGTGGTGGGTCTGGCCATGATAACTAAAGTTTGGAAAGCAGGGGAGGATACGTGGGTTGATTTATCCATTATCTTATAAACATCTGAACACTCTAGCATGATGTTTCCCTAAAGCTAATTAAAAATTTTAAAAGGTTTCCTGTCTTGTCTGGTATGTTTTCTGAACTGATTTTTTGAGCTTGGGTGGCTCCATCCTCTTGGCCACAGTCTCCTCACTGTGCAGTGGGAATGTTGGTCTCATCTTCCCAGCACCCTCAGGCAGGAACAGCCTACAAAGTTGTGATTTATGGGAGAAACCTTATCCTGGCCCTGGTAACTCCATTTTTCTTCCCTGTATCACCAAACTTTCCAAAACAAATGCTGCTATTCACTGCCTCTCCTTCCTAACGTTCATCCCCCGCTTATTTCTTTTTAAGATGGAGTTTTGTTCTGTCTTCCAGGCTGGAGTGCAGTGGTGTGATCTTGGCTCACTGCAACCTCCGCCTCCTGGGTTCAAGAAATTCTCCTGCCTCAGCCTCCTGAGTAGCTCAGACTACAGGTGTGTGCCACCATACCCAGCAAATCTTCATATTTTTAGTAGAGATGGGGTTTCACCATGTTGGCCAGGTTGGTCTTTAACTCCTGGACTCGAGTGATCCACCTGCCTCAGCCTGTTAAAGTGCTGGTGTTACAGACGTGAGCCACTGCAACCGGCCTTTTTTTTTTTTTTTTTTTTTTTTTACAATCTGGCTTCCTTCTCCAAAGCATTATTCTAATTTAATTCTCATGATAAACCTAGGAAGTAACTGTTATTTTCTCTTGAATAGGTGAGAAAACTGAGGCTCGAAGAGGTGCAGTGATGTGTGCAAGCTGCACCTCTAAGAATGAGAGAGTCAGAACTCAAACCACATCTGCCTTAGAATGAAAGTCTGGGTACTCACTGGGCCTGTGGGCACACTGTTTGTGTCCATATGCATGTTCCTGACCCTGTCCCCATCACTTTCCCCTTGTCTCACTTGCTCTGGTCACACTGGCTTTCTTGTGCTGCCTCCTCAGCTTGTTTCAACCTCAGAGCTGAACACTGGACTGGATTTTTATCTGTCCTGTTGACTGCTTGGCACATGGAGGGGCTCAGTGAAACCAGCCAACTCCCTGATAAACGCTCCCTCCTGGGAGCTGCCACACACTGCACAATAGCATGGAGAATGTCACCCCCAGAGTCACACAATCCCTCTTCCAAAGACAGGTCCCCAATTCCCAGAGGATCCAGGTGAAGAAATTTAGTGTTGTAGCTATCTCCAGCAACCATGAGAATTTAGGATCAGCTAAAGCAAAATGAGCAAATATTGGGTGACACATGTTGGAGAAAATTAATAAAAGGGGGATTGGGATCCAAAAGTGGAAAATGGAAGAAGACAGAAAGCAAGTTTGGTCCCTTTGAGAAAGGCAGCAGGAAGCAGAAGAGAAGCCAAGTTGCTTGAAGAATAAAATTAATGATCAAACAGGTTGAATGTGCATTTTTAAAAGAAGGACCCATGCCCATTTCCTCTTCTTATTGGCTGACATTTAAGGGCAGGTGAGGCTCTGCCTGGCTGGTTATCCTTAATGACCTGCCTTCCTTCTTTCCTCCTGAGAACACTCCTGCTAGGTAAGCCTCGGGGCTTGACAGGTTGGTTCCTGCCCCCTTGTGGTCCAGAGTGTTCATGGTTATGGTGAGATCTGCAGTCTTCGGTCCATCTGGTGGATCAACGCACTGAAAATGTTGGTATTGGCCATATGTGTCCCACGAATCTTAGTAGCCTCTGTAGTATATAAGAGGAAATGCAGCTGGACAGAACAGGCTTGCAGACCCCGGGGGCAGGGGGGAGGTCAAGGGCTGTAAGTGAATTTATCCAGAACAAGGTAGAGCTGATTAGAGCCAGACGGCCCAAGATCAAATCCTAGCTCCACATTTACCAGCTGTGTGTCCTTACACAAGTGACTCCAGAGTCAGGGTTCAACATAGGTCTGCCCTTGTTATTCTTCCTGCCTCTCCTTGCAATGCCTGTGGCTGGGGAAAGCAGGGCTGAGGATCATGTTGAGCAGCAGAATGGGGTGTGGGATGGAGCAGTTGGTGGGGAATGAGCAGCAGCTCCTCGGAGCTCCCTCCTGCAGGCCTGGCTACCTGGTTCCCATCCGAGCCCCACCCCTCCCCAGCTGGGTAGATTTGGGGATTTTACTTAACATTTCTGTGCCTCTGCAAAAGGAGGCCAATAATAACAGTACCTACTGCAAAGGGTTGTGTTGAGAATTCAGTAAGTCATTACAAGTAAAGCACTTAGCTTGCCCCTGGAGCTCAGTCAGCACTCAATAACTGTTAGCTGGTATCACTGTTATTATTTCAGCTAAGTGATCTTCACACACTGTGTGCCTCAGAATTGTCCAGAAGCTTATTCCCAGGCTCCCCCTCCAGAGAGTCTGACTCAATGCATCAGAAGTGACCTAAGAATCTGCATTCTTACAAGTCCCATCTCTCCCTCCAAAATTTGGTGATGCTCCCCTGGAAATTCCAGTTTTTCCGTTTTCCCTTTGCCTTCTCCAGGCCACCCTCAGAACCCAGAATCGGTCAACTCTTCCTTTGTCAAACCCAATAGGCCATTCAGAAATGGTCCCCACTCTGTCCTCCCCTGCCACTTTAAGGAAATTCGTCTTTGGATTAAAGTTATACGTGTATATACGTATATACACACACACATATATGTACATATATATACACACACATATATATTATATATATAAAGAATGGAACAAACGAATGACTAGATGAACAATGAATTCCATTCCTTAGAAGAGTAAT
Source organism: Macaca fascicularis (assembly GCF_037993035.2). Lineage (NCBI taxonomy): Eukaryota > Metazoa > Chordata > Mammalia > Primates > Cercopithecidae > Macaca > Macaca fascicularis. The sequence continues at coordinate 89,261,440 of NC_088384.1, forward strand.
TCTCAAAGTATGGACTGAACCCCCTGAATCATCTCTCTAGGGTGTTCATTCCAAAGGCAGCTCCCAGCACCTCCGCCAGCCCCTTCTAAATCAGATTCAGGAATCTGCATTTAATGCTTCTGCCTTCTCTGCTGTTCCCTGGAGTTTGGGGACCTCTGCCTTTTGCTAGGGATCTGGAATTTCCTTAGGGCCCCAAGGAGAGGAAGTGGACACCCCAATTGGCCATTGGAGATCACAGGTGTGCATAAGCCTGCTTGGCCCAGAGTTCTGCCAGGGGAGGTTCCTGCCTCCTTGTCCCACTGGACAGCTTCTTCCTGCAGCCAGGGATGTGAGACAGGCCCTCTCCCTGGGCACATGGGTGCAGACTTCTCACCCCGTAGATACAGCCACTACTGTCTTCCTTTCTTCCTCCAACCTGCTGAGCCCTTTCCCACCTGAGGGCCTTTGCCATCGTGGCTCCCTCTGCCTGGCTCCCCTTCCACATTTTGATACTCAAGTCTGGCTCCATCACCTCCTCTCCTCCTGGGCTCTGCTCGAATGTCACCTGAGACCTTCCCTAGCCCCAGTCTAATGTGGCCTCCTTGCTATTTCCAATCTCACACTAAGCTTTTTCCCCTTAATACAATTTATGGTTATTTGGTTTCTTGTTTATTTCACCTTGTTCTGATTCCCTCGCCAGATGATAAGCTGCTGGTGAACAGGGTGACTGTTATTCCCTAGAGTCAAGCACAGTGCCAGGCACATAGTTGGCCCACAGTAAATAATGGTTGGGTGGATGGATAAACGAATTTTTTTCAAAGTCAAACTCCTTGAAAGCCAGTTTCCCAGGAGAGCAAGTGTTTTACCATTGAACCCATGGGAATGCCTTAAGAGGTCCATGGCAATCCTGGTACTGTGTGCAACATATTTTAGCTTGGTGCATTTTTTTTTTCTAAAAGACAAACCAAAACTTCCAGTGCATTTTCAAAATGTCCCCCAAGAAGGTAAAGAAGCTTGTTTTAAGGAAAGCTATTTGGAATACTGAAAGAGGCTGCTAATGCGTGAGGCTCAGTGGTGCTCCACAGCTCCAGGGCCTAAGGAAAACAGTATCTGAGGCAGTGCTGGGGAAGGCAAGAGAGCCCGCTGGGATGCCAGCTCAGCCCCTTCCTGGCTGGGAGCTTAGGCAGCTGCTGGGTTTCTCTGGGTCCCTGTCTCCTCACCTTTGTAGCGTGAGGACAGCATAAGATAGACCACAGGGCAGGCTTAGCACGGGGAACAGGTCCCAACGGAGAAACACCAGCCCCGCCAACCTCCAGGTAGTTGCTCATTAAGGAGCAGTCCTCACTCCACCACCGTCCTCCCTGAAAGCACCAGCGTGGGGTGCCCAGCCAACTCGGGCTTTTTCCCTTGAATGTCAGCTGAAGCTCCACCTCCTCAGGGAGGTCTTTTCTCTGACATCCCTTTTCCCCCATTGACCAAGTATCCCCTCACTGTGCCCTCCCACGGTACCTCCCACCTCCTTCACCGCTGGGCCATACTTCATAATCCTATGCTCAGTTGCAGGGATAATTGAAGACTGTGTCTCCCCACTGGTATGTGAGCTCCATGAGGACAAGGACCCTGCCTGACCAGTCTCTGTGGGATCCCCAGAGCCCACGGCTCCTGGCACTCAGTGCTCAATGATTTTAGTGGTTTTATTCATTGAATGAATGACAGCAAAGCCCACCATCTGAACAACCACGCTCAAGCTCACTCCAGGACCATCACATCCTCACTACCGTCTCAGCCTCTCTGTCATTCCTGCCTGCCTTCTGCAGTTGCATTTCATTCGTGAAAGTACTTGATACAGGTGACTCCCGCATTCGTTGCACACGTGTCCCAGGAACCATCTCAGGACTCTCATGCTCCATGTCACTGACTCCATCAGCTTCCCTGGTTTACAGGTGAGGAAGGCTCAGAGGAGTAAGGACAAGGAGGAGGATCATCATAATAACATGGTTTTGGAGCACTGGCCCAAACATGATTTGCTTTAATCCTCCCTATAGCTCTGAGGTCTGCCCTGTGATCCTTTTACAGACCTGGGAGCTGAGTTTGCCAAGAGACAGAGTCAGGAGTTGAACCCTGGTCTGTGTGACCCCAAAGCACATGTTCTGGACTGCATGTGATCCTGCACTGAGTTGGCTTCAAATCCAGTCCCCAGCCCCTGAGCAGGGCCCTCTCATCCCTCCAAATCTGCTCTCTCGTCATGCATCAAGCTCTGAAAATCTATACCCTCCACGCTGTCCTTTCATTAGGCTCTGTGGTCCTGAGAACCACAGCCTGTGATGAGGAGGGACCAACAGCCCCCGCCCCGTTTTAAGATGTCCAAAGAGCCAAGCACAACAGATTTGTTCCTCCCGACAGTGCCCACTCTTCTGTTTTCTTGACAAAACAAACAAACAAACAAACAAATTCCAACCACTTACATAAGACCAGGAAGGCTAGAAAAATACATTTTGAAGTAAGTGATATTCTACAAACATCCCAAGGGGAGCATGAACTCCACGAAAGGACCTCAAATAGGGAAAGCCAACACCCTGAGCCACGGCTTTCTCAGTGCGGTCTCTTACAACACCACAGTAAATTGCCCAAGAACAGCCCCAAGGCTTCTGTGAAATTTGCAAAGGACGTTCCCATCCCTCCTCCACATGGGGCCCTCTACATCCCCCGCAGTATGGGGAAACAGCACAGGGACAGTGACAAATGCCTTTGTCTCAGAGCTCACAGCAATGGCACCATGGGGCCCAGACCCCCAAGACCTGTGCTGCTGCAGTATAGTGGGTAAGAGAGAGCTGCAGGCAGTGCGGTCCAAGAGGATGCAGGGACCCTCCTGGGCCTGGGAGGTGTTGTGTGGAAAGTGGCTTTTGCTCTGTGTGCAGTAGGAAATGCTGGAGGGTTTTGAGCAGAGGAGTGGCATGGTCTACCTTACATCTTTTTTTTTTTTTGGATGGAGTCTTGCTCTGTTGCCAGGCTAGAGTGCAGTGTGGTGTGATCTCAGCTCACTGCAACCTCCGCCTCCCAGATTCAAGCAATTCTCCTGTCTCAGCCTCCCAAGTAGCTGGGACTACAGACGTGTACCACCACACCCGGCTAATTTTTGTATTTTTAGTAGAGACGGGGTTTCACCATGTTGGCCAGGCTGGTCTCGAACTCCTGACCTCCTGATATACCCGCTTCGGCCTCCCAAAATGCTGGGATTATAGGCATGAGCCACCGCACCCGGCCTATCTTACATCTTAAAATGACTGTCCAGGCTGCTGTGTGGAAGAGATTGTAGGCGGGCACAGTTAAATGCTGGGAAACCAGCCAGGACCCACTGGCAATAATTCAGACCAAGCTGATGGTGGCTGAGGAGTAGTTGTGAGACGTGGTCATGTTCTGGAAGTGTCAGCAGAATCTCCTGACAGATGGGTTGTGGGAGATGGGAAAAGGGGAGGAAAGGGCAACTCCATGGGCTGGGACTGGAGCAACTAGATGGACTTGGCACCACTTCCTGAGAGTAAGGACAGGGGACTTAAACTGAATTCTCTCTGAATCCCAATCCCAGGGCTCCAAGGTCAACCTGCTGCTTTGGCTTCAAGACTCTGTAAATCTTATCCAGAAAGATAAGACCTATCCATCCAGTCATTCATTCATTTGTAGCATTAACAAACATTCACCAGTACTTACCATGTGGCAAACATAGGAGGCACTGTAGACATGAGGATTAATTAGACTCATACCCTGCCCTCAAGAAACTCATAATTTGGAGGAGATTCAGAGATCAGCCATCTCCATTTATCAATTCAGTCGTTTGGTCACTCAACAAACATTCATTAGCACTCAGTTTCTGACAAGCAAGTGTCATGGTAGAGATTGAAGTGGTTGGTCTTGCCCTTAAGAAAGTCCTAGCCCAACTGGAGAGCCTGGGGTTAGCCATCCTCACTCAAATGTGTTCATTCATTGGTTCACTAAAGAGTCACCAACATCCAGCCTGTGCCAGGGTCTGGGAGAGGACTCCTGTTGGATGATCCAACAATAGGCTCTGGTGAGTGTCTCCAAGCAACAAGGCCTTCCTCTGGAGCCCTGGCCTCCCCCCAGGGTTCCACCTGTTGCTCTCCCAATGTGAGCAAGCCCTGGTGGCAGCTGCCAGGGTCCAGTGTACCCCCTCCCCACAGCATGCTGGGGGCTAATTCTGATGTCATCTTTCTGCAGAAAACCATGAGCCCATCCCTCCAGACTGCCACCCTCAAAGCCATCTGCCCAGGCCCCATCTGACACTCTTGACATCCGCAGGTCCCAGACCCTACAATGTGTCCACTCTGGAGGCTCCTCATCCTCCTCGGGTTGCTGGCCTTGCCCTTGGCACTGCGCAAGCAGCCTTGGTCTGGCCTGGCCCAAGCCCACAGAGACAACAAATCCACCCTGGCAAGAAGTAAGCTAAGCCCCGGGCTCTGCCTGCTGCCCACAGGGTCGGGGAGGTGGGAAGGTGCCATCTGGGCTCCACCGTTAACCTGCTGGGTGACTTCAGGTTAGTCACTTACCCTCTTTTTTTCTTAGACCTCAAGTACAGAAAATTGAGGTTGTGTTGATTATATGCCAACTTCTAGCACATCCTCATTGGCACAAACTACTTCAAGGTCCCCCTTTTGTTTTATTTTCTTATTTCCCCCTTTATCCCTTATTCTCACTCCCGTATCCCTACTGCCTTGGCAGGCCCTGCAGTGTGTTTAATGGATATATTTAAATATGCCTGTGTCCTTGTATGTTCGGTACTTTAATTTACATAAATTGTATTGCCATATATATCCCATTCTGGTTTTTTTACTGGTTTCACTCAGCACTATGCTGTTGACATCTATGTTGCTTCAGCTGGTGCAGAAAGAGCCATAAGATTCATCCACCCCAGTTTATTTGGCTGTTCCCCTCTGGATGAACATGCAGGTTGTCTCTAACTCTCCACGATTATAAAGTACACTGAGATGAACCTCCTTGCACGTGTCCCTGTTACGGCCTGTGGGAGAATTTCTCTGGGATATACCCAGAAGGAGAGTGGCTGGGTCCTGAGGTAGAGGTAAACTCAATTTAACCAAAACTGCAGGAATCCTCTCTAGAATGGCCACGTGGTCTACACGTGCTCCGGTAAGAAATGACTATACCTGTCTCCCCATGTTCCCCAGCACTGCCGAGCACTGAGCTGTATCAGTCAGCTAGGGCTGTCCTCACAAGATACCACAGACTGGGAATTAAACAACACATATTCCTTTTCTCACAGTTCTGGAGGCTGGAAGTCCAAGATCAAGATGCAAGTAGGGTTGGTTTCTGGTGATGCCTGTCTTGCTGGTTTGCAGACAGACACGTTCTCCATGTCTCCATATAGCCTTTTCTCTGTGCATGCAGAGAAAGAGATCGCTTCTGTTTCTTCTTATAAGGACACCAATCCCGTCAGTTTAGGGCCACATCCTAATGACCTCGTTTAACCTCAGTTAGCCCTTTAGAGGCCCTATCTCCAAAGACAGTCGCACTGGGGGAGGAGAGGACACAATTTGAACTGACATTATTTTTAGACTTTTTTTTTTTTTGCCAGTTTGATATGTAGTTGAGTGATAACTACTTGTTTTAGCTTGACTTTATCTGGTGAGTGGGAAGTTTGAGCATCTTCTACTTTTGTTAACCATTTTGACTTTTTTTCTTGGAGACAGAGATTCTCGCTCTGTCGCCCAGGCTGGAGTGCAGTGGCATGACCTTGTCTCACTGCAATGTCTGCCTCCCAGGTTCAAGCGATTCTCCTGCCTCAGCCTCCTGAGTAGCTGAGATTACAGGTGTGTGCCACCATGCCCGGCTAATTTTTGTATATTTAGTGGGGAGGGGGTTTCATCTTGTTGGCCAGGTGGTCTTGAACCCCTCACCTCAAGTTATCTACCCACCTCGGCCTTCCAAAGTGCTGGCATTACAGGCGTAAGCCACCATGCCCAGCCCCATTTTGACTTCTTTGAATTCCCTGTTCTTACCTTTTGTCCGTTTTTAAATTTGCTTTTCTGGGTTTTTTTAATCCTCTTTGATTTGAAGAGACATTACTTAATTCTTGATATTAGCCCTTTGTCAGATTTATGCATTGTGAATATTTCTCCCAAACTGTCATCTGTTAACTTTGCAGGTCCTTCCCTGAACAGAAATATTTTCAAATTCATCAATATTTTGTTTTATAGTTTGTGTTTGGAGAGTCTTAAGACCTGGCTCCTACCTCAGACATATTCTACTTTGTTTTTTTCTCATAGCTTTATAGTTTTACCTTTCACATTTAAGATTTTAACCCATCTCTGGAGGCTATCTTTATGTATGCCTGTGTATGTAAGGCAGAGATGCAGCTTCTCTTCTCTCCATGTGACTCAGTTTCCCTAACTCATCTACTAAATGATCAAATTCCCAAAAATGAGGATTCACTGCTAAGCTCCCTGTGCTGTATCTGTACATTTGTTTTACGCCAATAACATAGTATTGTAAATACAACATCTTTGTAAAATGCTGTTTTATCTGACAGACCTATATTCTTCCAAATGAGTTTTAGAGTGTGTTGAGTTCCTTTAAAAAATTCATTTGGTGGGGCATGGTGGCTCCCTAGCACTTTAAGAGGCTGAGGTGGGAGATCACTTGAGCCTAGGAATTCAAGACCAGCCTGAGCAACATATCAAGATCCTGCCTCTACAAAAATAAAATTAGAAAATTAACCAGGCATGGTGGCACATGCCTGTAGTCCCAGCTACTTGGGAGGTTGAGGTGGGAGGATCACTTGTGCCCAGGAGTTTGAGACTGCAATGAGTTATAATTGTGCCACTGCACTCCAGCCTGAGCAACAAAGACCCTGTCTCTTAAAAAAAAAAAATCAGGCCAGGCACAGTCACTCACGCCTGTAATCCCAGCACTTTGGGAGGCCAAGGAGGGCGAATCACGAGGTCAGGAGATCGAGACCATCCTGGCTAACACAGTGAAATCCCATCTCTACTAAAAGTACAAAAACTTAGCCAGGCATGGTGGCGAGGGCCTGTAGTCCCAGCTACTCAGGAGGCTGAGGCAGGAGAATGGCTTGAACCCAAGAGGTGGAGCTTGCAGTGAATGGAGATCACGTTACTGCACTCCAGCCTGGGCGAGAGAGCAAGACTCTGTCTCAAAAAAAAAAAAAAAAATCATCTGGAAATTTGATTGGAGTTAAAATGAATTTGTTAATTTAAAGGGAGTTGATATTTTTTACTTCCCAATCATAAACTTAGTGTATCTTTTCATTTATTCAGATTTTACTATATATCCCATAATATAATTTTAAAGTCCTATCAATGTCTCAAGCATGATTTGTTAATGTGATTCCTAGAGAATTTATAGTTTTCATTGCCATGTAAATGCTACCTAATCTTTTATTATATTTTCTAGTTGGAATTGCAGGTACAGATGGAAGGAAAGCTGTTGACTTCTTCTGATATTCAAAAGCCTTGCTGACCTCTTATAGTTTTATTGTTTTATTTATTCTGTGAGTTTTTCTATCTAGAGTATTATATTGTCTGTAAGTAGTAATAGCTTTATCTTTCCTCTTCTAAGCCTTACACTCCCTGTGCCTTTTTCTTATCTTGCATTGTAGCCAGAGCCTTCTACAGAAATGGAAATGAATCCAGAATTCCCCTCCAAGCATATTTTCTGTAGGTTTTTGGAATGTAGTGTTTATCACATTAAGCTTGTTCCTTATGCCCCTAGTTTTATGAATTTTTCTTAATCATAAGTCAGTATTGACCTTTAACAAAAGTTTCTCTGCATCTAAAAGTTAATCACTTTTTTCCTCCAACCTACTAAATGATAAATTGTATTAATAGATTTTTCTGCGGTTGAACCTTGCCAACATTTCTAAAATGAACGTTTTTATGATGTACTAGTAGTTTTTTTGTGTGTGTTTTTGTTGTTGTTGTTTTGTTGTTGTTGTTGTTTTTGCAATGGAGTCTTGCTCTGTCACCCAGGCTGGAGTATGGTGGCGGGATCTCAGCTCACTGCAACCTCCACCTCCCAGCCCAGGTTCAAATGATTCTCCTGCCTCAGCCTCCTGAGTAGCTGGGATTGCAGGTGCCCCCACCACCACACCCTATGGATTTATTTATTTTTAGTAGAGACAGGGTTTCACCATGTTGGCCAGGCTGGTTTCAAACTCCAGACCTCAGGTGATCCGCCTGCCTCGGCCTCCCAAAACACTGGGATTACAGGCGTGAGCCACTGTGCCTGGCCAATATTTCATTAACTAATAATTTGTTTAGGATCTTAGCAAACTTTTCATACATAAAACTAATATGTAACTTTCTTTTCTTGGTATTGTCCTTGAGGCTAGGAAAGTTATACTAACCTCAGAGAATGAATTTAACATCTTTCTGTTTTTCCATTTTCTTTCACAGTTTTCTCTTTATAAAAGTTTGATAAAACTCTCTGCAAAATCTTCTAGGTCAGAAGCTCTTGGAGAATGAGATCTTCAATCACTATTTTTATTTGTTAAGAAATTTCTTAATTTCTTTGGTTATGAATGTTTTCTATTTTTCCTCATCAGAACTTGGAATGTTGTGGTTTATCATAAATGTATCCTTTTCATTTAGGTTATTGAATATATTGGTGTATAATTCTGAACCCAGGTAACCTCATTTATACAATGAGTACGGTTAGAATGTTAGTTCATGAAGCTGCTTTTCAAACTTAAATGATGAAAAGTATGTGAAAAGTGCTTTGACTGTGCATATGTTTATTGCTATGACCAGTAGCAGCTTCTCTGCAGTAACCCAGAGTTCTCGGCGAAGGGCCTGATCTCAGGTAGGGTCAAGAAGTGAAATTATATTATCAGTTAGAGTACTTAGCAGCAGGCAACAGAAAACCCAACTCAACCTGGCTTACACAATTTAAAAAGTTGTCATTTTACATAACTGAAAGTCAGAGGTAGGACAAGCTCCAGGTTTGGTTCAGTCATGAGTTCAAAGCTTACCTCCAGACTAGATTTTGTCTATTTTTCAGCTCTGCTATCATCATGGTTTTATCCTCATGCTGGTTCCCAGTGTGGTAAGAAAATGGCAACCCATGGCCATTGGCACTATAGGCTGTCTTGCTTCTTTCTGATAGGAGAAAGAGAAAAGAATTTTCCCCTCAAACGTGAAACATGAGCTCTCCTGTTTGGTCTGATAGAGCCAACTGGGTCATGTGCCAACTTTGAACCCAAAACAGTCAGTGAGGGTGAGGCACACCTGATGGTTCAGATAATCAACAGCCTCATCTAGACTAGGAATTTAAAGGAGTACTTGAATCAAATCAGGGTTCAGATGAGGAAGATAGAATGAATAAATGGATAAGTGGATGGATGAATGGACAGATGGATGGATGGATGGATGGATGGATGGATGGATGGATGGATGGATGAACATTAGACTGGCAACCACTGGTATCTGCTGCTCACAAATTCCTAAGCACCACTATAATCACGAACCAAGAACTACTAAGAGCTCTGGCCATACCTATAGGTTCACTCTATCCTTGAAACTATTTGTTTAATATTTATCTCCCCTAGTAGACACAAAACTGGTTTGAATCCTCAGTGCCCAGTTTGGGGCCTGACACCCAGTAGATGCTTAATAAATATTTGTTGGATGAATGAATGAATGGTCTTAATATTCCTCACAAGGACCCTGTGAGGTACTGCCCCTGTTATACAGATGAAGAAGCCAAGACCCAGGGAGATGATAGAGCCAGGATTTGAATCAAGATCTGCTACTCCAGACACATTCTTGTTTGTAAGCGACAGAAACAAACATTGCTGAAACAAACAGCTCCAAGATGCTGTCTTGGAGGAGGGGGATGGGGTGTGACAAAGGTTTCTGCTACTCTGCAGTAACCCAGAGTTCTCAGAGTGGGACCTGATCTCAGGGCAGGTAAAACTAGTGAAATAATGTGCCCTGTGGTACACTCTGATGTTCATCAGAGCTGGATCCTCATCCCAGGCAGGAGGGTCTAGAGACAAAATAGGCAGGACTTAAGCATCTCCAATAGCTTTAAAAATTCCTTCCTTTGGGAGATTTATTCTTTTCTGGTGGAAGCTTCACTGGGTCCTGCAATTTATTCTAGATATGGTGTGGAGCAATTTACATCTATTCTCTCCACACTTACCCATCTAAATTTTCTCTTCAACCAACATTGACTCTGATCTACATCCTGTATGTTAGCTCCGTGCTCCAGACTGAAATACAGTGTTGGGTGAACTTTCAACCAGGATACCCCTCTTTGAGCAGCTGTTTCTGCCAGACCCTCTGCAGGTTTTTTTCTTTATTTCTCACATCAGTCTTGCAAAGCATAATTTCATTTCATAGATGAAGAAGGTAGATCTCCATGGGGAGGCGGTGACATGCACCACTCACTAAGCAATCAGAGCTTGCACCAGCCTGCAACCCAGGTCTCTGAATCCCAAGCCCCCCACCTTTTCCATGACACTGTGCAAAGTCAGTGGTCCTTGTGCATTTCCAGTTATTGCTCAGGGCCTCATAAAGCACAACACAGAAAGCCGAATCCAGAACATCCACTTTGGGGACAGACTGAATGCCTTGGCACAAGTGGCCCCAGGGATGGTGGGCTGGCTAATCAGCGGCAGGAAACACCAGCAGCAGCAAGAGAGCAGGTGAGACCCTGAGTTCCATCCCTGGCCCTGGAACTCTTTATAGAGCTCTAGATCGAAGGGTGGAGCTGATGGGGGGCTGGGGAGGTTCAAGGCCTGTAAAGAGGGAAGGTAGGAAGATTGAAAGAAGAGAAGGTGGAAGGCCCACACGAGGAAGAGTGGGGGCCCAGCTGCACAAATCAAAACTGTGTGGCACTGTTAGGGCCACTCTGGGGCAGCTTGCAGTCCAGGGCTCCCGCACCTGACTCTTGCCCTCAGAGCATCTGTAAAAGAATCACACTCCAAATCCCATTGCCAGGCCCTCTTTATAGACGGGACAGTCTTGTTTCTCAGCAGGAAGCCTTACCTGTTCTGAGGTCCCTCACCCTTGCGGGGCCTCTGCTCTTTCCTTGTGCAGCATCAACATCACCAACATGCAGCTGGACTATGGTGGGATCCAGATGTCATTCCATAAGGAGTGGTTCTCGGCAAACATCTCGCTTGAATTTGACCTTGAATTGAGACCGTGAGTCATACAGAAGCAGCATCTGAGAGGTGCTAGCCCTCCTTGCAGGGAACCTGGGAAATCCAGATCTTTCTGATCCCAACCTAAATTCAAATCCTGGCTTCCAAAGCCACTTGCTGTGTGACCTTGGGCAAGTCACTTCGCCTCTCTGAGCCTTGGTTTCTTCACCTGAAATGTGGATTACAATCATTAGTCAGTGGAAGGAAGTCATTTGCTCATTCAAACCTATGAGAGTTCACAACAACTGGGCTTGATAAAAAGAGAAAGGGAGAACTGCTGTAATCATCTCATCGCCCCTGCTCACCATCCTCCTGTTCAAACTATCCTTTGACATCCACTGCCCCCAAGAAAGGGAGGATGCAGCTAAATGGGAAAGATTTTTGAAACAGAGATTAGCTCTCAACGTTTGAATTTCCAAAGGCCTATTTAAGGGATTTTCAAAGTTACTCTGGCTACAGCTGTTTTCTCTTTAATCACTGACTTCGGGATTTAACTGGGCCTAGTTTGTTGAAAGGACTCAGAGTGCCAGGGGAAGCCCTGACAGTGGACAGTGCCCATCTTTGCCAACACGGAGATTTCTACTCTTTCTCTACCTCCTCCCCTTGCCCTTCCTCCTCCTCCTTTCTCATCTGCAGGCCCTTCGATAACAACATCATAAAGATGTGTGCACACATGAGCATCGTTGTGGAGTTCTGGCTGGAGAAAGACGAGTTTGGCCGGAGGGATCTGGTGATAGGCAAATGCAATGCAGAGCCCAGCAGTGTCCACGTGGCCGTCCTCACCGAGTAAGACCCCAGCTGCCCCTCCCCAGAGCTGGGCCTCCTTCCTGACAAGCCCCAGCTGCAGCGTCACTTCCTGACCATCTCCTAAATTAGTCCAAAGCAGATCTTATCCTTCCCCCAGGATCTGCTCTTCCTCCCGTGTTCCCAACCGTGATGACCCTACCACCCTCCCAGAAGCCAGATTCTTCTCCCTCCCTACTCCTCAGGCCCATCATCACCAGTTCCCATTAATGACTTCCTAGTAGCCCTCAGGTTCTCTCTTTCATCTCCATCTCCTACTCCACTACCCGGAGCACTACAAGAGCCTCCTCCTGGCTTTCCCGGATGTCCCCTCCTACTCTCCATTCCCCATCCTGCAGCAGAAATAACTTTCTAACACAGAAATTTGGCCATGCCCAAGCCCCTTCTCCAAAGCCTCCAGTGGTTCCCAGTGCCCTCTGGATAAAGAGCAACTCCCAAATTTCACTCAAGGCGCTGCTTGTCCTCCCCTGCCAACTTTTCAGCCCTTTGTCCTCCACCACACACCACGCATTTTTACACCACTGTGCCTTTGCACATGCTGATCCTGTTGCCTGGAATGCCCTTCCCATCTTCCCTGAAGCTCCTCCTTATCCCTCATTCATTCGTATGTTTCCCAAAAATCTACTGTATGCCAGCACCACACCTGATGCTAGGGATACAGTGGTGAACAAGACACAAAATACAGCTTTAATAAAGCTCCATAGATTGGCTGACCAAGTCTTTCAATTTCAACTGACTGTAAGTCCCTTGAAGGCAAGATTTGTGCCTGATTTATCTCTGTAATTCTGGAATGCTGAAAGCAATGAAGACCTCAGTGGATGTCTGATCATTTGTTCATCAGATATTCATTGTACCAGACATTCATGGGAGGACAGTGTAAGGGAAAGACTCTGGAATCTGGTGCTCTATTGCCATGTTTCTTATATAACCAGCACTTATTAGCTGTGTGACCTTGGGCAAGGTCCAAGCTACCCCTTTGACGATCACTGACAATGATACTTCTGGCATGGGGCTGAGTGAGTATTAAAAGACTGTGGAAGGCGTACTCAACACATACCTCCTGGCTTTAATGTTGCCTAGATTGCTCTGTTCTGTTCTGTACCTCTACCTTTCTTTCTAGGGCTATCCCACCAAAGATGAAACAGTTCCTCCACAACCTCAAAGATAACCTGCAAGAAGTTCTCCCACAACTGGTAGAAAGTCAAGTAAGTTTAGAAAAAACTTTGCATCTTGAGCAATCTTGAGTCCCAGGGTCAAGGCATATCCACTGGCAATTTAGCAAAGGATTTCAAACATTGGGTTTTGGAGCTTGAAATATCTCAATTTGAAACTTCAGGTTGGCCATGAGTTTTGTCAGGCTATCCTTGAGCAAGAGACTTTGCCTCCCTGAGCCTCAGTGTTCCCACCTGTAGTATGGGAACCACCACAGTCCCTGTCTTATATGATGAGGATTTGTGGAGACAAAGCGTGGAAGTGTTGTGCATGACACTGAGCAGGTAGTTGGCGCTCACTACCAGGGAGCCACTCTGGCCATGATTCCTACTAGAAAAATCCCATGGATTTAAAGTCTCCTGCCACAGGCACTTCAGTTTTCCTCTTCCAGCCCCTGACCTGATCCTTCTCTCTGTGCTGATGGTCCAGGTATGTCCTCTGATCGGTGAAATCCTCGGGCAGCTGGATGTGAAACTGTTGAAAAGCCTCATAGGTGAGTGTCTGGTCCATCCAGTGAGGACTCCTTAGGACTGGCAAGGGGCTGAAAGAGGTACCCCTGTCCCTGGAGCCCCCAGGGAGGCCTGCTAAGGGGCATCTGCATGTGCTGTGAGAACACTTTAGAGGTGACCATATTATGATGACCACACTGTCCCCCAAGAGAGCTGGGACAGCAGAACGTACCCCTACCAAGCAGGCTGTGCCCTGCCAAGTCGCTGAAGTCATCAGGTTACCAGGGATTCTAGCTTCTCCCAAGATCTCCACCCAATCCAGTAGGGAGCACTGGTCCCACCCCAAACCTGAGACCATCTCTACTCCAGTTACAGATAAACAGTTACAGTCCCTGCTCATATAGAGCTCATAGACTAGTAAAGTGAAGACACCAAGAAGCAAATAATTCAGCATCATTTGGGGAGGGTTTTCATGTGAACACTCCCGACACCCGCCTTTGGTCACCATGGATAGATGATGGTTTCCCTTCAGTGTGGGAGTTGGGAGGTGGGCACGCTGGTGACAGATGCTACCTTTTCTCTTTACAGAACAGGAGGCTGCTTATGAACCAACCCACCATGAATCCAGCCAACCCTCTGCATGCCAGGCTGGGGCGCCCCCCAGCTGACTACTGCTGATCAGAAGGAAAGTCCACATCTTGGGACCTTAAGTCTCCCTTAGAGTGGGGCTTCTGCTACCCTAAAAACTTTGCCCCAGACCCTGTGGACATCCCATCCTCTCCCACAATAAACTCTAGCTCTGAAGGATGCACAGGTCCCTCCCACCTGGGCCCTGGGGTTTAGGTCTAGAAGTCAGACCTGATGAAGTATCCTCCTGAGAACAAATATCCCTACGGTTGCTCATCAGCCCAGAAATGCCGACAAAAAAAAATGCAGGGAGGGGCTTGTTGAGAGTTCTCATTCTCTCATTCTTTCATTCCATATTTACTGGGCACCTAATATGTGTCAAGAATACTGCTGGGCTCCAAGGGGGTGTAGAGAAAGGGTGAGAGAGTGGAAAAGTGAAACCATGGGTGCCAAACACACCTGAGCTCACCTTCAATTCGGCCCAACTGGCAGTTCCATGAGGGTGTAGGTGCCATGCAGCATGGTGACCCATGCCCCAGCATACAGCTGGCACAGAGTGCGTGCTCAGTAAATATTTGTGGCTCAATGAGTGGTTGGATTCTAGTCTTAGGCTCCACTAGCTGCATTTGGGACAAAGCTTGTTACCTTTCTGTCTTCATCATTTGCAAAATGGGAATAGAAATCTTGCAAGATGTGGAACAACAGAAGCCATCCAACGCTGCTGGTGCGAGATCAGTTCTACCACCACTTTATAAGGCATCTCTTAAAGTTAAACATAGGCTTGCTTTACAACTCAGCAATTCCACTACTTAGTGTATTCTCAGCAAAAATACATGCACGTGTGGAGCAAAAGGCAAGGAAGCTGGTAGCAGCAACGTTCATCATAACCCCAAACTCAGCATCCCCCCATGCCCATCAAAAGAATGAATAAATAGAATGGGCAAATATCTTGTGGGATGGGCACCCACTGGAATCTCTATAGTGATGGAAATGACCAAAAATTGCCCACAGCCACATGGACGAATCTCATAAACAGAATGTTACATGAAAGAAGCCATAGGCAAAAGGGCACGTGTTGCATCTCCCATTTATGTGAGTCCCAAAACAGCAAAACTAATCCGTGGCACCAGAGATAAGATAGTGGTTACCTTGGGGCAAGGGTTAGATGCTAAGAGGGCATTGAAGGGGGCTTCAGGAGAGCTTATAACATTCTGTTTCCTGATCTAGGTGCTGGGTATGGGAAGGGATGTTTGGTTTCTGAAAACTCATTGAGCTATTTACATATATGCATTTTTCTTACGTGTAATGCACTTTAACAATTTTGCAATAAAAATATTGGCCGGTTGTGATGGCTCACACCTGTAATCCCAACACTTTGGGAGGCTGAGGCTGGAGGATTGCTTGAGGCCAGGAGTTCGAGATCAGCCTAGGCAATGCAGCAAGACCCTATGTCTACAAAAAGCTTGAAAACTTAGCTGGAGGTAGCAGCACGCATCTGTAGTCACCACTACTTGGGAGGCTGAGGCAGGGGGATTGCTTGAGCCTAGGAGTTCAAAGTTACAGTGAGCTATGATTGCAAAACTGCACTCCAGCCTGGTGATAGAGCAAGACTTTGTCACTCTAAAAAGTCCATATATGTATTTATAACGCAGGATGCTTGTAAGGAGTAAAGCCATGAAAAACCATTTGCAGTATATTTCATATGTGATGGGTTCATGGAAAATGCTTATTAAATGTCACTTAATCCAGCCAGGCACAGTGGCTCATACCTGTAATCCCAGCTCTTTGCGAGGCCAAGGTGGGTGGATCATTTGAGCTCAGGAGTTTGAGACCAGCCTGGCCAACATGGTGAAACTCCGTCTCTACTAAAAATACAAAAATTAGCCAGGCATGGCGATTTTGTTGCCTGTAATTCCAGTTACTCAGGAAGCTGAGGCAGGAGAATTGCTTGAACCCAGGAGGCAGAGGTTCAGTGAGCCAAGTTCATTCCACTGCACTCCAGTCTGGGCAACAGAGTGAGGCTCCATCTCACCAAAAAAAAAAAAAAAAAAAAAAAGTCATTTAATCCATTGTTAATGATTTGACTGTTGATTATTCAATTATTAAATATGGATTCCCACTCTCCTCCAACCAAGAGTTGAAAAAGCAACCTGAGAAATCAAGGGAAAATAAAACACACATATTAATCACAGTAGCACACACATTAAGCACTTGTTATATCCAGAGCTTTTTGGTGCTCAGAGCTTACATCCAGCATCTTATCAATGCCTCCCAGCAACCCCACCAGATACAAAATTTCAGCTCACTTTATACATGAGAAGCCTGAGGCTTGGAGAATAAAGTCACTTGTCTAAGGTCACACTTAAGGAAATGGCCACATTGACTGCACTCAGGCAGCCAGCTCTAGAGCCCACGCTCTCAACCACCGTCAGTCCTCCCTCCCAGTCTTCCCTTCCTTCCAACACCCCCCACCCAACCACACACACACTCACGCACACACACACACGGTGGGGACTGATGAAATATGTGTTCAGTGGGACTGACAAGCTCAAATAAGGAAATGTCAACAGCTCAGAGATGAGAATAGGGCAGGAGAATCTCACATCTCTGTCTTTGAATTCAAGCTCCCTAATCCGAAATGCTTCACCGGGGATTTGCAACCCTAAACGCTAATGTTCCCCTTGCCAGCCGTGAGCTTGTGGGGTTCTTCCTGCTCATGATTCAAAGAGCAAACACAGGAGGCCCAGGCCTGGTCCCCAACAAGGCTACCTGGTTCACTGGTGAAGGCAGCTTTTGTCTGCCTTCCTCCTGACCGTTTCTGGGCTGGCGCAGGGCTCCCTGTAGGGACCTCCTTGGGTTTCTGGCATTCTGTTTTCATTTTAAGGTTCATGGAGCACAGACTCATTACATTTCCTCCTGGAAGGGCTTGTTGGACAATGGACCTCTATTAGGATACTGGGGTTCACACTGGGGGATGGTTTAAGGCTCCAATTCAGCCCCAAATGTTCAGAACCTCAGTCCTGGCTCTGCCCTTCTGTGCCTTATAACTTCCATGCCCTCCCACTACTGGGCACTGACTCTGTGCCAGGTATTGGACTGGGAGCTACATGTGTTTCCCCAAATTGGAGGGGGTGCAACAAATCAGTTCTAGAGATCTGTCATACAACATTGTGCCTACAGTTAACAAGGCTGTGTTGTACACTTAAAACTTTGTTAAGGCCAGGCACAGTGGCTCACGCCTGTAATCCCAACACTTTGGGAGGCTGAGGGGGGCGAATCACCTGAGGTCAGGAGTTTGAGACCAGTCTGATCAACATGGTGAAACCCCGTCTCTACTAAAAATATTAATACAAAAATTAGCTGGGCGTGGTGGCACACACCTATAATCCCAGCTACTCGGGAGGCTGAGGCACAAGGAATCACTTGAACCTGGGAGGCAGAAGTTACAGTGAGCCGAGATTATGCCACGGCACTCCTGCCTAGGAGACAGAGCAAGACGAGAGAGAGAGAGAGAGAGAGAGAGAGAGAGAGACAGAGAGAGACAGAGAGACAGAGAGAGAAGGAAGGAAGGAAGGAAGGAAGGAAGGAAGGAAGGAAGGAAGGAAGGAAGGAAGGAAGGGGAGAGAAAGAGAGAGGGAAAGGAAGAAGAGAGAAAGAAAGAAGGAAAGAGAGAAAGAAAGAAAAGAAAGAAAAAGACTGTTTAAAAAAAAACTCAGTGGCTCTCATGTTAAGTGCTCTTACTACAATAAAATTTCTTAAGGCTGTGCACGGTGGCTTACACCTGTAATCCCAGCACTTGAGAGGCCAAGACAGGCAGATCACTTGAGCCAGATCACTTGGCAAAACCATGTCTCTACAAAAAACATGAAAATTAGCCAGGCGTGGTGGTGCACACCTAAAGTCCCAGTTACCTAGAAGGCTGAAGCCAGAGGATCACCTGAGCTCGGGAGGTCGAGGCGGCAGTGAACTGTAATGGCACCACTACGGTTCAGCCTGGGCGACAGAGTGTAACTGTCTCAAAAGAAAAATGGGGGGTTTGGCAGGGGAAGCGCTCCATCAACGGGAGGGCTCCAGGGAAGATGGGCAGGTGCTTTCTGGACTGAAAACTGTGATGCAAACTTGCACTTAAAGTGAGGGCACTGAAGCCAAAGATGACAGTCCGACTTCACCTCTTCCCAGCTGAGACGACCCTGGGCAGGTCACTGTCCTCCCCGAGCCTCAGTGTCCCCACAGGCTTGTTATAGGTGGCATAAAGCACTAGTGTCTCAAGAAAGGTTGTTGATCATTAGTAGTAGTATTTTTATTTTTATTTTTTATTTTTTTGCACTTTAAAAGCAAGCGCAAAGATTAATCTCAAAAGCAAGGGAAGCTTGCCTGAAGCAAACCCTACTTGATAATATATATTTTTTTCATCTAAGTTGGGGTTCCTGGCTCTCTGGGAATGCTCTGGAGCTTCCAGGTCCATCTGAAGACCCTCTCTAACTCAGTCCCCACCCTGAGCTTTCTCCTGGGGAGCAGATCCCACATCCCATTCTCACATTCTGGAGAAGAGACCTTGCATACTAGCATAGGTCACAGCCCTTTGAAAAATCAAACCAATTCTGCCCTTTAGAAATGGATCTTTTGTTTGTTTGTTTGTTTGTTTGTTTGTTTGTGACGGAGTCTTACTCTGTCACCCAGACTGGAATGCAGTGACACAATCTCGGCTCACTGCAACCTCCACCTCCCAGGCTCAAGCAGTTCTCCTGCCTCAGCCTCCCGAGTAGCTGGGTTTACAGGTGCGCACCACTAATGCCTAGCTAATTTTTGTATTTTTAGTAGAGATGGGGTTTCGCCATGTTGGCCAGGCTGGTCTTAAACTCCTGACCTCAAATGATGCACCCGCCTCGGCCTCCCAAAGTGCTGAGATTACGGGTGTGAGCCACCACACCTGGCCAGACATGGATCTCTTGATTGACAAAACACCCTCAGCAAAGGCTTCCAAACACAACTGCAATCTGAGAAGCAGGAAGGAAAGGCATCACCTACAGTTTCTGAGAAACACATGGGGAGGGTACTGATGTCACCAGTGTGGGGTAAACCTCTTAAAACGTTCATGGTGTGTCCTTCCATTTGTTTCCTGGTGCCTTGAGACCTTTCCCCTGTTCAGGGCATGGAGCATGCAGTCCCTGTGGCCACAAGGGAGGGCAGTTTCAACAGAAGCAGAAACAAGGCTCTTGACTTTCAGGAGCCTGGGTTTTTGATAAAGTGGTAGTGGTAGTGACAGAGAACAAACAGGCGGTTGCCAGCAGATGGGGGCAGGGGGTGACTGTAAAGGGACCCATGAGAGTGCTTTTGGGAGGATGGAACTGTTCTGTACTCTGATTATGATGGTGGCTGACTATACACGTAGTAAGACTCAAAGGACCATACCACTAAAAGAAGTCAATTTTACTGTAAGTTTTTTTGTTTTTATAGTCTTGGCTTTTGACTTGTCAAAATCAGGGCATAGGGGAGTCTGAGAACAGCACACACATAATGAAGTTGAAGCAAAACTTCCTGCCCACAAGACTAGAAAATGCCCTATGTTGGGGTGGTGAAGTGTGAGGGTCCAGGAGAACTGGAAGGAGCATAGTTCTGGTGGGTTCTGATGGTGACTCAGTCCCTTGCTGTTCCCAGGCAGACCTGGGTGTGGGAGGAAGGGAACAGAATCCCAGGCACATGTGTGGGATCCAGGGACAGAGGGTGTCTGTGTCCACGCTCGCTCCCAGAGCCTGAGCCACAGGAGAGGATGAGACCCCGGGGAGAGAAGGGTAACGGGAAGGTCTAGGTGGATCCAGGCAGGTGGGCTTGGGCAGACCCTCACAGTCCTGTATCAGGCCCAAGGAACTGGCGAACAGCAGAACAATTCTGTGTCTTATGAAGCAGTTGAAAGTAAATGCTAAATCCGAAGGGACCTTTCACCAGGAGGGAAGTACAGTGTCTCCGCAGTCTAGGAGCAGACGGCACATGGCTGTCTCCGTATTGCCAGCCAAAAACAGGGACAGGCAGCCCCCTTGGCACAAATGAAGCCCCTAGCACAGACATGAAACCCCAGGGGGGAATGGGGACATTTCTGTTCCTGAGCAAAATGGTATTTGAAATGGTAAAGTATAGATAAATCAGAAAGATGTGTGGACGCCCGAGTTTATGAACTGTGATTCATACCAGCTCCCCAGACATCATCTCCCCATAGCCCTGTGAGGCGGATTTTATTCTCCCCAAATTTTACAGGCGAGGAAACTGAATGAAGTTCAGGGGACTGGACTGACTTGCCCAGGGTCGTAGGATTTGAACCAGAGCCGTTTGAGCCCAAATTCACCCACTTTCGGATGCAGTACAGACACAGCCTCCCGATCTCAAACCAGAGGGTGTAAGCTTTCATTAACTGGCTGCACAAACTCTATTAATTCCTTGCCTTATCTGCCTCAGTTTTCCCACAAGGATAGTAGCAACCTGACCCGACCCACAAGAGTCATACGATGGGACCACTGTGAGGATGACTGCCGTGTACAAGATGTGGGCAGAGTCCAGCAAGTACCTTGAATGGATAATGAAGGTCAAAGCCATGGCCCCAAAGCCTTGGAGGCCCCACCCAGAATCTGGAGAGCAGTGGAGCAGGCCGGTAAAGCCCAGTGTGAGGGAGCAGTGTGGCCCACTGATTACCAGGGACTCAGAAAGACATGGAGGGTGGCGGGGTCAACTGACTCCAACACTCACTCGCTGTGTGTCCCCAGGAGGCAGTCACCCTTTCTGACCCTCAGCCTCCTCATCCAATGTATAAGAGACAACAATACCAACCACTCCTGAAGAAGATGAAGTTCAAATATGGAGAGCACCTGGCATGCAGTCAGCGCTTAATAAATGCATATTTCTTCCTTCTCTCTCCACTTTTGCTTATAAGATGTTAGGTTTTGCTGCACTCACTGGTCCAGGACCTTGGCCTTCCTGTGTCTTCATCTTTTCATCTGCTAAACAGACTCCAAGGGCCCAAGTGGTGGGGATAAATGCCTGATTACTCCACTTAGGGAAAGGTAGAAGAAAGGGTAGGATAGAGACCACCAGGCCTGGGAACCCAGAAAGTCTTTTCCAGGATATAAAAGAGACGTGGCCCAGCACTTTGGGAGGCCGAGGTGGGTCACCTGAGGTCAGGAGTTCGAGGCCAGCGTGACCAACATGGTGAAACCCCGTCTCTACTAAAAATACAAAAACTTTGTGGGGTGTGGTGGCACTTGCCTGTAGTCCCAGCTACTCAGGAGGCTGAGGCAGGAGAATCGCTTGAACCCGGGAGGTGGAGCTTGTCGTGAGCCGAGATCGCACCACTGCACTCAAGCCTGGTTGACAGAGCAAGACTCTGTCTCAAAATAAAATAAAACAGAATAAGAATTAAGTGAAAATTTAAAAAATAAAAAGGGAAGCATGAAAGCATAAAGTTCACAGGTGGGGAAATCAAAACGGCCAGCAAGTGTGGGGAGGCACCTTCGTCTCTTAGCACAGTGATACGGGGAAAGGACCAGAGTGTGGATCTCACCCCAGGCCAGCAGTGCATCTCTGGACAGCTCGCCTCACACTCAGCCTCAGTTTCCCCCTTGTAGAATAGGAGTACGGGGCTGTGAGGATTTTGTGAGATGCTGCATGTGAACACGGTGGCAGGCTGGGCATATAGCAGGAGCTCGGCCAGTGTCTGCTGTTGGCACTGTTTTTGTTGTTTTCATTCTCCAGTCAGTTGCATTCTAACTGTGCTGCATCCTCTCTGGGTCTTTGAGCACTTGTCCCCACTGGATCTCAGTTTCCTCCTCTATAAAAAAAGGAGCAGTAACCTCTCCCTCTCAGGGTTCTTGTGAGGACAGAGAGCTCCTGATGTGCAACAGGGGCTCTGAAAACAGGAGACCCACTGTGTTTCACCAACATGGTGAAACCCCGTCTCTACTAAAAAATACAAAATCTTTGTGGGGTGTGGTGGCACTTGCCTGTAGTCCCAGCTACTCAGGAGGCTGAGGCAGGAGAATCCCTGGAATGGAGACACACCCCAGATGTCGGATGCAGTGTCTCTTTTGACACTTTAGGAGAAAGAATCCTCCAACAATTGGAGCAAAACAATTAGAGCAGGAAAGGAAAGAGTCCAACAGATGAGACTGAGGTCCCTTCCTGGGCTCTGACTGGCTGGCTGCTCCTTTCAATGCTCGAAGCTACCTAGGGAGCGTGGGTCCCCAACCTTGGCCCCGCTCAGGAAACCATAAAGTCTTGAGTAACATCCCATCTCAGGTTTTTCTGTTTATCTTGTCGACCAAATAGTTTAACCGTCCCACCTGCTAATGTGATTAGCAATTATTTGCTTTGGAGAGCCCTGAAAGACGCCGCCAGATTGCAGAATTCTCAATTATCTAGAAACCCATCACCCAACACACGCTTCCTGGTCCCCATACTATAAAAGAGGCTGCCTCCTCGGCAGAAGTGAGTGGGGGAGACAGAGGAGACCAGGACAGCTGCTGAGACCTCTAAGAAGTCCAGGTAAGAGCTGTCCATTCTGCAGCCCCTCTGCTACCCTTGATGGCAGGGATCTCAGGCTCCTCACTGTGGGGCAGGCAGACCATACTCAAGATCACTCACTGGGGGCCATGCAAGAGAAACAGACCTGGCCAATGTCAGGGATGTGGGAATGGCCATTTGCTCTGCTGTCCTAAGAGACCAGTAATATTGATATAAAATGAGCACTATTAATGCCCTAAATCAAAACCCCTAAGGCAAAAGTTTTAACTTGAGGTTACCAATGTGGATACAGATGATCCAGAAAGCTCCTAAAATTCTTCTCCCAATTTTAAACATTTTGATGCATTTTTCTGAGACTAGGATCTTTAGCTTCCACTGGATTCATAAAGGGTCTGTTGCCCAAAGGAGATTCGGAGGCTGTGGTCAAAGTTACCTCCCTAAGAAGGGCACAACTGGCTCTTTGGACCAAAAGACCTTTCATTTCCAGCCTTCCACCACAAGAATGGAGCTTTAGCTGAGTCAGCCAATAGATGGAATTTTGCACAAAGCCGCCAGTTGTCTCCAAAGTGTGGGTACTAGTGCTGGCTCTGGACAACTTCGCTGGCTGCCAAATAGACCTGTGAGAGGTCTGCGAGCCAAACCTCAGGGGGTGCCCAGAATTCCTCCAGGGCAGCTTGAAGAAGAAGAGAAAGGTGTCAAAACGATAGAACGCATGTTTGTGTCTTGAGTGAGGGGAGGGTTGGGAGACCTGCCTTCAACCACAGCTCTACCATCAATTTATTCTATGACCTTGGGAAAGTCACTACCCCTCTTTAGTCCCCTGGTTCTTTGCATGCAATGAAGACTCTGATGGCCCCAGGAATTTCCCAACACAGGTCTGCATGAGATGGTGGCTGTGGCCATGCGATCCCTATATTGTGTGACTTTCAAGGGCATCCACCAACCGTCAGGCCAAAGGACTGAACGGGGATGATGCAAAACAGCTCAGTTCTTCAGCACTTGCATGTTTAACCCTTCTCACTTGCTTTGTCTGAAGAGCAGCAATGATTCAAGCCATTGAGGCAAGCCCGATTGGAGGATAAATCTGATGGTTACTTAATTTAACAGAGTGTTCACCTGGCTCTAGCTTCCAATCCTCTCTCCACTGTGTACTTGTGACCTTGGGGAAAGTTACCCACACTCAGGCCATGAGTACTTGGGTACATGAGTGGTACTTGGGTACATGAGTGGGTTTCAAGAGGTGATGGCAGTACATTTGAAACTCCCAACTGGAAACTCACTTGACCTCTGTGAGCCTTGGTTTCTCCTACTGGAAAATCAGACAATACAACTGTGGGCAAGATGGAGTGAGGTGAGGCTGGGATTCTTGGCAAGGAGGAAAAAAACCCTCTTCCTTGGAATGTGCTGGAGCCAGATACCAGTGGGGCTGTCTCCTTTTTAGGCCCCTGATCAGTGGCCCTCACCTGTGCAACGCAGGTAACAGGTGCCCATGTCTTAGGGTTGTGATGAAGATGAAATTGTGTAAAGCAGTCAGCCTGCTGCCTGGCAAGGAGAAATTGTTCAGCAGTGTTAGCTATTACTAGTGACCCCCTGGTGTTCTGGGGAGCAAACGAATGACAACCCCACCCCCTAGGCGGCAGGGGCAGGTGGTGCATAAATTCCTCTCTGATATCCATGCCCTGTTGGACTTGTCATTCTGTCCACAGATACTAAGAACAAAGATGTTTCAAACTGGGGTCCTCATTGTCTTCTACGGGCTGTTAGCCCAGACCATGGCCCAGTTTGGAGGCCTGCCTGTGCCCCTGGACCAGGCCCTGCCCTTGACTGTGAATCCAGCCCTGCCCTTGACTGTGAATCCAGCCCTGCCCTTGAGTCCCACAGGTCTTGCAGGAAGCTTGACAAATGGTGAGTCTGTGACAACTTCTTTCAGGGGTGTGTGTGTGTGTGTGTGTGTGACAGAGAGAGAGTGTGTCCAACCCTGCGAAGCGGGGAGGGACAGGGCTGGATGGGGGAGGGGGCCTGAGGATCTGGAATTGTCAGATCTGACCCCCAGAGACCCTTATGCCCATTTCCAGCCCTCGGCAATGGCCTGCTCTCTGGGGGCCTGTTGGGCATTCTGGAAAACCTTCCGCTCCTGGACATCCTGAAGCCTGGAGGAGGTACTTCTGGTGGCCTCCTTGGGGGACTGCTTGGGAAAGTGACATCAGTGATCCCCGGCCTGAACATCATTGAGTGAGTTGCCCTAAAATAGAGCTTTGATCTCCGCCAGGGAACCCCAGGTGAAGATCTGCCAGCCCCAGGCAGTGGCACTGAAGCAGTGAGGTGGCAGCCTGAAGGGGGAGCCAGGACTCAGTTCTGAGACCCATCTCCAGTCTGGCAAACCAGCAATGCCCTCAGTTCTAGGCATGTCCTGAGGCCCCAGCATCATCTGTAATCCTCACAACTACCCTCTGAGGTCGATTTAATAATCTTCAGTTTGCAAATAGGAAAACCAAGGCACAGAGGTGCTTGTGTTCCCGCTGCTAGAGTGATGCCAAGTGAGTAAGGCTCTCACTCTACTTTCCTAAGTCCAAAGCCAAGGCTCTTCCCACTACACTGTGGTCATTTTGTTCTCTCCACCTGTGAAATCCCTTAGAACACAGATGGCCTTTGATGTAAGCGAGAGTGATATCACCAAGATATCACCTTGATGATATCAATGTGATGAAGAACAGTGTGATGTCCATGGAAAGGTCTAATGTGGTGTTTCCCATGAGACAGCCAAGAGCTCGCAAAGCAAAAAGCAAGAATGGAAGATTAATGCCAGTGAGCTGGGAAAGCCTGGGTCCTGGATAGGACTGGATCAAAGCCATTTCCAAAATCCTACCCACCCAGGGTCTCGCTCCCTGACTTGGAGACAGACAGACTTCTTGACTTCGATTTTCAAATGTACTTGTTGGATGACCTGGGACAGGACACCCTGTCTCTCCGTGCTTGGTTTCTCCATCTGTAAAATGTAGATTATAGAACCCACAGAGGAAGTCTATTGGGAGGACTGGAAAAGGTGTAAATCACCTGGCACAGAGGCTGGCTCAGTGAATGGCTTCACCCATCAAATGGCCTCCCTGCTTGGTGGGTGAGGTCAGACGGCTGGCTTCTCCTGGAGACAACAGGGTATGATGATAGATGGATGGTTGGAAAGATAGGACAATGGGAGAAAGGCTTCCTTCCACCCTCTCTGCACTCTCCCTGACTTCCTGCTCCTCAATCCCCATGATAAACTTTGGTGATCAGCCACCTGACAGGGTGGGTGATTCTTACCCATAAGTGTTTGTGCAGGTTTACTTCCAGTTGCACCTGCGTCATTCATTCATCCACTGACCAATCCATCATCCAGTTATTCATCCTTCTACCTAATCACTTACTCTTCCATCCATCCACCCACGTATCCGCTATCCACCTTCTCGTCAATCCACAGTCAACTAATATGAAGTAGCCACTTTCTTTGTAAGGCTGTTAGCTGGCATACAGGATGCAAATATAATCCAGACACAGTTGCTCTCCTGAATACATCATAGACTGGAGATGAGGAAAGGGCACTGTGTGTGTGTGTCAGATCTGTTCCAGGGCAGAGGCTGGAAAAGACCTGATGTGTGACTCAGACTCATGTGGCTTAGACTGCAAGACTCCCCTCCCGTCTCCCTATCCTGGGTGGGAAGTTCTACCTCTGGGATGAGTACTGTTAGGTTAAAGATGGTTTCTAGATTTGGAGTTAGAAGATCTAATATTTCCCCCTCCAATATTACTCCCTGGACAGTATAAAGGTCACTGACCCCCAGCTGCTGGAACTTGGCCTTGTGCAGAGCCCTGATGGCCACCGTCTCTATGTCACCATCCCTCTCGGCATAAATCTCCAAGTGAATACGTGAGTGGGTCCCAAGAGGGGGTGAGAGGATGGCTCACCAAGGGAGACCCTGGTGACCATGGGTAACCATGGGTAACCATAACAGGGGCATTGGAGTCTAACAGACCTAAGCCTCCAATTCAGCTCATTTGCTGCTATGCTGAGCAGCCTTGGGTCACTTGGGAAACTCACTTGACCTCTTAAGCCTTTGTTTCTTCTGCTAGAAAATGAGATAAGTACAACTGTGGGCAAGATGGAAGGAGGTGAGGCTAGCATTCTTGGCAAGGAGAAAATAACCCTCTTCCTTGGAATATGGTGGAGCCAGATACCAGTGGGGCTGTCTCCTTTGCAGGCCCCTGGTTGGTGCAAGTCTGTTGAGGCTGGCTGTGAAGCTGAACATCACTGCAGAAATCTTAGCTGTGAGAGATAAGCAGGGGAGGATCCACCTGGTCCTTGGTGACTGCACCCATTCTCCTGGAAGCCTGCATATCTCTCTGCTTGATGGGTGAGGCCAGAGGAGCAGCTTCTCCTGCCCAGAGATGACATGGTGTGATGCTGGATGGATGGTTGGAAAGCTGGGACAATGACAGAATAGATGAGTGAGAGGCTGAAAGGGTGGGAAAATGGATGGGAAGGAGGGAGGGTGGAAAGATGGATGGATGGATGGATGGATGGATGGATGGATGGATGGATGGATGGAGGGATGGATGGATGGATGGATGGATGGATGGACTGACAGATGGTTAGTTGGTTGGGTGGATGGAGAGAAGGATGAACAGATAGATGGATGGATGGTTAGATAGATAGATAAATACATAGATAGATAGATAGATAGATAGATAGATAGATAGATAGATAGATAGATAGATAGATAGATAGATAAAGTAGTCGCTTATCCCTTCTTAAACCAAGATAACCAATTTTATGCTGGATCTAGCAACAAGAAATTGGAGTTTAAGCCCTGCATATTACATAGGAATGGGGACAGAGGACTTCCTATGTGAACTTGGGTAGTGCTTCTCCAATTTAGTTCTAAGTTTACTTATCTGCAGTATGGACCTGCATTGGAGTTATTGACAGAATCTACCAAGATAATAGGTGTGAAAGTGCTTTGTCCCAGTAAGGGGTAAAATAGACATGGATCCTAACTAGGTTACTTATTTCAGTTACCTGTCACATGGGGAGACTGTGTCATACCTATTATGCAAAAGTTGCCCATGTGGTTAACTTTTAATGAGCACATACATTGGGCTTCACATGTGTCATCTCATTGGATCCTCATGACAACTACATACTAAGTAGTATCAATTCATTTATGGACTCTGCAAAGCCTTATTGACACCTGCTTTTTCTGAGAACCATGTGTTTATCCTACACATACCTGTGTGTGCACTGCTGTACACAAATGTAACTCCCTTTCAATAGGACCCTTGCTGTTGGCCTGCACACGGGTGTAGACAGACAAAGCTCTGCTTTAGTGACTGAGTGTTGAGACTGTGGGGTTCACAGTGGGGTTCACTGTGGGGTTCACAGTGTCCCCCTCTGGAGCCTTCTCCACACCAACTCCAGGTCCCTGCATCACCCATGGCTTTTCTCTTTCAGACTTGGCCCCCTCCCCATTCAAGGTCTTCTGGACAACCTCACAGGGATCTTGAATAAAGTCCTGCCTGAGTTGGTTCAGGGCAAGGTAAGTGGGCAAGATGGGGATCCCCTGATCTAAACCAAGTTTTAGAACTTCTTGCACTGAAACAAAGCCCTGGGCTGAGTGGGTCCAAGTCCTTCAATTTGATAAGTAACTTCCATTCATCAATCTATTTGTCCATTGATCCATCTGTCCATATTTCTTCTTTACATCTTTCCAAATGCATTGATGAGTCTCTGCTCTAGGCCAGGCCCTGCCTGTCCACACTGAAGCTGAAAAGGATTGGCCCCTGTTCTGAGAAGTTGGAGAAGTTCCCTGCCCAGCTTTCTATGGCCACAGACAGTCTTCCAACCTATGCCTGGGTGTCTCCTATAACCAGAGCACTCCACTCTACTTAGAATCAGATGTGATGTCACAGAGTGAACATTGGGCTTGTGTGATTTGGGGTCCTTCACAACATCCCTCATGCCTCCAGTTTGTCCTCGTGCATGTGTGGTCATTGATCTGTGGGATTGCTTAGAATCACTTTCACACTGAAAAATGACAGGAAATTTCCCCAGAGAACCCCCGCTGGGGATTCTGCTGCTCCAGGGTGCCACTCTGCCTAACTCACCCCTCTGCCCCTGGCCAGGTGTGCCCTCTGGTCAATGAGGTTCTCAGTGGCTTGGACGTCACCCTGGTGCATGACATTGCCAGTAAGTACCTGCTTTCCAGCCCTCTGTCCCCCTCTGCAGGAGCAGCAACTTCCCCCAAGGAGTTTTTTTCCTGCACACCCTAGGATACTAGGTCCCTCTGGCCTCAACTCTCTCCATTTTGGGCTTTTTTTCCCCGGAATAATCCAGATGATTTTGAGATAGACACTGTGTCTCCTGCCTCAGCCCTGACACTGAGGACAGCTGGGCTGGTTGGTAGAAGGAGGCCTGGCTTCCTCCAAGCATGCTGAACACAGTCGGATCTCCAGAGGCCTCCATTCCCTGGCCCCCCACCTTTAGGAATGTGGACTCCTTCACGTTGAGATCATGACTGTGGTCTGCTTTTTTTTTTTATTGTTTGTTTGTTTGTTTATTTGTTTGTTTTTCTAGACATGTTGATCCACGGACTACAGTTTGTCATCAAGGTCTAAGCCTTCCAGGAAGGGGCCTGTCCTCTGCTGAGCTAGTAAGTGCCCCTCCCCACATCCCAGGATTTTGGGGGCTGGCTGTTCTTCTCCTGGTAGAAGGCAGCCGGCAGCTTGGGACAATGACATCCAAAGAAAGAGACAAACATCTACAGAGGTACACACAGGGATGCACAGAGAAATCCACAGAAAAGCTGACAGAGGTGGAAGGATGCAGGCAGCACAGCTACCAGGAGAAACACACACACAAATGCCCAGACACATGGCCACTGATACAGACGCACACACTCTCACACCAGCATACTCACACACGCCCACATCGGTGGACTCACCAAACACAAGCACACATCGATACACAGACACACACTCACTCAAACACATGCGCACGGAGCCCTGACCCCAAGCCTGATGCCTTCCCCAGGGTCTTGGCCTCCTCCTGTCCCTTTGAGGCATGAGTTTGATGATGAGTCAATACCAGTAACACTCACTGACCTTGAGTCTCCATCCTGATTCGGGTCTTCCCCCAACAGAACTACTTCTTGCTGCTCAATCCATTCCCTCTGGCCCAGCTTCCCAGTGCTCACAGATGACTGACCCATGTGCTGGAAGATGACACAGTCGCCTTCTCTCCGAGGAACCTGCTCCCTCTCTTTTCCCACCAGGTGTGTGTAACATCCCACGTGCCTCACCTAATAAAATGGCTTCTTCTGCATCAGGGACCTTGTCATCCTTCACCATCACTTGAGGGCTCCTGGGTTGGAAACAGCCCTGGCCTGGGTGATTGGGGCCATGGCACAGAGTTTGGCACCTACTTTGTAGATCTGAATAGTCTTGAGCAGGTCAGGGAGGTGTTCAAGTGTGTGTAGATTTCAGAAGGCTTTCCCAGGCATCCTTAGAGAGGGGGGATAAGGCGTTCAGGGTAGATATAATACTCCAGGTACGGTTAATGACACACAAGCTTGCCACACCAGGAATGAAAATGGCAGATTTGTATTAGGGAAATGCAAATTAAAACGACAATGAAGGCCAGGTGTGGTGACTCACATCTGTAATCCCAACATTGTGGGAGGCCAAGACAGGCGGATCACTTAAGGGCAGACGTTCAAGACCAGCCTGACTGATGTGGCAAAACCCTATCTCTACTAAAAATACAAAAATTAGCCAGGGGTCATGGCGTGTGCCTGTGGTCCCAGCTACTCGAGAGGCTGAGGTGGGAGAACTGCTTGAGCCCAGAAGGTGGAGGTTGCAGTGAGCCAAGATCATGCCACTGCACTCTAGCCTGGGTGACAAAGTGAGACCCCGTCAAAAAAAATTAAATTTAATTTTTAAAAACACACAATAAGATGCCATCTCAACCAGTCAGAACAGCTATTATTAAAAGGTCAAAAAATAGCAGATGACAACGAGGTTGCAAAGAAAAGGAATGCTTATACTGCAGGTAAGAATGTAAACTAACTCAGCCACTGTGGAAAGCAGTCAGGAGATTTTTTAAAGAACTTAAAATGGACCTACCATTCGACCTGGCAATCCCATTACTGGGCATATACCCAAAGGAATATAAATCCTTCTACCAAAAAGATACACACACATTCATTACAGCACTATTCACAATAGCAAAGATATAGAATTAACCTAGATGCCCATCAATGGTGGACTGGATAAAGAAAATATGGTACATATATACCATGGAATACTACACAGCTATTAAAAAATGAGATCATACATGGTGAAACCCGATCTCTACTAAAACTACAAAAATAAGCTGGGCATGGTGGTGCGCACCTGTAATCCCAGCTACTCAGGAGGCTGAGGCAGGAGAATAGCTTAAACCAGGGAGGTGGAGATTGCAGTGAGCCAAGATCACGCTACTGCACTCCAGCCTGGACGACAGAGCGAGACTTCATCTCCAAAAAAAAGAGAGATCATAGCCTTTGCAACAAAATGAATGCAGGTGGAGGCCATTATCCTAAGAGAATCAATGCAGGAACAGAAAACCAAGCATCTCGTGTTCTCACTTACAAGTGGGAGCTAAACATTGAGTACACATGGACACAAAGAAGGAAATAATACACACCAGACCTATCTGAGGGTAGAAGGCGGAAGGAGAGTGAGGATTGAAAAACTACCTATGGGTACTATGGTGATTACCTGGATGACACAATTATCTATACAACAAACCCCCACAACACACAGTTTACCTGGGTAAAACATGTAACCCTTGAATGTAAAATAAAAGTTGGAAAGAAAAGAAAATGCAAATTTGAAAGATGTTCAGAAGGTGGATCTGGAAGGATGTGGGCGAGGGCGTGGGTGAGGTGTGTGTCCAGGTGTCAGGCTGAGGAGCTGTGGGTACCTGGGGATCTGGGAGGATGAACTAATTCCAGCAGACAAAGTATGCCCTTGGCTGCGGCTACTCTGTGTGGAAATGCCTGGGACACCCTGAGGATCCAGCCAGGAAGCCGACAGTACACAAGTCACCTACCGCCCATTTTTTGCTTCCTTGCATGCAGTCATACTGACCTCTTGTCAATTCTGTAAGTGAGAGGAGGACGAAATGAAAAGGACAAACTGGTGCAAAGTGTTCACTGCTGAGGGTTTGAGAAGGACAAACATAGAGAAAGGGTCACTGGAATTGTAAGTAAGCAGCAGCTTCTTGATATCCTGGGTGGGAGTCATATTGTTGGAGGAAGAAGCCTGAATTTAAGGAACTGAGAAGAGGAGGGGAGGTAAGAAAGTTGAGTCTGTGCATGCAGATAAGATTTATGAGGCCAGGCACAGTGGTTCATGCCTGTAATCCCAGCACTTTGGGAAGCCGAAGCGGGTGAATCGTTTGTGTTCAGGAGTTTGAGATCAGCCTGGGCAACATAGGGAGATTCCATCTCTACAAAAAAAAAAAAAAAAGACAGAGAGAGAGAGAAAGAAAAAAAGAAAAATTAGCCAGGCATGGTGACATGTGACTGTAGTCCCAGCTACTTGAGGGACTGTGGCAGGAGGATCGCTTGAGACCTGGAGGTCAAGGGTGCAGTGAGCCATGTTCACGCCACTGCACTCCAGCCTGGGTGACAAAGCAAGACC
The DNA here is from genome assembly GCF_037993035.2 of Macaca fascicularis. NCBI lineage: Eukaryota > Metazoa > Chordata > Mammalia > Primates > Cercopithecidae > Macaca > Macaca fascicularis. The sequence goes on from NC_088384.1 coordinate 89,293,933, forward strand.
CTGTCTCAAAAAAAAGAAAAAGAAAGAAAGAAAAGATTTATGAAATACTGGCTGTGAGAAGGAAAAAGAATGGGGCTACCCAGACTGAAGAACACTGACCCCCTCAAATAAAAAGTACATACGCTCTCAATGTTGAGGTCTTTAGGGACTAGTCCAACTCTTTCATTACACAGATGAGATACTGAGGCCTTGGGGTTGTGTGAATGACTTGCCCAAAGCCACAGGGAGACAGAAAGGCCAATCAAAGACTGGAAACATCCCAGACTTTACAGAAAACCATGTCACTTGCTCTTTGGAGACCTTGTTGACCTTGTGAGAATGAGAAGATTCAAGTTCATGTTTTTCAAATCTTTCTGATTCTAAGAGTAATAAACGAGGGACCTACCCATTCCCCAACCCCTGTCAAACATCAATCATCAAGTCCAGACCTGCCACTATCTCCACTTACTGTTGCCTCCAATCAACATGGCATCCTAGAAGGACAGTGTCATAGCTCAGACTTCGAGATTTGTTGTGTGACACCATCATGTGTCTTCAGGGAGAATTTAAGACAGGAAGCATATTCCACACCACAAAAGTTCTCTGAGCTCAGGTGAGTAATTAAATCCCAGCAAGCAGCTGAATGAGCACTGGGAATGTCCACCTAGGCACTGACCGGAAGTGCAGAAGGACCTTTCAGATAGGAAGCCAGCAACTGCGGCTTCCTGATTGTGCTAGAGAGGCTCCAGGAATCAGCTGCCTTCAGGTCCTATCTGGGCAGGCACTGGGTCAGCACTGAGAGTCCCCTGTGTCTGAGGTCCCAAGAACCAGGGTGGATGGAGCATGGGGACACACATCTAGAACCATCAGCGCTGGGCCTGCTGCCCTCTGGCCGTTGTGCTGAACCATGTTCCTGCCTCACACCCTTCCCCTGGCCATCTCTGGATATGATTTTCCCCCTGCCCCCCTGGACTTCTTCCTATAGTCCACAGAAGAGTCCTCCCCTCTCTGACAAGTTCAATCTCTAACTAGCTAATCTAGAACTCCCCAGGATACAAGACCTCCTGCCAGGTCAAAACACAGTTATGCCCTTTAAAGAGTGAAAACACTTTCACATTTAAAAAACTCTCTGGGATTATGTCAGTGAAAGTGGCAAAGGAAAGGTCTCTGAAAATTTTTTTCTACATAAAAGCAATGAGAAAACTGACAGAAAAGGTCTTAACTAACATTTTCAGAGCTCTGGAAATTAACCAAAGCTTGTAGCAATCTGGGGAGAGTTTATTCAATACAAATTATGGAATCTCAGCAAGAACAGAGAGCTTTGTGGCATTTTAATTTCTCCCATCTCCCCATGCTCCAGCCCCATAGCCAACTTGAAAACGAAAAGCCCACAGTGAAAGCCAGCAGCCCAGTAGCCACTGGAGAGGTGAGGAGGGAGTTAGAGCAACTTATTCACAGAGAATTGTCATTGTTTGACCGGCCCCTTGGTTTCCCAGGAAGACTCATTCTCATGGTTGTCATTACTTGACCTGACACAGAGTTTTCCCCTGGTCTGAACAGCCTTTTCCCCAAATACATTTGTCAAAAAATAATCAGAGGCCACAACATCACAGCTGCCTGGGGGGATGTAATATTTGGAGCAAACAAAAAACTAACCAAAAAGCTGGGGAATAAGGTATCTATATGAGCTTTGAAAATCTCCAACATACTCCTAGGACTCTAGGAGGCCATGTGCTTACAGGGAGCTGTGTTTATGTAAGGAGTAAAGATTAAGGCAGAATTGTGTTAAATAAAAATTAGAAAAGGCCACTGTTTTGCACTGAGCTCCTGCACTAGGTCCAACAGACCAGACCAAACCAGAATGGAGCCACTCAGGCATGAGATCACGTCATCAAACTAAACTTTAAAAACAGGCCAGTTTTCCAACCAAGCAGAAGGGGCCCAGTCTACCTGAGCCAGAGGGTAAGGAAGTTCCCTCTTCCTTAACGCTACAAGGAAAGTAACTTTGATATGATCAATCTGCTTTTTGTTCCCTGCTTCCGCTTCTTTTATACCTATAAAGCCCATCTCTGCTCAGCTCACAGGAGCTCACAGGAGCCTTTCCAAATCTTTAGATGGGATGCTTCCCAGTTTGCTAATCTATAAGAAAAGCCCATTAGAACATATTCCTATGTTTAAGGTAAGCTTTGTGAACAGGGTATTCAGTACCTGTGGATCTGAACCCACACGGAGGGTCACACTCTTACTGGTGCCCCCATCAGATTGGCAACATGTCACATGTGGACTATTCATGCCTGGAGGGAAAGCTCCAAATACACAGGTGGCAGGTCCACAGTGCTTCAAATCCGCACCTACTGCTGCCACTGCTAATCTTCACCAGTGTGTTGTCAATCTAGGCACTACTGGGCACTCTAATGAAACAAAAAGGGGAAAGATTTGCTTCCCCATCCTCTACCTTCTTCTCATACTTTGTGGCTGGAGGTGTTTCTATTACCTGCAGTGCTGGCTGTCCAGGTATTGCACCCCAGGCTGTGTGTCCATATCCTGAGACTACCTCTGTGGACACCCATTGCTCTTCCTGCTTGACCCAGAACTTTCAGCCTCAATTGTCCAGTCCAGGAAGGGAGATCATGTACTGCAGAAATTTAACAGGTCTGATAATGTTGCCCACCTGAGTGGAAGGATCAGATGTCCCTGGAGCCACTAATGGGACCCTAACATCCTGGTACTCCTTGGTCTCATCCACTATCCCTGTGGCGTCCCATAAAAGAGAGGTGCATCACCACCAGATTAGAGTTAGGGGGCCCCATCTGGGGTATTATGACACCCTGAACCACAAACTACCCCAGAGACATGCACTCCATAGGGAAAAGGAAAAAAGGAATGGTTGAGAACACTGAGATTGGAATTTCACAGGCACAGCCTAATCAAGCATTGCCCAGTCCATGTCCACCTCAAGCCCCAAGAAGCTCAGTGTTTCCCAGCATGTGCTGCAGGATTTACTGTGCACACTGCCCTAATCAGGCAGGGGTACCAGCCCATTAGCAGACCACCTTAATGTCCTTTCGTCAGTTGCTACTTGAGTCAGCCACTCCATCATTCATTGGCTCCATTGGCCTGCAGGAGATAGGGTGCACATAAAGTTCATCATATGTCATGAGTTCGAGCCCATTGTTGTGTTGCTTGGGCAGTAAAATATATTCTTTGGTCAGAGCAAAGTCCCACAGGGCATCCAAAAACATAACATAGTTCTTTTCAAGAGCATCCATGGTAGTTTCAGAGTTCACATGTTGGTCTAGAATGGTAATACCACAGCCTGAGTAGATGTCAATGGCAATGAGGATATGAGTGCCCATGACAGGAGGCCAGAGGCCTGTTGTGGCCAATCTGCCACACCAGGGCAGTTTCTAGCCCTCAGTTAATGTATCCCAATTCCTCTCTTAGAACCATTTGTGCCCCTTGGCAAGAATCACAAGATTATACTGTGTCCCTAGTCTTGGCATCTTCCAGGATGCTCGTTCTTGCATCTGAGGCGGATGTCTGAGTCCATTTTGTGTTGCTATAAGGAAATACCTGAGGCTGGGTAGTTTCTAAAGGAAAGAGGTTTATCCAGCTCACAGTTCTGCAGGCTGTACAAGAAGCACGGTGCCAGGATCTGCTCAGCTTCTGGAGAGGTCTTTTGTGTGGTGCCACAACTTGGCAGAGAAGGCAAAGGGGAAGCAGGCACGTACTGAGAAGGGCCAAACCCGAGGGGTGTCCTGACTTTGTAACAACCCTCTCCTGTGGGTGCTAATACATCCTCCCAGAACCAATCCAGTCTTGTGAGAGCAAGAACTCCATCACTACCAGGAGAATGACACTAAGTCATTAGTGAGAGATCCACCCCCATGACCCAAACACCTCCCACTGGGCCCTACCTCCCAACACCATCACTCTGGTGATCAAACAAACGATATCCGAACCATAGCATGGACTTTCAGTGGTAAATTGTTGCTGGCTGTTGGGCACAAGCTTAATTGGCACAAGACTTCCATCCATATTCCATTTCCAAAGGTCCTTTGCTATGAGCATCCACTGGAGTGACAAACGTTTGTCCCTTCCAGGCAGCAAGCTGCTGTCACTGTTTTTGTTCCCACACAGGGGATCCTGTGATGGTTCATTCACTCAGTTACCATTCTCCTGACAAGATGGCTAGGCTGTTGGCAACAGCCCTTGAGTCAGTGAAAATGTAACAAGATATGGGGGCAGGCATGGCCTCCACAGCTGTCATCACTGCACATAACTCAGCTCATTAGGCAGAATGTCCAGTTCCAATCCCAGCCAAAAAATGGCCATCTGCTGGCTGGGGGGCAGCTGCAGTCCGGTGGATCCCGTTTGCCTTTAGTTTTGCAGAGCCATCAGTAAACCAGGTCATACTGTCAGTAGGCACATCTTTGAATCCTGGGTCCCAGTTAGCCACAGGAAGTTTCAGAGCATCCCCCTGTGGGTTGCTTGGTGCTTCTGGGAAGCTGGCTATTTGTTCATGGAGTCTACTGGTCCTAGTTGACTTGGATGTACCATTCCCAGTTAATGACTGAACTCTGTTGAGCTTGTCTGGTTTTATTTGTGGGATTTGTAAGCACCCAAGTACAGGTCACAGCATCACAGGTGGCACTCCTGCCATAAAATGCTCACTCTCCTCTAGTGAGTGCCCAATAGCAAGCAAGCAGTTGCCCTTCAAAAGGGGTGTATCTGATGGCCACCACAGGCAAGTCATGTGTCCAATAGCTGAGAGGCTGGAGCACCCCAGTGGCAGTTTCCCGTTGCCACAGATTCCAATCAGCATGCTTGGCGGTCACGGACGCAGGCAGTCTCATTGAGCTAGCACGCTCCAAAGGTCCCAAAGGCAGTACCTGAGCCATGGCTTGTTGCACTGCTTCCAAGTCCTGCTGCCACAAGGGGCCCCATTCAAAATTGGTGGTTTTGTGGGTCACCTTGACTAAGAAGGCCAAAAGCATATGCCAGATAGGGCATATGCTGTCTCCTGTACACAAATAGGCCTATCAGCTATTGGGCCTCCTACTTATTAGTGGGTGTCACCAGGGCCAACAATTGTACTGGGGATGCTTTTTTGGCTTCCTATACAAGCGACCCCTGGGAAATACATCTATTATGCTGAGTCCTGGACTGTATCTGGATTTATAGTCCAGCCAACACCAACTATTGTATCAAAGGTCTGTTTTTCAGTAAGCCCTACTATCAGGATGCCATTTATGCAATGGGTGACTACATCTTCTATGAGGTCTTGGGCTTCTTGAGCGTCAAGCACCACCCACTGGTGGCATATCTCAGGGGAACTGAGGTATCTCTGCGGAAGAATAGTGAAGGTATTATGCAGAATAGTGAAGGTATATGCAGAACGCAAATTGATCACAAGGGGATTGAGTAAAAGCACTAACCCAGTTAATAACAGCATGCTAATCTCCAGTAAGGGTTCCCACTCTCTCAGTGACAGTGATGACATCTGACACCTCATGGGCCCAGGGCAAACCCCAACATTCAGCCTGCATTCTGCCTACCATCAGCCACCATACCCTGGAGGCTTTTCGATCAGCCAGACTGAGCTGTTACATTGACAAGGCAGTTTGTAACATTCCTACATGAGCACATCCCAAATTCAGAGTAGTATCCTGTTCTCCACTTGGTATGCAGTACTGTGTTTGTGGAATAACCTACTGAGGGTTGGGTAATTTAGGTGGCAGGTAGGAGTGGACACACCTCACTGCTATGGTTCAAATTCTCAGCTGTGAGGGGGAACACCCTCTCAGACAGCGGTGATGTTCTGTGCTACAAGCAGCCAAAATATCAATGCCTGTAATGCACTCAGCACAAGGAACTGTGGTCACCAGCACTCAAAATGGCTCAAAGAGCCTCACTCACAAGCACATAAGTACCACAAGCAGATAAGCACCATGGATCACCATGTTAACCCTCAAACCATCCAATGACATCAGTTTAATTTTTCCCCTAAGGAAATCCAGAAATATTGTCACATGGGCACCAGTATCCAGGAGCCCCGGAAAAGTCTGAATCTCTTTCTTTTCCCATTTATCTTGACAGGGGTATAAGATCACTGGTCTCCAGTGGGAAGCCAGGGGCCTTGGCCCCATTCCTAACTGTGCCATTCAGCCTGAAACATTTGAGTCTGCAATATTCCTTTATCAAACAAACGTACCATCCAGGCTGTATGAGACTTTCTGGCTTTTGTCCACATTTTCTCTTTTATTGTCTGATGTCCCCTTCAGAGAATGACCTCCTTTCAATAGTCTAGTTTTCAGCAATGCCTTCTGTCGTTCAGCACTTTTTGGAAACAGGCCTTACTTCAGGCCTGCAAGCAACCTGGACCAGGCAGGATTCCCTGCACAGGGCTCCCCATTCCCCCCAGACATCATCTGTTGTCTGGGACACCATGAGAGTTGACACTATGTTCCATTTATCCCTGTGCAGCCAGCACCTCAGTCAGTTTATAACCCCTCAGAGGAGCTGGTACCACCCCTGGGCAATGGGTCTGACAAGCCCTGCCTTTCCATCATGGTCTATTTCTTTGGCAACCCTGCACACTGTCAAACTGTGAAGCTGAACATCCTGCACCAGTGACCAGTCCCAGGGGAGAGGAATGCCGTGCACGGGTTACCAACCCCAGGAGAGGGCTCCAAGCACTTCTGCCCATTTCATCTTGTTCTGGGAGTCACCAAGGAAAACAAAACACTTCACTTATGTAGAGAAGGAACAAAGCAAAATCAGCTTCAATCATATGCATGTGTCCTCCAGGCCAGCAGATCCCCCCAACAGCCAGTGCAAGGCATTTGGCTATGGACACCCCTCCCGTGCCACGGATGGACTCTGACCCCTCTCCTGCGGAGCTGGAAATACCAAAAGCTGGGGGCATATCTGAGGGCCATTGACATATACACTTAAGCAGAACAAACGGGCACACACTGAGCCTAAAACAGGGAAATAGATTCCCATGCAGGGCCTGGAACAGGCCGCACGAGCCCTTTATCTCTTGGTAAGGAAGTGTTCCAAGCCCAAGACACATTCTTTTTTTTTCTTTGTGATTTTTTTTTATTATACTTTATGTTTTAGGGTACATGTGCACAACGTGCAGGTTTGTTACATATGTATACATGTGCCATGTTGGTGTGCTGCACCCATCAACTCGTCATTTACATTAGGTATATCTCCTAATGCTATCCCTCCCCCACCCACCCCACAACAGGCCCCGGTGTGTGATGTTCCCCACCCTGTGTCCAAGTGATCTCATTGTTCAGTTCCCACCTATGAGTGAGAACATGCGGTGTTTGGTTTTCTGTTCTTGCAATAGTTTGCTGAGAATGATGGTTTCCAGCTGCATCCATGTCCCTACTAAGGACATGAACTCATCCTTTTTTATGGCTGTGTAGTATTCCATGGTGTATATGTGCCACATTTTCTTAATCCAGTCTGTCATTGATGGACATTTGGGTTGGTTCCAAGTCTTTGCTACTGTGAATAGTGCTGCAATAAACATACGTGTGCATGTGCCAAGACCCATTCTTATATGGCTGAGTGGGGGTCGAAAGGCTGCATGCCTGAGACTGGCTTTCCCAACACAATCATTAGCTGACCACTAAGCTAACTAAGCAGACACTGCAGTAGCCACCCATGACAAAGAATACAGACTTTACAGAATTAGTTCAGAAAAATCAAGAAACAAACTACTACAAGAACAAGTAACAGCCAAAAACTCTGGAGAGGAGGGAGAATCCAATTTCTGAAACTGCCATGTTATATTATTTTAAACACCAGTGTTCAACAACAAAAAAAAATGAGATATGAAAAGAAACAAGGAAGTATGACTTCCCAAGAATTATGACACCCAAAGATATCTCTGAAGAATCTCAGATGTTGAACTTACTAGAAAAAGACTTTAAATCAGCAATTTAAAATATGTTCAAAGAACATATGTTTAAGAAACCATGCCTCAGAACTAAAGGAAAATATCAGAATGATGTCTCACAAATAGAGAATATCAGTAAAATTACAGAAATTGTTTTAAAGAACCAAATAAAAAAACTGAAGTTTAGAAGCATAATGACAAATAAAAAATTCAATAGAGGGGCTAACCAGCAGATTTTAGCAGGCTGAATAAACAGTCAGAAAACTTGTTTTAATTTTTTATTTTAATTTTTGTGGGTACATAGTAGGTACTATATATCTACATATAGTATATATAGTATATACATATGTATACTATATACTCACACATATATATATTTATGTGTATATATATGGTACATGAAATGGTTTTTCTTTTTTTTTTTTTTTTATATGGAGTCTCTCTCTGTCACCCAGGTTGGAGTGCAGTGGTCCAATCTCAGTTCACTGCAACCTCCAAGTCCCAGGTTCAAGCAAGTCTCCTGCTTCAGCCTCCTTAGTAGCTGGGACTACAGGTATGTGCCACCACACCTGACTAATTTTTTGCATTTTTAGTAGAAACAAAGTTTCACCATGTTGGCCAGGCTGGTCTCAAACAGCTGACCTCAGGTGATCCACGCACCTCAGCCTCCCAAAGTACTGGGATTACAGGCATGAGCTACCAAGCCCAGCCATGGAATGTTTTAATACAGGCATGCAATGCTTAGTAACCACATCATGTAAAATGGAGTATCCATCCCCTCAAGGATTTATCCTTTGTGTTACAAACAATCTAATTATACTCTTTTAGTTATTTTTAAATGTACAATTAAATTATTATTGACTATAGTCAACCTGTTGTGCTATCAAATGCTGGGTCTTATTCGTTCTTTCTTTCTTTTTTTTTTTTTTTTTTTTTTTTTTTTGAGACGGAGTCTTTGCTCTGTCACCCAGGCTGGAGTGCAGTGGCGCGATCTTGGCTCACTGCAAGCTCCGCCTCCCGGGTTCACGCCATTCTCCTACCTCAGCCTCCAGAGTAGCTGGGACTACAGGCGCCTGCTACCACGCCCGGCTAATTTTTTTTGTATTTTTAGTAGAGACGGGGTTTCACCATGTTAGCCAGGATGGTCTCGATCTCCGGACCTTGTGATCCGCCCGTCTCGGCCTCCCAAAGTGCTGGGATTACAGGCGTGAGCCACCGTGCCCGGCCTATTCGTTCTTTCTAACAATTTTTTGGTCCTCATTAACCATCCCCACCTGCCCCCATCCTTGCACTACCCTTCCCAGTCTCTGGTAACGATCCTGCTGCTCTCTATGTCCATGAGTTTAATTGTTTTGATTTTTAGATCCCACAAATCAGTGAGAATACACAATGTTTGTCTTTCTGTGCCTGGTTTACTTCACTTAGCATAATGACCTTTAGTTTCATCCATGTTGTTGCAAATGACAGGATCTCATCTTTTTTATGGATGAATAGTACTCCATTGTGAATAAGTACCATTGTGAATAATATCCATTCATCTGTTGATGGACACTTAGGTTGCTTCTAAATTTTGGTTATTATGAACAGTACTGTAACAAATTTCAGAGTGCAGATGTCTCTCCAATATCCTGAGAATCAGAAAACTTGAAGATTAGTCAATTGGGGTTATACAGTCTGAGGAATAGAAATTAAAAATTATAACGAAGACAATAAAAACAGAGTGTCAAAAGACTGTGGCCACCATAAGCATGCTAACATACACATCATAGGAATTTCAGAAGAAGAGGAGATAGAGATGGGGATGAAGAGAGAACATTTGAAAAAAAAAAAATACTGGACCAGATATGGTGACTCATACCTGTAATCCCAGCACTTTGGGAGGCTAAGTGGGTGGATCACATGAGGTCAGGAGTTCAAGACCAGCCTGGCCAACATGGTGAAACCTTGCCTCTACTAAAAAAATAGCCAGGCATGGTGGTGCACACCCATAGTCCCAGCTACTAGGGAAGGTGAGGCATAAGAATAACTTGAACCCAGGAGGGAGCAGTTGCAGTGAGCCAAGATCACACCACTGTATTCCAGCCTGAGTGACACAGCAAGACTCTGTCTCCAAACAAAAAGAAAGAAATAAAGAAAGAGTGGCTGAAATTTCCCCAAATTTTATGAAAAACATTAATCTACACATCCAAGAAGTTCAACAAAATCCAAGTAGGATAAACTCAAAGAGATCCACATTTAGACACATAATAATCAAACTGTCAAGAGACAAGGACAGAAAGAATCTTAAAAGCAGCAAGAGAGAAGTGACTTGTCAAGCACATTAAAGCCTCAATAAGATTGACAGTTGATTTCTTTTTGGAAACAATGGTGGTAAGAAGGCAGTTAAATAACATTCAAAGTTCCAAAAGAAAAAAAGACTGTCAACAAAGAATTATGTATCCAGAAAAACTAATATTCAAAAATGAAGGAAAAATTAAGGGATTCCTACATCAACAAAAACTGAGAGAATCTGACACTAGTAAACATGGCTTAAAGGAAGCCCTTCAGGCTGAAACAAAAGAGTACTAGCCAACGATTTAAATCCTAAGGAAGAAGTAAAGAACATCAGTACCAGTAACTAGATACTTAAACATAAATGACAGTATAAATGTATTTTTGTTTGTAACTCTTTTGTTCATCTGACTAAAAGACAACTATATAAAGCAATACTTAGATGTGTTGATGAGCACAGAAATGTATAAATATGTAATTTGTACGGCAATACCAGCATAAAGAAAAGGGGTAACAGAGCTATATAGGAACACAATTCCTATATACTATTAAAATTAAATTCACATTAATTGAAATAGACTGTTCTATGTTAATTATAATTCCTAGGGCAACTACTGAGAAAATAACTAAAAATATATGGTGAAAGAAATGACAAGAGAATTAAAATGGTGCACTAGAAAATATCTATTTAGATAACAAGAAGTAATAATTAAGGCATAGAGGTACATGTAAGACATAAAACATATAAAAAACAAATAGCAAAATGCCATGAGTAAATCCTATTCTTTTCTATCAGTAATTTAATTAAATGTAAATGGATTAAACATGCCAGTTCAAACCAGAGATTGGCAGAATGGATTTTAAAAACATAATTCAGTTATTTTCTTTCTACAAGAGACACATTTTAGTGTCAAAGATAAAAACAAATTGAAAGTAAAAGAATGAAAAAAATGTATGCCATGCAAACAGTAACCAAAAGAAAGCTGGAGTGGCTATACTAACATCAGATAAAATAGACTTTAAGATGAACACTGTTACATGATACAAATAACATTTATAATGATAAAGGAGTCAATCCCTCAAGAAGACATAACAAGTATAAACATGTATGCAACTAACAAGACAGCCCCAAAATACATGAAATCAAAATTGTCAAAATTGAAGGAACAAATTAAAAATTCAACAAAAATAGCAAGAAACTTAAACACACAATTTTCAATAATAGATAGAATGACTAGACAGAAAATCAGCAGGAAGTGGAAGATTTGAACAGCACTACAAACCACCTAGAGCTAACAGACATCTATAGAACACTTTTTCCAACAATAGCAGAATGTACATTCTTGCCAAGTACACATGGAACATTCTCCTATCAGAATAGAACATATGTTAGACCATAAAACAAGTTTCAATACCTCTAAAAAGATGGGAATCATACAAAGTATGTTATCTGATCACAATGGAATGAAATTAAAAATTAGGCCGGGCGTGGTGGCTCAAGCCTGTAATCCCAGCACTTTGGGAGGCCGAGACGGGCGGATCACGAGGTCAGGAGATCGAGACCATCCTGGCTAACACGGTGAAACCCTGTCTCTACTAAAAAAAATACAAAAAACTAGCCGGGCAAGGTGGCGGGCGCCTGTAGTCCCAGCTGCTCAGGAGGCTGAGGCAGGAGAATGGCGTAAACCCGGGAGGCAGAGATTGCAGTGAGCTGAGATCCGGCCACTGCACTCCAGCCTGGGCAACAGAGCGAGACTCCATCTCAAAAAAAAAAAAAAAAGAAAAAGAAAAAGAAAGAAATTAAAAATTAATAACAAAAGGAAATTTGGTAAATTTACAAATATGTGGAGATTAAAAACACTGTTGGCTGAGCCAGATTTAAAGATGGGCTGGATACAATATGTGACTATCCGTTTCAGAGTTCTGTAATAGAAAGCATCCTAGCTGGGTTGCTAAGCATGAAATGAAATTCTTGGTCAGGTGCAGTGGCTCATGCCTATAATCCCAGCACTTTGTGAGACCAAGGCAGGGGTTACCCGCCAAAGAAGCAAAACAAGGTTGGCCCCATGTTTTTTTCCTACAGCATATTAGAAGACAACAGAGTTCTCAATGGAGATGCGGAGAAGGCTGAGAGTAAAGGATTCAGATCGATAGTGTTTTCATATTGCTTACGAAAGTAATAAACAGGAATAAGCTATCAAGCTAAGGGTTTAAGGGATCAAAAATGATCCTATAGCTCTGTCCATTTTTAGAAAGCAAGCAATTGAGAAATGAATCTAACTTAACTTGTGATTGGAAGAGACATAGAACAAAAACAACCAGTGATGGTTTCAGGAACCAGTTAAAAACTGAAATATTTTAAAACTCCCTAAATTTGGGACAACACTACTACATGCCTATTAGGATGACCAAACAAACAAACAAGCAAACAAACAAACCTGACAGTACTGAATGATGGTGAAAATTCAGGGCAAATGAAACTCATACATTGCTGGTGGGAATGAAAAACAGTATGGCCCCCCTGAAAGACAGTATTCTAGTTTCTTAAAATGTTAAGCAGATGAGAGATGGACATACCAGTGTCTCCCCTTGGAGGCTGTGGAAAGTGAGTCATGGACTCAGGTCATGGGGCAGCAGCTCCACTATCACCTCACTCAGGTTCCCAAGGGTCAATCCAGGACCCAGCTCCACAGATCACAGCCCCTGCATGGCACTGCAGCCACCACAGGCCTCTGCCCAGTAACCATGGATCCCACAGCCACAGCAAAAACCAAAGAACACCCCAACATTCCACCTGGAACCCAGATCTCAACTAGAAGCCTGGATTGGTCTGTTTTATGGTCAGTTAGAAAGGAAAATTTAGGCCAGGTGCAGTGACTCATGCCTGCGATCCCAGCACTTTGGGAGGCTGAGGTGGATGGAGTTCAAGACCAGCCTGGCCAAAATGATGAAACCCCATCTCTACTAAAAATACAAAAATTAGCCGAGCGTGGTGGCGGGCGCCTGTAATCCCAGCTACTCAGGAGGCTGAGGCAAGAGAATTGCCTTAACCCCGGAGGCGGAGGTTGCAATGAGCTGAGATTGTGCCATTGCGTTCCAGCCTGGGTGACAAGAGTGAAACTCTGTCTCAAAAAGAGAAGAGGAAAGGAGAGGAGAGAAAAGAGAAGAGAAAATTTAGAAATAAAATATGTTTTGTCCACTACTGCTAATGATCATTCTTCTTTTCCTTTCTCATTGTTTTTGTAACTATATAAAATTAAAATGTAGTAAAATGTGCACATGTTAAATGCATTGCTTTATAGAGTTTTAAACTTTATGTTCTTTATAGTATACCACAGCCTTATCAATATATAGATCATGTTTATTAACACATAAAATATTTCCTTGTGGCTGGGTGCTGTGGCTCATGCTTGTAATCCCAGAACTTTGGGAGGCTGAGGTGGGTAGATCACATGAGGTCGGGAGTTCAAGACCAGCCTGGCCTACATGGCCAAACCCCATCTCTACTAAAAACACAAAAATTAACCAAGCATGGTGGCAAACACCTATAGTCCCAGCTATTCAGGAGGCTGAGGCACGAGAATCACTTGAACCTGGGAGGCAGAGGTTGCAGTGAGCTGAGATTATGTCATTGTACTCCAGCCTAGGTGACACAGTGAGACTCTGTCTCCAAAAAACAAACAAACAAAATATCATTGTAACTTTTTAACCAATACCCACTCACTCTATCTATGCAGCCCCAGTTTTGATTTCTATTAACATACATTATTTTAGCTATTTCTTCAACTTCATAAAAATTAATCACAATGTATTCTTCAAAAAAAAAAAATGTTACACATACACTTAACATATGACCCAGCAACCCTACTTCTAGATATTTAGGCGGGGCGCGGTGGCTCAAGCCTGTAATCCCAGCACTTTGGGAGGCCGAGACGGGCGGATCACGAGGTCAGGAGATCGAGACCATCCTGGCTAACACGGTGAAACCCCGTCTCTACTAAAAAATACAAAAAATTAGCCGGGCACGGTGGTGGGCGCCTGTAGTCCCAGCTACTCGGGAGGCTGAGGCAGGAGAATGGCGTAAACCCGGGAGGCGGAGCTTGCAGTGAGCTGAGATCCGGCCACTGCACTCCAGCCTGGGCGACAGAGCAAGACTCCGTCTCAAAAAAAAATAAATAAATAAATAAAAATAAAAAAATTAAAAAAAAAATAGATATTTAGCCTAGAGGAATGAAACACGCTCACACAAAACCTGTTCCTTCACGTTTTGGGGTTTCGTTTTTTGTTTTTTTTTTTTGAGACGGAGGCTCTCTCTATCGCCCAGGCTGGAGTGCAGTGGTGCGATCTCCACTCACTGCAAGCTCCGCCTCCCAGGTTCACGCCATTCTCCTGTCTCAGCCTCCCATGTAGCTGGGACTACAGGCGCCCGCCACTGCGCCCGGCTAATTTTTGTATTTTTAGTAGAGACGGGGTTTCACCATGTTAGCCAGGGTGGTCTCGATCTCCTGACCTCGTGATCCACCCGTCTCAGCCTCCCAAAGTGCTGGGATTACAGGCGTGAGCCACCACGCCCGGCCACGTTATGGGTTTTTTGGTTTTGGTTTTGGTTTTGTGTGTCCGTGTGTGTGTGTGTGTGTGTGTGTGTGTGTGTGTGTGTGTGTGTCAGAGTCTCACTCTGTTGCCCAGGCTGGAGTGCAGTGGCATGATCTTGGCTCACTGCAACCTCCGCTTCCCAGGTGCAAGTGATTCTCATGTCTCAGCCTCCCGAGTAGCTGGGATTACAGGCCCAGGTAACCACAGACGACTTTTTTTTTTTTTTTTTTTTTTTGTATTTTTAGTAGAGACAGAGTTTCACTATGTTGACCAGGCTGGTCTTGAGCTCCTGACCTCAAGTGATCTACCCACCTCGGCCTCCTAAAGTGCTGGGATTACAAGCGTGAGCCACCACACCTGACCCTATTCCTTGCTGTTTATAGCAACTTTGTTCATAATATCCCAAAACTGGAAACAACCCAAATGCCTTTCATCGGGTGAATAAACAAACTTTAGTGCATCTATACCACAGAATACTACTTGGCAATGAAGAGGAATAGATATTGGTTTACACAACAACTTGAATAAAGTTAGGAAAAGGATCCGAATGCTAACTGCCTGCCTGAGGGATAATTTGATAGGTATCAAAGGTCAAGACATGCCATTATAAAGCAGGAAAAAGATATGAACTCTTATTTGTTTAAAGCTCAAGTTTGTGATGTAGATAAATTCTGAAAAATATAAGAGGAATAAAAACCCCACTCACTTACACATCATTCATACTTTAAATGATGACTCCCTTCCCAATTTCCCTGCCACTATTATTTTTAGAAGCCTCAGAGAGCTTCCTCTTTCACTATGTCCAGGGTTATTCTAATTGCAACAAGGAAAGAGTGTCGGTTGGGAGCTAGCCTGCCTTGAATGCTTTGGGTGATGCTGCCACAATCTCTTTTTTAAGAAAGAGAGAGAAAAAGAGGGAGAGGGGGAGAGAGAGAGAGACTGAGAGAGCTGGACTCCAGTTCTTCTCACCACATTATCCAGGAAAACTTAATAAAGGGTGGAAAGGCTTACTCCATCCATTTCCACTCTCCCATTTGTAAAACCAGCTGGATTACGGCAGATGAGGGTGGACCTCCAGATACTTAACACAGTGCCCTGAGTGTTGTAGTATCTTTACTGGAACAGCCGAATGCAGCCTTAGTTACTTACTGTGGAGCTATATAATCTAGAAAATGTGTTCTTTTCAATACTCAAGGTAACAAGCTCAGAAGTGAATTGTACTCACTTCGGATAAATAACGGTACACACTCGGTCTTGCCCTTGCTCTCTCTTGTTCTTAAAACAAGTTATCCATGGCTGGACACAGTGGCTTACACCTGTAATCCCAGCACTTTGGGAGGCTGAGATGGGTTGATCGCTTTGAGCCCAGGAGTTTGAGACCAGCCTGGACAACATGATGAAACCTCGTTTCTACTAAAAGTACAAAAATTAGCTGGGCGTGGTCCCAGCTACTCAGAAAGCTGAGTAACAAGAATTGTTTGAACCCAGAAGGTGGAGCGTGTGGTGAGCTGAGATCGCACCACTGCATTCCAGCCTAGGTGACAGAGTGAGACCCGTCTCAAAAACAAAACAAAACAAAACAAAAACAAACAAACAAACAAAAAGCCATCCATTTGTAAATTGCTGATTTCTTTAGGGCATTATCTCCATAAACTTTTCATAAGCCATCAATGATTTCACCAGTCACACATCCAAGTTTCACCATAAATTTGATGTGTATTCTTGCTTCAATTTTAGCAGGATTCATGTTGCTTTGATAGGGGTTTTTTTTTTTTCCAAAATGATGTCTTATTCTTCTTAGTGCCTCAAACCAGATCCTGTTCAACATGTTCTAACAAATTAGTTCAAGTTTATTTCAGTGCAAAATATTTGTAAATGCAGGCATAGTTTCTTCATAATATGCATTTCCCATAAACTTTTTGGAGAACTTCACAGACTAAGAGATTGATTGTAGAGATTTGACCTTACAAAGCTGTGGGAGTGGGTTAAATGGTCCTTGTTAGGCTGTTGTTTTTGCATCTGGTGCTGGAGCCTGAAGCCAGCAGGGCAGGTAGACAGGAAGGGGAGATGGATGTGAAGTGAGGAAGAACAAAGAAAAACTGAAACCTGCTTTAGGGTCTCTGCACCTCCAAGTCCACAGATGCAGGGGCGCAAGGAAGATTTCCTGCTCCTTTAGTGAACACATTTGAGAGCCTGGGCGTTTGGTGAGGCCGTGGAATAGGAGCCAGAGACCGGGAGCTAGTCCAGACACTGCCCCCACTGTGTGTGACCCTGAATGCAAAGTAGCCAAGACCAGTCACAATCCCACAGCCCTCTTGAGCATGAACAGCAGCGCAACAGCGGAACTCACTGCACAACATCCTCCTCTTTGGGGCTCAGTCTTCCAAGGAAAGAAATGGGAAGCTTTTAGCTATTGAGTCTTTGCTTCAGATGAAACTCTGTGCCCAAGAAGATAACCAGTTGACGTATGCTAAAGCTAAACTTAGCTCCCTTAGTTTCTCCCTTGTATTAGTTATCTATCACTAATACGTAACAAAATATCCCAGAACTTCGTGACTTAAAATAACATGTATTATCTCCCAGTTTCTGTGAGTCAGGAACATAGAAACTGCTTAGCTGGGTGGCTCTGGCTCTTGCGAGGCTGGAGTCAGGATGTTTGCCACGATCATCCAAAGGCTTGACTAGAGCCCCAGGGAATACAAGAGGGTTCATACACGTGGCTGTGGCTGGAGACTTCTCACTTCCTGGACACCAGAATCTCTGCATTGGGCTGCTTGAATGTCCTCACAACATGGCAGCTGGCTTCCTCAAAACACGTGCTCCAAGAGAGAGAAAGAAGGAAGCTGCAGTACCTCTTTCTGACCTCACCTCAGAAGTCACACACCATCACTTTGTGCCATAACCTATTCACTAGAAGTGAGTAAATCCACCCCACATGCAAGGAGAGGAGAACGAGGCTCTCCCTCTTAAGGGGGAGCATCAAAGAATTGTGGATATATTACAAACAACTATACTCCCCTCCATTCTAGATGTTACCCTGGGCATTGCCTTTAGTGGCCAAAGTCCCAGGAGCAGGCTTTCTTAAATAAATGAGTCTTTCCTCCTTAGGTAAATTCTTCGATCTCCCTTGAAAGTGCAAATGGCTATAGTCCCGTGTTTTTGTTTTGTATTCTTGTTTTGATTATTCGTTTAATGGTAATTTTTCCTTCCCACTTTTTTCAGACCAGATAAAAGCAGAAATACTCTAGCGGAAGTGGGGTTGAGGGGCACAGTTTCAACATCTCTGCCATCTGTCGTGTCTCCTCCAGTGTTGGCAGGCGCGTGATGACTTTAGATGGTTCCCAGATAGAGCATGAAACAACCTTAAGTCACTAAGGAGAAATGTCCCTGTTCCTTTTATAGTTCTTCTTTCCTTCTTCTGATTGCAACAAGGAAAGAGTGTCATTGGGAGGTAGCCTGTCTTGAATGCTTTGTGTGATGCAGCCGTAATCGCTTTCTTATGAAAGAGAGAAAGGTGGGGGAGAGAGAGAGAGAGAGAGACAGACTGAGAGAACTGGACTCCAGTTCTTCTTCTCACCACATTATCCAGGAAAACTTAATAACCTTTTTCTCTTCCATTTGCATCTACTTAGCAGTTACCCTGCATTTCAGGAAGTTGAGAGTGAAACTTAAAATATGTAAAGTTCCCTGTTATAATAGATGTCTTTAAAAATAGGAAGACACCCAAAAGGAAAACATTAAGTAAATAAAGGTAATGGTGGCCTGTAAATGGCACAAGTCATGGAGGTGATATGTGAATGACTGGAATTCGGGGAGCTTAGAGACCATCCCCCCAATGCCTGACCAGCCTGGCTACTGGATTTCCTGAAGCCAAGCTCTCCAGGCCCCTAACTTGCGCCAGCGCTCACACTGTATGTCCTGTGGCCACTAGAGGGAGCTGTTGCACATATACATACTTCCCAGCTACCACCACGGGGATGAACACTAACATCTATGTAGCAGTAACTCCGTTAAGGATCGCATCTAATCTTCCCAGAGATGGGGTCTCTAAGGCCCAAAGTCACAGAGCTTGTGAGCAGCAGATCCAGCATCCAAAACCCAGCAGCCAGACTCTGGAGCCCAAGCTTTTTGTCGTAGGTTTAAAACTCATGAGCTCCAGCCAAATACAATGCATTGCTATTTTTTTAGATTTTGCTTTGAACACTGGATTGTCCTCCAGTTGGATGCTAAATATAAATGCACTCATCATATCCCCCAACTAGCACACCAAGTTGTCTTACATTATTAACTGTTTGCCTCCTAAAGCAGATTTTCAGATTTACCAGTAAAAATACAGGACACCCAGTGAAATTTACGTTTCAAATCAATGACAAATAATTTCTAGTGTAAGTATGTCCCAAATATTCCATGGGACATACATGGGATAAAAAAAATTTCATCATTTATCTGAAATTTAAATATAACTGGGCTTTCTATATTTTACCTGGCAACCTTACTGATATGTTTTGGCTGTGTCCCTACCCAAATCTCATCTCTGTAGTTCCCATAATCCCCCACAGGTCATGGGAGGCACCAGGTGGGATAACTGAATCATGGGGGCAGTTTCCCCCATCCTGTTCTTGTGATAACAAGTCAGTTCTCATGAGATCTGATGGTTTTATAAGGGGCTTCCCCCTTCACTGGGCACTCATTCTCTCTCCTGCTGCCTTGTGAAGAGGTGCCGTCTGTCATGGTTGTAAGTTTCCTGAGGCCTCCCCAGCTGTGTGGAACCGTGAGCCAATTAAACTTCTTTCTTTATAAATTACCCAGTCTTGGGTATTTCTTCATAGCAACATGAGAACTCACGCTTACTCTAAAAGCATCTTTACATTTGAAACTCCTGCTCTGTCCCTTATTCCCCCACAGAGGGGAATATTTATAGAGAATCTACTATCTGCTAGTTTTGAGTGGGACCCAGAGAAATAAAAGGCTCTGCAGCAGCTCCAGGCTGCAGTTCAAACAGCCCTGATGCTTCAGCTATGTGGTAGTCAGGCAGACCCCCCGCCATGGTACTGAAACTCTCTGGGATCTATGAAGATGCCATGTGGACTTTCTGGCAAGCCCCAATAAGGGAGTCACAGACTGCTAGGTTTCTGGAGCAAAGCCATGCTGTCTTCAGCAGAGAACTGTGCACCATGAGAAAAACAGCTTCTGACATGCTACGGGGCCCTGGTCAGGAAGGGGCACCTGATCACAGGGCATCAGTAACCATGAGGCCAGAACTGCCCATCAGGAACTGGTCACTGTCATCCACCAAGTCATCAGGTCAGCAGGACCAACAGCAATCCTTCATCAGGCAGAAGTGGTGTCTGATCTAGTGGGGGCTGATCCCTGGGTGCACACCCATGGTGCCATAGATGTTCCCCAGGATCAGCTGATAGAGAAGGAAAAATTCTAAGCTTGATTCATGAGTATGTCAGCTCAGTACATTGGAAGAAGCCAAAAATGGATGATGTTTCACACCCTCAGGAGTGACCCTGAAAGACAGCAACCTGAGGAAATCCCCCCAGGAGTAAAGCTTCAGGCTGTGCACTTGCTTATCCACTTTGACAAAAGAAACAACTGAAGGTAAGATTTATAGGCCAGGTGCGGTGGCTCACACCTATAATCCCAGCACTTTGGGAGGCCAAGGCGGGAGATCACTTGAGCCCAGGGGTTTGAGACCAACCTGGGCAACATGACAAAACCCTCTGTTTACAAAATATAAAAAATGAGCCAGGCGTGGTGGTGTATGCTTGTACACCCAACTACTGGGGAGGCTGAGGTGGGAGAATAACTTGAGCCTGGGAATCTGAAGCTGTAGTGAGTCATGATTATGCCACTGCACTTCAGCCTGGGTGACAGAGAGATGCTGTCTTAAAAAAAAAAAAAATTTATAGACACGTGAGCTGGGGGAAAATGATTTAATTGTTTAGTCAGGGACCTGGAAGAAACAAGATTGGAAGACTGGGGACACCAAGGCTGATCTAGTAACTGCCAGTGAGTGTGTGACCTGTCAACCACAGACAAACACTGACCTCCTGCTATGGTACCATCCATTCAAGAGCTCAACTAGCAGCCAGTGTGTGGCAAGTTGATTACAATAGACTCCTTCAGTCCTGGAAAGGGCATTGATTCACCCTGACTAGGACTGGCGTATGTTTTCAGAATGGGTTTGCCTTTCCTACCTGCTAAGCCTAAACAACCATCACTAAACAAGCACTGGCAGAATGTCTGATTCACTGACACCAGGTCCCCCACATCATCACCTTGGACCAATGGACCCATTTCAGGAAAGGCACTGTGGAGTGGGCACGTGGTCGTGAGATCCACTGGTTTGACTATGTATCAACCATCTGGAAGCTGCCAGCCTGGTAGAATGACAAGAAGGCTCTTGAAGAGGTGCCATCATGTAGATGATACACTGCAAGGATGCAGTATGGTACTGTCTACTGCTGTGTAGAAAATTATCCCAAAGTCAGGACTCTAAGATCATAAACATTTGTTATTTAACAGTTTTTTTGAGTCAGGAATTTGGGAGCTGCTGGGCTGGGCATTCTGGCTCTGAGTCTGTTATGAGGTTGCAGTTGAGTTGTTGACTGGTGCTGCAGTTTCATCTGAAGGCTCGACTGACTGAACCTGCTTTCAAGTTTACTTTAGTGGTTGTTGGTCGTCCTCAGTTCCTCACCGGCCATTGACCAGAGGCCTCTTTCCTCACCACGTGAGCCTCTCCACAGGTGGCATTATCCTAATAGTATGGTGGCTGGCTTTCCCTAGAGTATGTGATCCAAGAGCTCAACTTATAACCTAATCTCAGAAATGACATAGCACAACTTCTGCCATATGCCATTGGTCACACAGACCACCCTGGTACAGGGTGAGAGGGGACAGCACAAGGGTGTGGACACCAGGAGGTGGGGAATTGGAGGCCAACTTGCAGGCTGGCTGCCATGGGAGTTATCCCTTAGGATCGGAAGTCAGGCCCAGCCAACAAGGAAACCCAGGAGTAGCCTCTCTCAGGAGCAGCAGATACCGAAAGTACAGAAAGGTGAGGGGGGCTGGGGAAGGCAGCGGTCCCAAATGCCACTTTCCAACGCTAAGGAAAACAGTGGAAGAGCATCTGTGATGCTCCCACCTTTCAGTGGGCGTCCTCGCTCACCCACTCCACAGGGCTGGGCTCCTAAGTGCCTCTTTCTCCCCTCCTGGGAGACTTGCTGATTAAGTGAGTAAATGTTAGCACAGGAACCCAACCTCTGTGTGTGACTTTAAGGGAGGTGCCCTGTGGTTGCCCCATGCTTCCCTCCTGGCCAGCAGGAATCAGGACAAGCAAAGAACATGACATTCACAGTCCAGGGAGGTCGCACAATTCGGAAAAGGTACAAAGAGTTTGGAGAACTCACTTCATTTGGTTTGGGAGCCTCTGCTGGTGGACACGGTAAGAGATCTTAATCTGACTCACACACTCTCAAAAAGAGAGCAAAGGCATTTCTCGATGCATCCTAGAGAGCTTGGTTGAGGGTTGCCTAGAAGTATGGGCTGCCTACCACACCATTGGTGGTGGTGAGAAAATGATTTACCTTCCTACTCTCTCTCAGTTGTTCTGAAGATATCACAGAGGAAGGCTCGGCACAGTGCTGACACGTCTTCAACGCCTCTCCAACCACTCGCTACCCTCCCCTTTAGAAAGAAAGCAGACAACATTTGCTAGCCAGAGTTCAACAACATGTTTCCATTTGTTTTCGTTGTGACTTTGGAAAGGGCATTTCACCTCTGTGAACAACATCACTTGCCATAAACAGTCAGTGAGGATGGGACTACAGTGACGATAATAAGGGCGACAAGTTTAGTGAGTACTTATGCTCTTGGGAGTAAAAGAGAACCTGGCACGTGGTAAGTAATCATTAAGCTTAATCGCCACCCTTATTATGGTCACTATAGTCCTGTCATCACTGGCTATTTATGGCAAGTGATGTTGTTTTTTTCACTTTGGGTAGCATACAGTTTTCTGTTAGAAATAGATCAAATTGGCTGGGCACAGTGGCTCACACCTGTAATCCCAGCACTTTGGGAGGCCAAGGAAGGCAGATCAGCTGAGGTCAGGAGTTGGAGACCAGCCTGATCAACAAGGAGAAACCCCATCTCTACTAAAAATACTAAATTAGCCAGGCGTGTTGGCACACGCCTGTAATCCCAGCTACTCGGGAGGCTGAGGCAGGAGAATCGCTTGAACCTGAGAGGCAGAGTTTATGGTGAGCCAAGATCACACCACTGCACTCTAGCCTGGGCAACAAGAGCGAAACTCCATATCAAAAAAAAAAAAAGAGAGAGAGAGAAAGAAAAAGAAAGAAAAAAGAAATAGATCAAATTTATTTGAGTTTGCAAAAGTGATTTCGTTTACCAAGATGCGTGCTGAGTCCATAACAACGCAGGCATTGGCAGATATGGAGAAGCTAAAGGTGGTTGTCAGGAGTAGGTGAGGACAGTATATAAATGACAGGTGCTTGGGAGACGCTGGCCGAAGGTGAAGAGCATAGGCTTTGCAGTCAGATACACCCGAGTTTACATCCTGGCTTTTTGTCACAGTAGCTCTGTGACCTTGAGCAAGTTACCAGGCCTTACTGCACCTCCATTTCCTTCTCTGTGCCATGAGGGATAACAGTGAACCTGCAGGCCTGAGGCTCAGCTAGGCCAGTAGTGAGAACTCAGAAATGGGAGGACCATTGGCCAGGCACGGTGGCTCATGCCTGTAATCCCAGCACTTTGGGATGCTGAGGCGGGTGGATCACTTGAGACCAGGAATTTGAGACCAGACTTCCCAACATGGTGAAACCTCGTTTCTAGTAAAAGTATAAAAATTAGCTGGGCATCATGGCACACGCCTGTAATCTCAGCTACTCAGGAGGCTGAGGCAGGAGAATCACTTGAACCTGGGAAGCAGAGGTTGCAGTGAGCTGAGATCACGCCACTGCACTCCAACCTGGGCAACAGAGCAAAACTCTGTCTCAAAAAAAAAAAAAAGAAAAGGAAAGGAAAAGAAAAAAGAAATAGTAGGGCTATTTATGTTCTATATTTCATAAAGCTCCCTTCCTTTCATACATTGTTGGCCCCAAAAACTGTGTTTCAAAGTCAAACGTGTGGAAGATGAACAGAGGGAGGGTCACATGGTGTGTGTGGGAGGTGGGGGGCAGGGGTGTTGGGTGTTGGTTGGGGGAGGGCATCCAGGGTGTTCCCAGGAGGCTGAACCTCTCATGAGCCTCTGATGGTGTCGTTTCAGGATCCTACACGTGTTCTTATTGTTGTTCAGCATCCTCATGACTGAGATAATTGCACACTGTGACTGTATATTTATTTGTCTGTTTCTTGCTCTCCCTCTGTCTCTGTCTCCCCAGAAGACTGTGAGCCCCAGGAGGGCAGGGGCTGGTCTGTGTACTCCCTCCTATATCCAAGGCACCCAACTCTGTGTCCACGCAGAGGGTATGTAATGTGCGTTTGTTGACTGACTGACTGACTGACCTGCTAGCTGACTGCATCTCTCTGATACACCAGTCTTGAATTACTAAAGAAAATGAGAGGGTTGGGAGAGAAATACTGGGGGACTGACCCCTGAAATCATACAAGCCCCGCAACATAGCAAGGTCTCAGGCTCTAGCCTGAGCTCCAGCCTCCTTGGCCCTGCCCTGGGCTGCTAGTGGAACCTCTCCCGCCCTCCTGACCTGGAGAGACTGGAGATGGGGTGGGGGTGGGGGCTGCCCCGAATCCATCTCCAAGGATGGCCATCTGAGGGGAGATGAGGCTAAACCTCCGAGCACCCCAAACTGAGGCTCCCAACTTGAGGGACTCAGCTGCCCCCAGAGGCCTAGTCCAGTGATTCCCCATCTCCCAGGGACCCCTATATCCCAGGGACCTGCCCATTTCCCAAGCCCCCCACTCACATAGCCACACTGTTTTCAAAGACAGGCAGCCACTGCTATGGGAGAGTTCTCACAACAGCTGAGCTTTGTAAGCCACACCTTCCTGTCTTCCTTTATCTAGTTACAGCTAGACAATACGACACAATATCAATCAGAGCAACTGTAATACCAGTCATAGAAATCCCAATGTCAAGAGCTGCTTCTGGGGTTCCCAGCTCCGCTTTAAGTGAGCGCGCTGTGAGTCCCGGCTCCTGTTCCCTGCAGCGCCGCTGTTGTGAAGGCGAAGTGAGATAACACCATGCTCAGAGCAGGGCCTGGAAAGAGGACCTGCTCATCTGATTGGGTGGTTTCCATGTCAAGGCCAGGCACAGCATGGGCTGACAGCTGGGGCCCAGAGCCCCTTTTGCCAGGCCCAGACTACAGGCACAGAGAGGTGAGGACATTTGCCTGAGGCCACACAGTAGGGGCGGGTCACCTCCTAGTGTGTCCCGGTGCGCTCTCCACAGGACCCACAGCTCCCTCCTGAGCTTTGGAAAGCACCCAAGAGATGGGCAGAGAGAGGAGAGAGAGAGGGGATAAGAGAGAGACAGGACAGGGACAGGCCGGGGACAAGGGAAGGAGAGACAGAAAGAGAAGGGGATGGCAAGAGCAAGACAGAGACCTCTGGGAAAGCCAGACAGTGAAGACAGCAGGTTACCCGAGGCTGAGGATCTGAGCACACTGCCCCTGCCTGGCGGGGAGGCTCCATGCAGCCCGCAGCATTCTGGGAGGCACTGAGGGCCTCAGGACCCCAGCCCTGCTTGTGCTCCATTCCCATTCCCAATCCCATCTCACCTCTAGCCGCCAGTTCTGGTTCCTGATGAGAACATCCCCTGCCCACCTTCCCTGCCACTCACCCCACTCCCTTCCCCTTCACATGACTCAGACAAGCTCCCAGACACCTTTCCAAAACCCACCCTCCTTCCTTTGCCCCTGCAAGGCCCCCACTCTGGAATACCCTCCCCTCCTAACACATCCCTATCCCTTAAGCCCAGATCAAATGTCACCTCTTCCAGGAAGCCTTCTCTGAATTATCCCCCAGAGAAGCATTGTGATGCCATTGCTGATAGCAGCAACAAAAGCCCAGTCACGCCAGTCCCAGAACCACCAGGAAAGAAAGAAAGAAATCATTTTTCCCCTCCCCAGTAAGGCAGGGTATCCCCTTCTGGGCCCCACCGAGCTGCCAGCGACTGTCACACACGAAGCGGGTGCCAGCCTCCCTCTCTCTCGGTGCTGACCACGCCACCTGTGTGTTTGCCACTGTTCTACTGTTTGACATACTTGACCTGTGCTGACCTTATTAAGCCCAGCCGGTCTGCATCCTGGCATTTGTATTGCTTGTCTGGCCCTAATAACAATCCCTGTGTCACCTCTATCCTGGTGCTTTGCACACTTGGCCAAGGCTCATGTCTGTGAAAGCAGCACATCACCCTACCTGGGTTCCTGTTCCTAGAGCTCTGAGCCTACACACTTTCTGCCCACATGGATGAAAATCCCAGCACTCAGCATGCTGCCTGCATCCGCCTCTGCTGGGTCACCCGGCACACCTTCATCAACTGGACTGTGAGCCCCACAAGGGCAGAGATCTGGTCTTTGTCTCCCGCCCCCTTCCCACCCCGGGAGCTAGGACAGCTTCTCACTTAGCCAGGGTTCGTTTGCACTGGATTTAATCTATTCCTGTCCCACAAAAGAGGGATTATGTTGTGAGGTTCCAGTAATGATTTCTTTCTTTCTTTCCTGGTGGTTCCGGGACTGGCATGACTGGGCTTTTGTTGCTGCTATCAGTAATGGCATCGCAATAATTCCTCAGAGTCCCAGGCTGGTGGGGGCTGCGGGTCGGGCATTGGGAAAGGAATGAGGTTTCCTCCACTCCCTTGTCCTATGCCCAACCTTTATTGACTCATTTTCAAGCCATTTAGTGGGGTTGTTTACATATCCAATACATGTATTTACTGTAAACATTTTTTTTAATTCTGAAAAATACCAAGAAGATGGTGAAAGTCACCTGTGATCACACCACCAAGAAACATGTGCTGTTGATACATTTCCTTCCAGTACTTTTTTTCTAGATTTAAAAAAAAACAATTTTTGTTAAAAAATAGAAGAAATGGTTTCCCTTTTCCCTTACTTCCGTTGGTTTGTCTACATTGTTTTGTGACGGCTGCCTGGTGGCCCACTGTTTATTTAATAAATCCCATCACTGGACGTTAAGGCAGGTCCCAATTCCAGGTACTGCTGCAGTGAGCATCCTCACAGTTCTCTGTGCTCAAACCGCTAGCCAGTTCCCTTGGCAGAACCCCCACTGACCCTGGGTCAATGGGGATGACCCTCCTAACAACATACTTGACCTCAGAAACAGCCCAGTCCTCACTGCATAAGAACTGAGCCCCCTCCGCTATAAGCAAAGGTCATCACAACCAGCCTGGCCACAGCATCATGGAGCCCAACATCTTTATTCTACAGCTGGGGAGACTGAGGCCCAGAGAGAACTGACTTATCCAAAATCATCCCAAAGGTAATGACAAACTCCATGTCATCTAGGGATTTTCTCCCCACTCCATTATCTTTAATATTTTGCAAGAAAATCCATAATCTCTAACAAGGATGCTGGGGGGATGTAGCAAGGATGAAGCATCTGTGTCTGCTCATGGCCAACATTGTTAATCAATCACCAAACTGTCTTCTGCTGAGCCCAGACCCTTGAGAGCTTCAAGAGCCGTCTCCAGGCAGCTGAAATTGGCACAAGAGAAAATTCTTCTGCCATGCTGGTGGAGCATCTTTGGTGCCAACAATTGAGGACCTGAGCTTCTTCAGGAGTGGCTTGAATTGTTTCTTGAATTCTTTCCTTGTTTCTTTCGAGCCAGTGACAGTTGGCAAGGCCTCTGATTTCCATCTGTCTGCGTCATCAGAAACCCTCTCTGGTTTTCCGCATGACTGCAGTCTTCCCAGGAGAGCTTGGCCCTCATTCCGGCGAGATGGTAGGGCAGGCTGGGTCAGTGAGCAGAGCGTGGGCTCTCACTTCAGACAGAAACGGGTCCCAGTCCTGGCCCTCTGCGTTATGGTTGTGGGGCCTTAGGCAAGTCAATTCCCTTCTCCAAGACCTACTTCATCTGGAAAATGGGAGGATAAAACCCCTGTTCTCTCCTCTCTTGGCCTCAGTTTGGTGATCTGTAGAATGGAGATGATCTTTTCCACTCTGCCATCTTGCTGCATCTGAGCACCCAGCTTTGATTTAACATCAAATTATCTCCCCACCCCTAACCGAGGCTTCTGTGGATCGGCTTAGTGGGAAATGGGAGAGGAGATGTGTGTTCTCTCCTTGCACTTCCCTCTCCTTCCTGCGCTCACTTGCGCTCTCTCTCTCTCTCTCTCTCTCTCTCCCCTCTCCACCACCATCCAGAAGGAAGAAAAGGGGCAGGAGAATTTTCCTTTGACAGACATTGTTGCCAAGTAGCTCCCAACTCTTTGGGGAGCCCAAAAAATGTTGACAGCCAAGTCTTGTCAGCACCTTCAAGGAGGTATTCTTACCTCCCTGTGGGGCTTCTTGAGCTGCACCCCCCACACCAGGGCAGAGCCCCTTCAATGTAACTGTCCAGCAGGCCACCCCAGCCACTCCCAGCCCCTGGTTGCCTAGCATCCTCTCCAGATGGTGATACTAGGAAGGACTTCAAGCAGCCCTAGACTGAACTCCGTCTTGCAGGATCCACACCTGGCCCTGAGAAAGCACACACACACACACACACACACACACACACACACACACACGTGCGCTTTGACCCTGCCCAGAGGAAACAGATAGCAGCAATTTTTCACTTACAGAAGTCACTTTGCCCAACGTGACTTCAGCTCATCAGAAGACACAGCCCAGTCCATTGCCCCAACTCCAGGGGACACAACCCTCAAGCCCCCAAGTGGTCCCCGAAAAGGTCCCTCCTGCTAGGCCTGCAATGAGGCCCAAACACCTCCTGCCCTTCTCCCTGGGAGAGAAGGAGGGACCACAGCTGTCTTCCAAGAAATACCTCTGCGATCTTCCTCTCCCTTCTTGGCCCTTTTGTTTCCTTAATGTGGGTCAGGGCCCCCTGCACGGGAGACCCAGGAGCTCTGCAACTGGTTTTCAGCCACTGCTTGAGCTGTGGCCCAGGCCCTCTCCTTGGTATACAGCATCTGGGAAATCATGGTGCCTAGAACAACACTCCAGTTTTCAGACCCAGTTCCAGTAAATGCTAGTAAGGACACCCTCAGTGTGCAGCAAAAAGAGCCCTGCCTTAGACAGGGTGGCCCCCTTGTCCCCCCAAGGAGGCAACACTGAAGCTGAGACTTGGTGAATAAGAAGAAGCCAGAACGAGAGCTGGAAGGAGAGCACTCCTGGGAGAAGGCCAGCGCATGCACAGGCCCTGGGGTGGGAGTAAGAGGAGGGAGGGATGAAGTGGAGAGAGATGAGGACTGAAAGGTGGCCAGCAGCCAAACATGCTGGGAGGAGGACATCCAGGCCAGGTGGAGCAGCAGTCAGGCAGCTTTATGCAGATGTTGCCTTCTTTTTTGTGTATGTGAGACAGAGTCTTGCTCTGTCACTCGGGCGGGAGTGCAGCGGCGCGATCTCGGCTCACTGCAACCTCGCCCTCCTGGGTTCAGTGATTCTCCTGCCTCAGCCTTCCGAGTAGCTGGGTGTACAGGCGCATGCCACCATGCCCGTCTAATTTTTCTTTTTTAAATATTTTTAGTAAAGACAGGGTTTCACCATGTTGACCAGGCTTATCTCAAACTCCTGACCTCAGGTGATCCACCGGTATCGGCCTCCCAAAGTGCCGGGATTACAGGCGTGAATTTACCACTTGCTGAATTCTCTGATGTTCCAAGCATTTCTCATCACCTTATGAGACCCTCAAAATAGTCCCATTTTACAATGGAGGAGACAGTCTCATAGAGAAGAAGCAATTTTCCCAAGGCTGATGGCTGTCAGTACAGGAGCAGGAATCTGAGCCGTGTCTGTCAGCCTCCACAGGCTTCCTCCTGCCTCCTGCGCTTCTTCCCAGACAGGGCACGATTAGGTCTTCGGGGGGTGAAGACGGTACTCCAGAAAGAGGACACGGCACAAGCAAAGGCCTGGGAGCTGAAGAGAGGTGGAGCCAAGGCCAAGAGACCCCAGCAGCCTGAGGAGGGGCCACGCGGTAGTGAGGGCAGGTGTGGGGTCTGGGGCCCATGGGCCTGCAGAGATGCAGCCAGCCTTGCTGTCCCAGCACATGGCAGGAAGCAGGAGCTGATGCAGTCCCAGGCCCTGGCACCGGGCCCCAGCACCCCACAGAGGGGCATTGTCCATGGGCAGTGGGCATTGTCCATGGGCAGCTGGGAAGCCAAGCAGGGGCATTTGCTTCTCTGGAGATGTGCCCAAGGGATTGGCAGGGTCCTCCCGGGAGCGCTCTCGAAACACTTCACCTGTAGGTATTCAGAGCTTTTGGTGTGTTTGCAAACACAGCCAGACAGCAAACGCTCTTCACCTTGTTCTTTTTGTCAAAAAGCAGGAAGAGGAGACCAGCCAGGGCCTGGCCACATACTCTGTGACCTCAGGACACTTGCTTTCCCTGTCTTGTCCACTGCAGATGGAGACAGGATTCAACAATGGCCATCCCAGCTCTAAACCACAATTCCATGCTTCTAGACCAAAACCAGGTAGCAAGGATAATTCCCCAGATGACATCAAGAACGGTGTTGGTGTCACCACCGCCTCCAGTGCTAAGTTGAAGTCTCTGGGGAAGGACAGTGTGGCCATGAAGAGAGTCCGGTCTGGACTAGATGATCGGGCTCAGGTCCCAAAGCCGGAATCCCCGGTCACGTGACCTGGAGCAAGTCAGTCGCCTCTCTGAGCCTCAGGTGCCCTCTGTAACATTAAGGCTGCTGACGTCCACCTCTGGGTGACTGTGCAGGCTGCATGCGCCAAGGTCTGGGCCCAGGTGGTGGATGACAGGGTCCTGCTGGGCTCCGACATTTGTCCTTTGGGTTCATGGTCATCCCTCCTTATTCTTTTGGTCCACAAGTGCTCACGGAGGTTCCTAAAGATGCAGACAAGGTAGAACAATTCCAATTGCTGTGGAATAAATGAATGAATGAATGAATGAATGAATGAATGAATGAATGAAAAGAAAGCCCATGCTAAGTGCTGTGTAGGCATTCACTTCAGCTCATGCTCTTAGCAACCTATAAGGAGGAGCTACTATTATCCCCATGCTACAGATGAGGTCACTGGGGCCCAGAGAAGTGAAGTACCTTGCCCAAGGGCACACAGCAAAGCAGTGGCAAAAACAGGATTCAAATCTATTCTCCTGGGTGAATTAATTGATGGAAATGTGTATCCTTGATGCATTTAGGAGTAAGGGGTGGGTAAGGTTACTCCTTCCTTTTCCCAATTTGATTATCTGGACTAAACAATTGTTGTAATCCCTCTACAAAGGCTCATCCTATTATAAGCAGTCATAATATTAACAGCAATGGCCACTCACATTTACGGAGTGCTTATTCTGCTCTATGCACTGTGCTTCTCTCAGCCTGGACCTTCCTTTCTCCAAACCTCAGGAAGCTGGAGTCCCAAGGCTGCCTCCGGGCGGGGCTGTGGTTCACCCGAAGCCACAAATATTTACCTTGGAGACCTTGGCCCGGTCTGAGGCCTCTGCCCAAAGACAAAGCCTGTGCTGGGGTGTGCAGGATATAAGGTTGGACTTCCAGACCCAACTCCTGGGAGAGGAGAGGAGCAGGCCGAGGACTCCAGCGTGCCCAGGTAACAGTAGGGAAGGGGTTGAAAGCCGAAGTTGCCAGGAAGGTTCTGAGCTAGAGATACCTGTTGGGGTCAGGTCAGGAGCACAGGGGAGGCTCGCCCTCAGTGAAGGGCCCTCGGTGATTCAGGATCTGCTGAGGGTCAGGGCCGGGTGTAGAGAGATGCCCAGCTCCCTCGCCCAGAGGACCAAAGGGCAGTGACGAAGGGATGGGGCTGGCTGAGTCTTTTCCTGATCTCGTCCTAGTGACATAAACCCACTCTGCACATACCTGTTGCTCTGTGCCCAGCTGTGCTGTGGTGGTGCTGGGACAAAAGAAGCATGAGACGCAGACTCTGTCCCTCAAAGAACTCTCAGTGTAGGACAATGTGGTGCCCAAGGAAGACCCAGCGACATGGGAGTGGAGGACAGTCAAAGAAGGGTTCCTGGAAGAGGTGATGTGTTGGTTGCAAAGCCGAGTAGAAGGTGATTGGGCAAAGGAAGAGAGTGAGATAGTCCACGAAGGGGAACAACAGAAGCAAAGGCCGGGAGAGCAGGTGCCATATGACAGGGGCGTGTGTGGTGCCTGGATCTGGGGGAGGAGAGGCTTTTCCACAGGAGGGAAACGGGGATGCTACCATCCTCGTGGGTCCCTGGGTTCCTCTGATCCCAAGAGGACTGAGCAGTGTGTACAGATAATGCAGGACAGACAGAGTCAAGGTATTTGCAAGAAAAATATGGAGTGAGGCCACGGGGGCGCCTGGATGTGGGGGTTCAGCTCTGTCTTCTGGCTTTGGCTGTAAGATGTCTCCTTCTGACTCCAACATTAGTAATAATACCTGTCATCATCATCGTGGAAGCTACTATTTACTGAACACTTGGCCATGCCAGGCCACAAATAGATTGTCTCATTTAATCTTCCCAAAAAGCATGTGACATAAGTACTGTAATTATTCCCCATTTTACAGATGGGAAAACGGAAGCTCAGAAAGGGTAAGTCACTTGTCGAAGATCACAGAGCAAGTGGTAGAGGCCGGCCTCCAACTAGGGTTCATCTGGCTGCCAAGCCAATAATATTTTCCTCTCCACCCTCAGGCCTCCTAACACTAACCTTTTCAGCTTAGCAGGCTCAGATTTCCAATTCTTTCGGGACTTCCAGAGGCTATGTATTTATTCAGCAGCCATTTATTAAGCACCTGCTCTATGACGAACACTATACTGGATGCCAGAGGCACAGCAGGGAGCAAGCAGACCCAGGCCTCCCTCCCAGAGCTCACAGCTTGGTCAGGGAGGCAGAAGCTGAATCGTTATTGCAAGGGTCTCAGAAGAGCTCACACTGCTCCAGGGCACAGGAGACACATGTCATCCGGATGCCACATTTGTCTTTGGCAATGAGAAACCCACATGCTAAACCAAGCGAGGGCTTCATATCTCTGCAGTGTCTCCCCTCCCTCCAAGCAGACAGTCCACAGGGGCAGGCGCTTCCATGGGGGGCTGGCAGGCAGAGCCAGGGTGCGAGCTGGAGAACTTGGGACTGGGTTACAGGTGTTGATGCCCCACCCCTGTGGAGGGAGGGGACAGAGCAGCCAAGGGGCCAGAATACCCCCAAGCTCCTCTCCCTGGCATGAGCCACAGGGCCCTTTCTCTCTCTCTCTCTCTCTCTCTCTCTGTCTCTCTCTCTCTGACTTTCTTTCCCTGGCTCCAAGAAGCCATCCAGTCCCTCTCCAACCCCCTTAGTATTGCAGATTAAGCAAACAGCTTTTTCACAACTTTGAGTCCTACCTGGCTCCTCATTGCCTTCCTGCCTCCAACCTTCATGTCCTGGGCCCCAGGATAACATTTCTCCAAGTGTGGTCCAGGGTCCCTGTCTGCAGGACAGGGGAAGCTTTACAGGGAAAGTGAAAAATCTTGGCAGGGTTTCAAAGGATGAATAGGAGTTCATCAGGGAGATATGGGAGGAGAAAAGCATTCCAGGAAGCAAGGAACAGCAAGAGCAAAGGCACAGACGCAGGAGAGAGCGGAGTATGTTCTGAGACCTTCCAACTGCTTGGAACTTGCTAGAACAACGGGAGAGAAAGCAGGAGGTGAGGTCAGCGGAGGGTGAACCATAGAGGGTTTTAAGTGTCAGACTGAGGTGTGGTGGACACAGGAAGCAGAATTTCTTTGTTCTCAATATTGTTGCTGGATTTTCTGTAAGAAAATGGCTAATACATTCCAAGTGCTTACCATGTGAAAGACACTGTGCTAAATGATTTCCAGATATTAACTCATTTAATCCCTCAACTCTGTGAAGTTGGGGTCATTATCCCCATTTTTGCGATAAGAAAACTGAGGCACAAAGAGGTTATGTTGATTGCCTAAGTCCGCACAACTAGCCCAGGCAGTTAAACACTGCACTAAACAGCCTCTCCTGGACACCGTGCCCCCGGTCACTGGGCATGAATCATGGGCCTGCCCTTGGCCTCTCTGCCTCACGGTCCTCTGTGCTCACCCCAGGTCTGGCATCCAGCACTTGCTCCTCTCTGACACCCGGGAAGATGGCCGGCCCGTGGACCTTCACCCTTCTCTGTGGTTTGCTGGCAACCACCTTGATCCAAGCCACCCTCAGCCCCACTGCAGTTCTCGTCCTCGGACCAAAAGTCATCAAAGAAAGTAAGTTTTGTCCCTCTGGACCTGGCTGCCAAAACACAAGGGGGTAGGTGGAGCCGCTTCCCAAAGGAGGGAGAGAGTTCCTCATCACGGGGGGTATGCAAGGCATGGCCGAGATCCCAGGACGTGGGTGAACATGAGCGGTGAGTTGTAAAGGTCTGGAGAGTCTGTGATCTCAAGAGTCCACGATTCCAAGAACCCCTTCTTAAATTCCACAATTCCAAAAACCCTGAGTTTCCACAGCCTGCAGAAGGGGCGTGCGGCCACTGTGTGCAGTGATGCAGCTGCCTCTCCCACTTTCCTCACCTAAAATCTCATCGTCAGAGCACCCCCTCTTAGTTAGACCCAGTGTGCTCCTCCTCCCCAGAGCAGAGACCCTTGACTGCAAGTGTGGCAGCCTGGGTCCCAGGCACAGTGTATCACTCTCCAGCTCTGGGGCACCGGGCCAGTCCCTGAGTCTCAGCTTCCTCCTCGGGACACAAATAAGAGGGCCTTCCTCACTGGGTCACTGGAATTGACTAGAGCTTTATGAATGCTATGGCCATGCTTCTCAACCTCAGCACTTCTGACGCTGTGGGCCAAACAACTATTTATTATGGGGGGTGTCCTGGTCACTTTAGGATGTTTAACAGCATCCCCCACCCAACTGTGACAACCAAAAAGGTCTCCAGACATTGACAAATGTCTCTTAGGGGACAAAATCATCCCAGTGGAGAACCACTGCTCTAAAGTCTCATCTGTCACCTGTCAGCTCTGGAGGCCACCTGAGCACTTAGAGGACCAGACCCCTGCATTTGGGGGGACTAGGGGCCTGGGTCATGGCCAGAGGGGCAGGGGCAGGTCCTGTGGGACCAACAGGCTCCGTAGCCAGAGGATGGATTCCCAAGTAAGGACAGGAAGCAGAGAGCTCTGAGAGGTTGGAGGGAAGCAGAGGTGGCCCGGATCCACACCGTGAAGCTCAAGCGTGTGGAATTTCAGCCAGAAGGAACTTAGAGAGGAACAACCATGCTTTAGGCTCTCCTAAAAGGAATTGTGTACAAGTGGTTGGTTTTGAAGGTGATCCCAGAAACACCTACAGGAGTGTGGGGAGGCAAGGCAGGGAAGGGAAGGCATCCCATGAGGGGTGCATGTCCAAGCCAGTTACCACTGTGGTGACTGGAGCTCAGTCCTGCCTAGCAACTGCATCTGTTAGGGCCAATCACAAGACAGAAACCACACAGTAATCCCAACAGGTAAGTTTAATGTAAAGAAGTATTACCAGGGGATTGGAGGAATGGGGAATTGGCTAAGAGGGAAAAGAGAGCTCTAAAGGATAACCTAGGGATGGAGGGGCTAGCCAAGGACAAAGCAAGCTCAGAGGTAGAGAGTCCTCCCCAGCCCTCATTGTAGAGGGTGTGGTTAAAGTCCACTGTGTGGTGGAGAAGTTTGCTGCCTTGTCCCAGAGCTTGTCCACAGTTGGCAAACTGAGGCTAGTGGGTGGAAAACTATCTGCCAGGGAGCTGATAAAATTCTCTGGGAAGCTGCCCCTGGAGGAAGGGGGCTGCTGTTAACTCACAGGGAAGCTATCTCTGGGGAACCGCCTAGAAGCTAGCCAGGGTGCCTGCAGAAGTCACTCAGCAACAGCCACTGAGCAGTGACACCATAGGAACCTGGCAAGAGGAGCATGCCAGGGCCATGAAGGGAATCCCCTTCCTCCCCCATGCCCCTCCAGAGTCTCCACTGAAAGGGGTTAACACTGTGCCAAATGGCAAAAAAGAAATATTCACAGGGCCCAGTTCCATTATCACAGAGCAGGCAAAGTGGGTGGATTTGCAGCTGAGAGGCTATAACACAGGAGCTCTGATACACAATGAGGGGCACACATCTGAGCCATCCTGCCTAAGGGGTGAGGGAGCTGAGGTATTGATACACCAACTCTCACCAATCACTGGCTGAAGTCTCCTCCTGGGGCATCAGCTCTCCAGCACTTCTGACCTGCTCTGCAGAGGAGCCAGATGGGCTCCAGCTGCTCACAAAAAGTTGGCTGGGACAAGAACCCAGGGCTCCTGAACCCCTATGCCTCTGTCCTGGCTCCTCCTTCCTCTGCTCAGCACCTGAGGCTTTTTGGACCACATATCTATAGGATATGAATGCCAGACAATTGTTAACAAGTGTGCTTTGGCAGCAAAACAGCCCCAAACAGAGTTTTGAGGGTTCCCTGCCTCTTGGCTCTAGAAGTGCTTGCAACTGGCTAAGGGGATGAGTGCAGGTCCAGGTGCTGGGTGTAGTGGCCAACAATCCCCACAGATGCTGGCAATGCTCAGGGGTGTAAATGGTCCCAGCCTCACTCCTGATGTGAAAATGACCCATCTGGGCTACTGTCCTCAAGGCTACATCTACATGGTGGGGACTGGCAGGCTGGTCCTGACCTCTACCATAGTAGAGATGGCCACACCCTCGCCTTACCTCAGGCAGCGTCGAGTGATACCCCTCCCCAGCCTGGAGCCCCCACCAAGCCTTCCTTCTTGCCCCTCCTCCTGAGCCCTAATCTCTGGGGTCTGCCTCCAGAGCTGACACAGGAGCTGAAGGACCACAACGCCACCAGCATCCTGCAGCAGCTGCCGCTGCTCGGTACCATACGGGAACAGCCAGCCGGAGACATCCCTGTGCTGGGCAGCGTGGTGAACACCATCCTGAAGTACGTCATCTGGTAAGTGGAGCGGGACCACACCAGGAGCTAGCCCCTTTCTGCCTGGGACACACTCTGCATGCTCAGTCAACCAGTCTGCAAGCATCGACCTGTGTCAGATCACAAAGAATAGATTAAACAAAGCCCCTCCTTCAAGCAGCTCCCAGAATAGTTAACAAGAACCATAAGACAGTGATGCAGGAACCCCTAATACAACAACCCCAGAGCAAAGCCAGGGACGGTGGCTCAAGCCTATAATGCCAGCACTTTGGGAGGCCAAGGTGGGCAGATCACCTGAGGTTAGGAGTTCGAGACCAGCCTGGCCAATGTGGCAAAACCCCATCTCTACTAAAAATACAAAAATTAGCCAGACATGGTGGCAGAAGCCTGTAATCCTGGCTACTCAGGAGGTTGAGGCAGAACAATCGCTTGAACCTGGGAAGTGGAAGTTGCAGTGAGTCAAGATGGCACCATTGCACTCCAGCCTGGGCGACAAGAGCGAGACTCTGTCTCAAAAAAAAAAAAAAAAAAAAAACAGAGCAAGGTTGTCTGGGGTGGCACAGGGAAGGGATGAGGTGATGTTTCTCACTGGAGGTGACAGTTGAGCCGATGACTCAACACTCACCAGGAGGCAAGCAGCAAATGGCATCCAGGTAGAGAAATCAGCCTGGGCAAAGGCATGGAGAAGTGACAGTCGGTCAGAATGGCTAGAGCTCAAACCTCAAGGCTAGGAGTAAGGGATCAGCAGGGTCAGGTCACAGAGGGTCTTATGAGTCAGCTCAAGGAGCTGGGAGTCACCACCTAGAAGAGAAGGCACCACGATAGCATTGTGAGCAGGACTGGAGGGGAGGGATGGAGGCAAGACCATCTGGAGAAGAGTCAGTGGGCAGGACTAGGGTCTCGCTGCTCTCTAGGCACCCCAGGAAGACAGGAAAGATAGAGAGGGAGTGAGTTTGGGAACAATGAGTGGGAGGCATGATTCTGATCTCTCCTAAACCCCATCCAGGCTCAAGGTCACCACAGCTAACATCCTCCAGCTGCAGGTGAAGCCCTCGGCCAATGACAAGGAGCTGCTAGTCAAGATCCCCCTGGACATGGTGGCCGGATTCAACACGTGAGTGACCCCTCCATCAAGTACAGTAGGATTGATAGGCTCATCTGCTCGTTCCCCCTCCCCCACCATGCAGACGTCTGGAAAAGCGAGCTCCGAGCAGAGAGAAGAGCAAGTGCAGAGGCCCTGTGGCAGCAGTGTACTTGCCTTGCTCAAATAAAGGCAAAGACGGGAAAGAGAGAGGGGGCATGGTGGGAGATGAGGCCAGCAGGCAGCCGAGGCCAGATCATGCAAGGCCTCTTGGGAGAAGATAAGGACTTGGCTTTTGCTCAGTAAGACGGGAGCCAGGGAGGATTCTGAGCAGAGGAGGGATATGCTGTGCTTTAACATTTTTAAAGACTCCTGGCTGCTGTGGGGAAAAAAGACTTTCTGGGGGCAAGAGTGGAGACAGGAAGACTATCCCAAAGCTACTGCAACAATTCAGGAGAGACAATGATGGCTTAGACCAGGGTTTGGGGCAGGGAGGTGCTGAGAAGTTGATTGGATTCTGGATATGTTTTGGAGGTAGGTGGAGACACCAGGATATCCCGGGAAACTGAGTATGTGTGCGTATGCGGGGGGAAAGAGAGGGAAGTCAAGGATGACCCCAAGAGTTCTGCCTACACCACTGGCAGGATGGACTGGTCAGTAACCAAGACAGGCAAGGCCATGAGAGGAGCAGGTCTGGGGAAGAGCCAGTCCAGTGTTGCATGCGCTAAACTTGAGAAGCCCATGAGACATCGGAGTAGGGGGCTGGGGGTATGTTTGGAAGTTGTCAGCAGATGAAAGAGGTTTCAACCAATGAGGAATCTGAAAACTGAGCCTGGGACATGCTGGGGTGAAGCTGGGTGGAGATGAGGAGAAACCAGCAAAGGAGACTGAGAAAGGAGGTGAGGACTGGAAGACAGAGATGGATGGCAGGGGTGCTCCAGCCCGAGCTTGCCTGGTGCTCACATGGTCAGGTGCCTCCACCCGCCAGGCCCCTGGTCAAGACCATCGTGGAATTCCACATGGAGACTGAGGCCCAAGCCATCGTCCGCATGGACACCAGTGCAAGTGGCCCCACCCGCCTGGTCCTCAGTGACTGTGCCACCAGTGATGAGAGCCTGCGCGTCCAACTGCTGCATAAGTGAGTGTCACTGGCCGCCACCCGG
The DNA here is from genome assembly GCF_037993035.2 of Macaca fascicularis. Taxonomy (NCBI): domain Eukaryota; kingdom Metazoa; phylum Chordata; class Mammalia; order Primates; family Cercopithecidae; genus Macaca; species Macaca fascicularis. The sequence continues at coordinate 89,332,966 of NC_088384.1, forward strand.
GCTCCCATTCTGCCCGGAAGGAACGCCAGGCGGTGGACTTCCCCCATTTTACAAATGGAGAACACTGAGGCCTAGAGAAAGAAAGGGGCTTATCCTCTCCTGATTCCTGATCTGGGGCTCCTTCCAAGGAATCTGTGATGCCAAGGGAAGTTCAGGACCTCAAGGTCGGAAGCAACAATGGTGGGTTTCAGGCATGACACCAGAAGGTGGGGCAAATCTTTGAAGGTGGAGGCCTAGAAGCCACTCCAAACACCCAGGGCAGGTGTAGGTGGAGCCAGGGGCAAAAACAAAGTCGTTGGGTCAGGCCAATGCATTCTCTTCATTTGCTCTCCGGGTGATGGTGGCCAAGTGGCCGCCCTGTGTCTCACTTTGCTCACCTGTAAAGTGCAGGTAATGACACCTTCCAGGCAGTGGTGAGAAAACTGATCAGGCAACAGCCATCAAGCACTCAGAACAGTGCACGGGCATGGTGGTGCCCAAAAACATGGCGCCCCCCCTTCCCTTCTTAGCAGGAGGACAGGGAGCAATGCCAGCTCCCATTATCCCAGTACCCAGCATACAGTTCCAATGACAACACCCAGCCGCTGCTTTCTGATAACTCTTTGCTGCTGCCTACACCTGGCTCAGGGGCTACTCCCAGCCCAGCCCCATCTCTGACACGTCCTGTGACCTTGGGCAGGTTCCTTCCTCACCTAGACTCAGCTTCTCCCTCTGTAAAATAGGGGAGGGGGTGATCATCTCTCACCTGCCTAATGTCTCTCATGCTCTCTTCCCTGAAAGGTTCTCCTTCCTGGTGAACACCTTAGCTAAGGAGGTCATGAACCTTCTGGTGCCAGCCCTGCCGAATCTAGTGAAAAACCAGGTGAGTGGAATCAGGGCCTCTCTGGCCTGTGGACATTGCGCCCCTGTAGGGCTTGGGTGGAACTGCAAGCTGGTGCTAATTAACGGGAGTCTCCTTGGGTGGGCTTTGCTGAAAGAATTATCGGGGGCAGGATAGCAAAGAGTCATGGAGTGGGGTGGGCCATTGACCCAGGCAGACAGTTGAGGTCAAGGTCATGGGACTGCTAAAAGTCAGCCAGGAGCCCTTGAACAGTGACGTGCTGATAAATTTTTAATAGTTGTCTCTGGAGGGGTTGTTGAGGGAAGGCAACCCTGATTTGTAGCTTTTGCGGATTTCCCTGGTGGAAATACTCCCTTCGGGGCCAATTTTAGGCGACCAGTGTGATGTCACTGAACAGAGTTGGCAAAAGATGTACAATAGCACACGACCGTATATTTCCACTAAACAGATACATAAACATGACCTCAGGAGTAATAGATAGTAGTAAAATACAGCAAAATAATTAGGAAGCAATGCATTTTAAGCTTTATTAAATTTGTTTTAACATAATTTATTTAATTGTGTTTATATATTTAATTTGTAACAATGTCTGGGCTTAGCACCCAGCTCAGAAATTTGTGAAAATTTAACAGTTGGTTCTCAAAAGCTAGTACGAGCTGGCTCTAGCATGGCACAGTCACACATCAATCTGGCTATGGTCTTCAGGGCTGCACCACCCACCAGGTCCTTTTGGATTTTTTTTCTGAGTCAGTAAACACAGGTGATAGTTGCCCCTATTTGTCACAGGTATACTAAAACTTTGTAAATTGAATTCATCCACATTGACCAGTGATTTCCACTGTAAATTCCAAGATGTGATCCTAACAATGGGCCACCCCATCTAGGGTCAAAACACCTTGTCAAATAGCTAATATTTCTTGTAATAAGACTTTTTTGTTTGATTTTTGTTTTTGTTTGTTTGTTCTGAAACAGGCTCTTGCTCTGTTGCCCAGGTGGGAGTCCAGTGGCGCCATCTCAGCTCACTGCAAACTCCGCCTCCTGGGTTCAAGCAATTCTCATGCCTCAGCCTCCCAAGTGGCTGGGATTACAAACGAGCACCACCAGGCATGGCTAATTTTTATATTTTTAGTAAAGACAGCGTTTTCGCCATGTTGGCCAGGCTGGTCTCAAACTCCTGACCTCAGGTGATCAGCCTGCCTCAGCTTCCCAAAGTGCTGGGATTATAGGCATGAGCCACAGTGCCTGGCGACTTTTTTCTTTGAAAAGATGATGCAATAATTAAAAAAAAAATTGGTGAAAAAATATCCATAATCCTTTTACTTTCATCCAGGAGCACTTTGATCTTTTGCAGATTGCCTTCCCACCTCCATCCACATGCACTAGTATTTTTAAGAGGCTGTTCTTGGTGTCAGCCTTTAAATCAGATCTATGTTTTGAAGTCATTATACAATACTTGTAATTATCAAATAGGTACATTGTATTTAATAATTTACAAAAACATTCCAGGAAATCCTTTTTAAAATAATGTGATTTTATTAAGAGTTCTTTAAAATGACAGTAGCAATATTTAAAACAGTATTTTAGGCCAGGGCCAGAGGCTTACGCCTGTAATCTCAGCACTTGGGGAGGTCGAGGCAGAAGGATCACTTGAGCCCAGGAGTTTGAGACTTGCCTGGAAAACATAGAGAAACCCCATCTCTACAAAAAATAAAACATTAGAATAGCTGGGCATGATGGTGTGTCCCTGTGGTCCCAGCTACTCGGGGGGCTGAGGCAGGAGGATCACTTGAGCCTAGGAGGTTGAGGCTGCAGTGAGTCACAATTGTGCCACTGCACTCCAGCCTGGGCAACACAGCAAGACCCTGTCTCAAAAACTAAACAAATAAATAACACAATGCTTTATACAAACAATGTGATTTTATTAAGAGTGCTTTAAAAAAAATGGAGATTTTTATTTTTCTCCAAATTGGTTTCCATGTCCTTACCTTCAAGAAAAATACAGTAAATCATTTAATCTCCATTTTGTGAAATATACATCAACTGTACAATATACGATTACGTTTGTTTCTCTATTAAGCTGGAGTTATGATTTTCAACTTCTGCTTCTGCACTAGCAAAGCTTAAGAGTAGCATGTATAGTCAAAGGAAGATCCATTATTTTAATAGTCGAAATATCTACATATTAAAGAGGCCAGGGAAAAATAGGTGAATAATCAAAAACTAAATAAAACTCAAATAAGATCTTAAAATGTGAATTTCAGAAGCAATGTTGATTCAGCCCAATTCAAGCTACCTTTCTCCAGTACTTTTTTGGAAGAGAATGGGGAGAGACAGAGAGAGAAGAGATAAGAGGGGAGGAAGTGAATATAATGAATTAATGAATTGTGTGATATAATGAATATGATGAACAATGAATATAATGAATTGTGTGATATCAGAGTGCAAGACAATGGCTTGTTAGAGTTAGAATGTTGAGACTCTGACCTGTTAGCAAAGGTACATATCCGTGGAGTTTTTTAAAGGGAATCCAAAAGTGAAAAATTTCATAAAATTGGAATTTTCTTATGTAAGAAAGAAAATTTTGTTTTTTTCTTCGAATAATGTTATTTATCTGTTTTAAGGTAGGAATTTCATAAAGTAGGACCCAGCTGTAAATTTTCTTCCCAGCCTCCAGCAAAACCATATTTTATTTGGCATCACACTTTAATAGTTAAAAATATATTTTCCACTAGAAAAGATGACAAAAACTTAGAATTATACAATGCTCCTTGCACAGTATCTGTCTTTAATGGTGAAAAGCTCAGCAGGAAGAACAGAGTGAGAAAGCCGGCATCCCATTCATCATCAGCAAATCCACTGCACTCACTGGATTTGATATGATGGTCTTAGGAATGTTTTATTTGGCATGAAGAGAAAAGGCACAGTACGTTTGAGAGGTGAGCGTCTGGTAGGAGCTCATTTAGAAAATGTTGAGACCAGACGCAGTGGCTCACATCTGTAATCCCAGCACTTTGGGAGGCCAAGGCCAGTAGATCAACTGAGGTCAGGAATTTGAGACCAGCCTGGCCAACATGGCGAAACCCCATTTCTACTAAAAATACAAAAATTAGCTGGGCACAGTGGTGTGTGCCTGTAATTCCAACTACTTGGGAGGCTGAGGCAGAAGAATCACTTGAACCCAGGAGGCAGAGGTTGCAGTGAGCTGAGATAACGCCACTGCACTCCAGCCTGGGCGACAGAGAGAAACTCTATCTCAAAAAATAATAATAGTAGTTAAAAATAAAAAAATAAAATGGGGATGATGTAATGACTTGCTTTATATAATTGTTAGTATTCCATAAGATGCATGAAAAAAATCTGGCTAGGCTGGTCTTGGTGGCTCACTCCTGTAATCCCAGCACTTTGGGAGGCCAAGGCAGGAGGATCACCTGAGATCAGGAGCTCAAGACCAGCCTGGCCAACATGGTGAAACCCCATCTCTACTAAAAATACAAAAATTAGCTGTACGTGGTGGTGGGCGCCTGTAATCCCAGTTACTCAGGAGGATGGGGCAGGAGAATTGGGGAGGATGAGGCAGGAGAATAGCTTGAACCCAGGAGGTGGAGGTTGCAGTGAGCCGAGATTGCGCCACTGCACTCCAGCCTGGGTGACGGAGTGAGACTCAAAGAAAGGAAGAAAGAAGGAAGGAAAGGAGGAAGGGAGGAAGGGAAGAAGGGAGGGAGGAAAGGAAAGAAGGAAGGAAGGAAGGAAGGAAAGAAGGAAGGAAGGAAGGAAGGAAAGAAAGAAGGGAAGGAAGGAAGGAGAAAGAGGGAAGGAAGGAAAGAAAGAAGGGAAGGAAGGAAAGAAAGAAGGGAAGGAAGGAAGGAAAGGAAGGAAGGAAGGAAGGCAGGAAGGAAGGAAGGAAGGAAGGAAGGAAGGAAGGAAGGAAGGAAGGGAGGGAGGGAGGGAGGGAGGGAGGGAGGGAGGGAAAATGTTGAAATCTTTTTCAGTGTAAATCCATGGATCTCAACCCTGGTTGTACATCAGAGCCATCACAACCTCAGAAGCCTTTAAAAAATACTAATGGCTAGGCCCTACCCCAGATTCGGAAGTAACTGGTCTGGGTGGGTCCTAGTATCCCAGAGGATTCTACTGTGTAGCCAGGGTTGAGACCTGCTGATAAAAATGAAGGATGGGGAATTGTGGGATAAAATGCAGAGGTTCCCCGGGAAACCTTTCCAGTGAGAAACAGGCTCCGCTGGCAGTGCCTGCTGGGAGTCTCTGAGCCAAGAGTCTTCCATTGTCTCTGGGCTCCAGATTGGCAATGCAGCCAGGAGCAGGGAACGGTTATTCATAAGAGTTAACATTTCTCAAATGCATTGTCATTCCTCGAGAGTATTAAGGGGTGGTCAACAAGACAAAAAATGTCCTCAATAATCTTAGAGCACTGCCCTGAAAAGTGAGTCAAATGTTTGACCTTCTCCCTAAGCAGAACAGCTCAGGTCAGCGTTAGGTGAGGTCAGAGTTTCTCAACCTTGGCACTACTGACATTTTGGGCTGGAGAATTCTTTGTCGGGGCTGTCCTGTGCACAGTAGGATGTTTAGCTGCATCCCTGGCCTCCACCCACTAGATGCCAGTAACACCCTCATCCCTTCCAAGTTGTGACAACTAAAAATGTCTCTAGAAATTTTGAAATGTCTCCTTGGGGACAAAATCGCCCCCTGTTGAGGACTGCTGGCAATTTTAGGAAGAGAAGTGCCCGGTGAGCAAAGGGATGTGTTGGGCTAGAAAGCCACAAAGGGCACAAAGAGATTGCCCAGGAGTCTGGTCAGGTCTGCCTTGCTGGCCTCTGTTCTAGAGTTTGACATGTGGAAAGAACTCAGTAGCAACTTGCTGTACGAATAAACAAATTCTCCATTTGACTCTTTTTTTTTTTCTTTTAAAGCAGAGTTTTGCTCTGTCACCCAGGCTGGAGTGCAGTGACGCGATCCCAGCTCACTGCAACCTCCACCTCCCAGGTTCAAGCAATTCTCGTGCTTCAGCCAACCAAGTAGCTGGGATTACAGGAGTGCATCACCATGCCTGGCTTTTTGTATCATTAGTAGAGATGAGGTTTCACCATGTTGGCCAGGCTGGTCTCAAACTCCTGGCCTCAAGCGATCCACCCACCTTGGCCTCCCAAAGTGCTGGGATTACAGGCATGAGCCATTGCACCCGGCCTCCATTTCACTCTCATGGAAAACACAGACTCTTGTGAGCAAGACAAGGAGTCAGAAAGGGAGGGCTTCTGGCAGGCCAAGCTCACCCTGGGCGCAGGGCAAGGGACGAACCACTGTAAAAGGTCCCAGCTGGCCCTGCAGGCTGGGGTGAACGTACGAATGAGTCCTCAACCCATGGATGGAAACTGGCTGGCCGTGGGCACAGCGGGAGGACTCAGGCCAGGTGGGCCGGCACAGGTTCCTGTGGGGCCGCATTCTGGCCCCTCCCTGATGGAACCCCTCGCTTATGCTGTTGCAGCTGTGTCCTGTGATCAAGGCTTCCTTCAATGGCATGTATGCAGACCTCCTGCAGCTGGTGAAAGGTAGGTGCTCTGCTCTCTCTCCCACTTTTTCCTTTACTATGGAGCTGGCCTCCAGACCCTGACTCCACCAAGGGAAGGCCTCCTCAAGCCAGGCCTGAGCTGCCACTCAGGCCCAGCAGCAGGTGAGACAAGCACCAGTTGATCCCTGCCCAAGATGCGCAGACAGAAATTCGCCATGACTAGGACTTCATGAGCTCCTACTATGTGTGCGATTGTCAGGCTAGCGGATGCCCCAAGTTCAATTCCCAGCTCTGCCCCTGACTTGCTCCATGACTTTAGGAAAGCTACTTTACCTCCTCATCCTCGGTTTTCTCATCCATAAAATGGGGCTTAACCATCCCTACATCATAGGATTGTTAGTGAGGAATGAAAGTCCAAAAGAAAGTTCCGGGCACATAGCAGGTGTTCCTCCTGGCACAGAGAAGCGCTTACAAATGCATGCTAAATGGATGGATGGACGGATGGATGGATGGATGGATGGATGGATGGATGGATGGATGGACAGACAGAAGATGCTAAGACTACAAGCATGAGCCATCACACGCAACCCTGGACTAGTTTTTACAGATCCTTTGGAAAACTGCAGCATCAAATAATACTTCTATCCATCTCGTTGCAGTTTTAAATTTTCCCTCCATCCAAAGGGTTTGAGGCATCTAAGAAGTTAAAGCATGGGTTAAAAACTGAGATATCTGGTTTAAAAAATAAAAATCAGAGATGATTCAAAGGGCGAAGATGGAAAGAAGTCATTTCTCCCTCCCCCAGCGTAGCAGATATGGGAGGATACAGGCTCCTGTCCCCACATCAGAACTCTGTCTTGCTCAGGCCCCCAGAGTGGAAACTGGCAGGAAAGAATAAAAGTCTACCGACTGCTGTTTGGGATCAGAAGAGGCTCATTCCAAGGGCGACCAGAGAGGAGAAGGGAGAGGAACGTGCACTGAGCACCACAGGGCATCTGCCATGGGCCACGCCCTCCCGCTGGGTGTTTTGTAGGCACGTCTCACTGACTCCTCAGACAACTCCACGAGGTAGCAGTCATGACCCCGCTTCACTGTGATGAAACAGTCTCCCAGCAATTAAGTCACTGTCCAAGCTCACAAGGCAGTTGGTGATAGGGGAAGACTCGAGTTCCGAGCGGGTGTCATTCAGATTGAGCCGTTACTAGGTGCCGCTTCTATACATGAGGCAGGAATTACTATTCTACCGCCGTTTCTTTCCTTTTTTCTTTTTTAAAAATAATTTTTACAGGAGTCATGCTCATCTTCTCTGTGTCCTTCCGATTTTAGTACATGTGCTGCCCTGGCGGGCACTATACCCTCATTTTAAGACGAGGAAACAGTTTCAGAGGCAAGAAGAGACCAACCAAGGTCGCTGGGGCTCAAACCGAAGTCCAGCTGGCTCCTCCGCTGTCCCGAGGACGGGCCCGGAGCTCTCCCTGGAGCAGGAGGCGGCGGGTCCCTGGCTCCTCCAGCACTCGCTGTCCTCGGCCATACACCGGGTCAGGTGACTCGCCACCGCCACCTGGCGGCCAAGTGGGGAATTCTGACGCGAACACGAGATCTTCGGGGGAGCAGAGGAGCCAGTTGGATTTTGGAGTGGATGTTACCAGGCCTCTGACTTCCAGCCTAAGCTTCCTTGAGATCCAGGTGCTCATAGGGTGTCCAGACCCAGAACCTCCTGCGTGCGGGGACGCGGCTTTTAGTCTGGTAGGGGCGGTGGAGTTACAAACAATAGTTCAGTTTCGTTCCAGTCCGGGACTTTGGCATAAAACCGACTGGGTTCACATGCTCCCGCAGTATGGCTTTAAACAGGTCATTTCACTTTCCTCAGCCTTGGTTTCCGCATCTGTAAAAGGGGGTAATAATAAGACCTACTTCCTAAGCTTATCATGCAGATGAACCAGCTGACATGCAGAGGCCTGGCACTTGGTGGATGCTCGATAAATGTCAGTCAATGTCATCACTGTTTGCATCATATTATCAACATCATTATTACCTGCTCCTCCCTACCTGCCCCCCATGCAACAGTACAGCCCCACCTGGAAGCAGCCCCCCAATTTCCCCCTCCAGTACTGCCCTCCATCCTCACAGAACTTTCTTCTTGTCCCTGAGCAGTGCCCATTTCCCTCAGCACTGACCGTCTGGAGTTTGACCTTCTGTCTCCTGCCATCAAGGGCGACACCATTCAGCTCTACCTGGGGGTGAGTGTCCCACGACCTTGAGGGTGAAGCGGGGACATCACTGCCCTTCTCTGACCACCAGGAGTCAGATAGCATGGGCCTGTATTAGGAGAGAAAATCCTGGTCACCGTTAGGACACGCGGGCTGATCTAGAAAAATCACTGCCGGCTGAATACGTCCCATGCAAGCCATGCTAAGGGAGAAAAGCCACCCAGCAGAGCCCCAAAGCCAAAGAACCTCCACCCGGGAGATCTGCCCTCACCCCCAGTTTCCCCACTCAGGGGCCCGAGTGGGGACACTGGGTCCTCAGCCTTTCTCTCAGGCAAGTCCCTGCCAATCCCCAAACCTCTGACAACCTTGAAACAAAAGCCAAGGACCAAGAAACACAGACCTAAGTTTCTCTCCCAGCTCCGTGACTCCCTGGCTGTGTGACTTTGGGCAAGTTCCTTCACCTCCCTGAGCCTCAGTTTCCTTGTCTGCAAAATGTCAGCAATAATGGCCACTGAGGAGAGGATGAAATGAGACCACACCATGCCTGGCAGACGGGAAGCGCCCAGTAACAGTCAGCTCCCTGTCCCGTGTGGGGCTGCACAGCCATGCTGTGGCTGGATGCCCCGAAGGGCCAGACCATCCTGGTAGCATAAATCCCAGACCAGGTTTGTTTTGTTTTGTTTTTTTGAGACTGAGTCTCACTCTGTCACCCAGGCTGGAGTGCAGTGGTGCCATCACAGCTCACTGCAGCCTTGACCTCCTGGGCTCAAGCAATACTCTCACCTCAGCCTCCTGAGTAGCTGGGACTGTAGGCACTTGCCACCACACCCAGCTAATTTTTTGTGTTTTTTGTAGAGATGGAGTTCCACCATGTTGCCCAGGCTGGTCTCCTACTCCTGGGCTCAAATGATCCTCCCACTTCGGCCTCCCAAAGTGCTAAGATTACAAGCATGAGCCACCACGCCTGGCCCCTGGACTAGTTTCTGTGGATCCTTTGGAAAACCGCAGCATCAAATAGTTTCATCCATTTTGTTGCAGTTTTTAATTTTCCCTCCATCCAAAGGGTTGGAGGTATCTGAGAAGTTGAAGCATGGGAAAAAAACTAAGATGTCTAGTATAAAAAATAAAAGTCAGAGATTATCTGAGGGGCAAAGATGGAGTAGATGTTGCCAGGCACCTGAGTTCCAGGCTAAGCTTCCTGGCAACACATGCAAAAAAAGGAAACAGGCTAAACGGTGTCATTTCCTTCTAGGTTGTTACTCGGTAAGCTGCAGAATTAAAATTCTCAGGCCACTCCCTGCTCTGTCTCCTCAGGCCAAGTTGTTGGACTCACAGGGAAAGGTGACCAAGTGGTTCAATAACTCTGCAGCTTCGCTGGCAGTGCCCTCCCTGGACAACGCCCCATTCAGCTTCATTGTGAGTCAGGATGTGGTGAAAGCTGCAGTGGCTGCTATGCTCCCTCCAGAAGAATTCATAGTCCTGTTGGACTCTGTGGTAAGCCTCAGCACAAGACAGAGAATAGGGCCGCCCAGGCTGCATCATAGGAATTTCCTGCACAGGGTGCCCCTAAGCAGGAATCCCCCATCAGGCTCAGTTTAAATCCTTCCAGTAATGGAGAGCTCACTCCCTTCCCTAACAGACCCTGCCTCTGACATAGCTCTAAACCGAAAATCCTCCCTGTAACATCCAGCCCGTCATGGTTCTGCCCTCTGGAATCTGATGCACCTGTTTCCTCTACCAAACAACAGTCATGTGGAATCAAAAGGCATCTGAGATACGCAGTAGTCCAGGGCTGATAAATACATCTCAGATAGTGAGTAGTCCAGGGATGGCGACTGTGCCACTGCTCACCACTATGGCACTCATGACAGACATCACTAATCGATCAGGGCTATTCTTCCTACTGAGTCTGGATGCTGACACAACCTTGGAATCCTTATTAACAGGGCACAGCAGATAACCACCACCAGTCAACTAGGTTGTGCCACCTCCTCCTGGGTGACTGATGGGGAAATTGAGGTCCAGAGGGGGAAAGGGTTGGTCCAATGTTATGGGAGGATAGCAGGACTTCAGAGCAGCTGACAGACAACTGATAACCCAGCTCTTGGGGGACTGGGATGGCGGGAAATAGGGAGTGTCACCAACTAGCCCATTCATGGTTGTAGTGATAATGAAATCACCTCTCTATGTCCTCTGAGATCAGCAAGCTGCCTGCAGCCCCACAGCCATCACCAGCCCACAGTAGAAGTCAAGCCCAGCAGGACCCCGTGCCCCACAGAAGCTGACCTAGGGGCTGTTTTTCCACCAATGACAGACACATGGCTTGGGTCACTGGGCCCACCCAGCTTTTCTGGGGTCCTGGGAAACCTTCCTCCCAGCAGTGGGGTGCAGGAGATGTGCCTCCCTGTGCCCTCCAGCTGACCTTCTCTGGCTCCTCTCACCCTCAGCTTCCTGAGATAGCCCGTCGGCTGAAGTCAAGCATCAGACTGATCAATGAAAAGGTTGGTGCGTTTGCCATCCACAGCTTGATGGGTGTTTGCTGTGGTCTGGACACAGGCCTCTGGGGAGGAGAATCTGGTGGGACTAGCATTTCATTCCAACACTGGGACGCTCAAACCGCATCCCTGTCCGCACAGAGATTTCAGTCTAGCAGGCCAGTTTGACCTGAAGCAAATCATCACACAGATAGTGTTTCCATGACAGGTGCAGTAACACAGGACAGGTTCTAGGGGCCATGAGAACACTCTGGGCCCCTGACATAGTCTGGGACACCAGGGAGGGCTCCCTGAAGGGAAGGGTATTCCAGACAGAGGGAACAGGAGACCAAAGGCTGCCAGGTAGGGAGAACAACACAACATTCAAGGATCTGCAAGAAGGACAGAGTGGCTGGAGCACGAGAGGGAGCAGGGAGCCCACGAAGGCAGGCAGGGCCAGGCCACACAGGGCCTGTGGGCCGTGGTGGGCACTTGGGAGGCCACCTGTGGCTCTGATCTCCTTCCAGGCTGCAGATAAGCTGGGATCTACCCAGATCGTGAAGATCCTAACTCAGGACACTCCCGAGTTTTTCATGGACCAAGGCCACGCCAGGGTGGCCCAGCTGATCGTGCTGGAAGTGTTTGCCTCCAGTGAAGCCCTCCGCCCTTTGTTCACCCTGGGCATCGTGAGTTCAGCTGTCTGCCATGTTGGCAGCAGCCAGGGGGACCCTTCTGTCCACTTTTCCTGTTCACCCTCCTGCTTTGTTAAACATTGCCACCACTCTCATCACTCAGCAGGGACAGGGGAAAGGGAGCTCTGAACCAAGAGCCAGGAGCTTTGTGGGCCCAATTCTAACCCTGTGACTTTACTAGTCAGGGATCTCTGGGCAGAAACTCAACTCATATGCATAAAAGGAATTGTATTAGCTCCTGTAACTAAAAAGTCTCGATGCTCTTGGCTTCAGGAATAGCTGGACCCAGGTGCTCAAACAATATCCTCTTCATTCCCCTCTCTTCCACCTAGCAGCCCTGTTTTCCTCTGTGCTGCCTTCCCTCAGGCAAGCTATTCCCTCACGGAAGTGCCCAGGCTGCATTAGGCTCCTATCCTTTCAGCTTGGCAGTCCTAGCAGGAAGAATCTATCTTTCCAATAGTTCCAGCATCTCAGGGCTGACTCCCATCGAATGAGCCTGAGTCAGTTGCCCATTCTTGAGCCAATCAGTGTGTCCAGAAAAAATGGAATACGAAAACTTCCTGAGCTGGGCCACCTACACACTAGGGTAAGGGAGTGCAGGCTCCATGCATAGTGGCTGCTGTCGTCATCATCATCATCATCATCATCATCATCATCATCATTATCATTCCCTACAGCAAGCCTAGATTGTCATCTGTGAAATGGGGCGTGGGTACAAGTACTATCTCATTTAACAGATGAGGAAAGTGAGGCCCAGAAAGGTCAAACCCTTTGCCGAGGTCACAGAGCCAGGAACTGAGATTCAGATCCCAGAGCCTCCCGGCATAACCCCTAACTCCACACTCGGATCCTATTAAGAGCCATGGGGCCTGATCTTCTCTTGTTGCAGGAAGCCAGCTCGGAAGCTCAGTTTTACACCAAAGGTGACGAGCTTATACTCAACTTGAATAACATCAGGTAAACACACAAATCATCGTGAAGATTCTGCTGATGGAAATGAGTCCTGCCCAGTAACCATGGGTTTCTTTAAACACTGACTGTGTGGCTGTCAGGTGAAGGCAGCTCCAGGGCGGGCAGGGAGGTCCCTCCTGGATGCTCCTGCTGACAAGGACTGCGTGTGAGGGAATGGGGAGGAAAATGAGGCAGGCTTTGCAGCAGCCACAGCACAGGCAAACCCTGGCCGCGGGCAGCCCACTCTGAACACCTCCCAGGCTGTGGCAGTGACAGTCACCCGGAACGGAAGTGCAGGGCTCCAGCTGCCTCCTGCACCCCGCCTGTTCTCCCACCTCACCACTTCCCTGTGACCCCAGAGTGAGTGCAGGGACTGCCAGCTGGAGCCTCTGGGGACAAGTCAGGCCCAGGGCTGTTTTGATCAGCCCACACAGGGCTGGACTGTTTAATATAAATGAGTTGTGAACATATCAAATCAGACTATCTGGCTGCCCTGTGCCCACAATCCTACATAGCAACAAACTGTGGAGCCAGGAATTGGGGCGCCCTTTGAAGGGGTTTGGGCTTCCTTGTCCACCACAGCCTTGACTCCTGAGGTTGATTTTTTTTTTTTTTTTTTTGAGACGGAGTCTCGCTCTGTCGCCCAGGCTGGAGTGCAGTGGCGTGATCTCGGCTCACTGCAACCTCCGCCTCCCAGGTTCACGCCATTCTCCTGCCTCAGCCTCCCAAGTAGCTGGGACTACAGGCGCCCGCCGCCACGCCTGGCTAATTTTTTGCATTTTTAGTAGAGACGGGGTTTCACCGTGTTAGCCAGGATGGTCTCCATCTCCTGACCTCGTGATCCACCCGCCTCGGCCTCCCAGAGTGCTGGGATTACAGGCGTGAGCCACCGCGCCCGGACCCTCAGGTTGATTTTTCTGCTTATTGGACTGCTATTTGTTTTCTGTGCCTCCCCCATGCCCCCCACCCCACCTCTGCCGTTAGAATGCAAGCTCCACAAGGCAAGGACTTTATGTGGTTCACTAGAGCCCGCACTGTGCCTGGCACACAACAGGTGCTCAGTAAATCGCCGTTGAATGAGTGGATGGTGAATGAGTGGGACTCCAGGGGCCGCTCTCACAGGCATTTTCCATTGCAGTTCTGATCGGATCCAGCTGATGAACTCTGGGATTGGCTGGTTCCAAGTAAGTGTTAACAGGTGGTGCCTGAGGGCACAGGGGATGGCCTGGAACGGTCCACTCTCAAAAGAGATATTGCCCAGGACTTGCTTCAAATAAGGTCCCCACAGAAGCACCAGGGGGTGCTGGTCAGTCTCCACCAAAGTCCAACTTCCTGGCTCGAGTTTTCTGTTTTACAGTTCTCTGTTTACAGAGAACCCATTGTGTGTCAGACACAGCTGAGAACACACACATGCACACACAAATACACTCACAGATACACACTTTCTTTCAGTGAAGTTTTGATCCTGAATTAGAACACAAGTGCCCTTGACTCACAGTCTCATTCTGCGTACACAGACACGCCTCAGTGCCCTAGACAGCCCCTGCCTGCTGGGAGTTAGACCAAACCGGAGACCTCAGTCCAGCGTGTGTTCTCTGGTTTTTATGACTTGTTTTTCACTGTTTTTGACTTTTTTTTTTTTTTTTTTTGAGATGGAGTCTCACTCTATCGCCCAGGCTGGAGTGCAGTGGCTCACTGCAACCTCCACCTCCTGGGTTCAAGCAATTCTCCTGCCTCAGCCTCCCAAGCAGCTGCGACTACAGGTGTCCACCACCACGCCCGGCTATTTTTTTGTATTTTTAGTAGAGACGGGATTTCACTGTGTTAGTCAGGATGGTCTCGATCTCCTAACCTCATGATCCGCCCACCTTGGCCTCCCAAAGTGTTGGGATTACAGGCGTGAGCCACCGTGCCTGGCAACTAGTATTTTAAAATAGGGAGAGTTCCACATGCAAATCAGGACTTCAGGCTTCCCTCCAGAAGTCAGAAGCTCAGGCAATGCAGGGCAAAATTCCCTCAGGGCAAATTTGGCTGCAACAGAGTGGTAGGGCCCTGAGGATGGCGCATCCTCCAATGCACCCCAATCCCCTCATCTACCAGGCCCCAGGGGCAGCTGAGTTCGTGCCCACCCCAGCCCATCTGGTCCCTAGGAGCTCCCACAGCTCTGATCAGCAGGGGACCTGGAATTCCTACATCTCCACCAGCCGCCTTCACCCGTGGGGAGGAGCCATACCCACGCAGAATGAGGGGGGGGACTTCGGATTCTCAGCCAGGGTGACAGTCCCCCTTCTCTCTCTCACAGCCTGACGTTCTGAAAAACATCATCACTGAGATCATCCTCTCCGTTCTGCTGCCAAACCAGAATGGTGCGTACCTCTGCCATCTGTGCCCCCTCTCTCCCCAGGGCCTGGCTTTACTTCCCCTGCCCTCATCTCCATGAATGGGGCCCTTTTCATTCATCTCCCAGCCATCCCTCAGAGCCTGCTTCAAAAGCCACCTCCTCCCAAGAATCTTCTCAGCCCAATTCCTTTGCTAGTGCCAGAGGCTGGGCTTGTAAAGATGAACCATGCAGTGGGCCAGCCTTGCAGGGCTGGAAGGAGACAGAAGTGTAAGCAGACAATGCAATGAGAGAGGTGAAAGAGACAACTGGAGGTGCCTCAGCAGACCCTGTTCCCCGTCTTGCTAGTGCCTGGCCTTGGTCAAGCTGCACGATCCTTCTGAGCCTCAGTTTCTCCATCTGTAAAATGGGGACACAGAAGTACCTTCTTCAGAGGCACAAATCAGGAGGTGTCTGGCACAGTCAGTGCCCAACACTCTAATTCAGCCCCAGGTTGAATGAGGGGGGGGGAAGAGTTTGTAACCTATACCAGCTCCATCTTTTTAATTTCTTTATTTTATTAGACTGGAAAATCTCAAAGTATAGAAACCTCTGCTGGCGATAATGGGAGCCCCTGATGGTTCTTGAGCAAGAGTGTAAGAGAATGAGAGGATTGCATTTTGTGAGGAGCCAGAAGCCAGTGCCAGAGGCAAAGGGAGGGTAGATGAGGCTGGGTCGATGCTGGGGCCAGAGAACACGCGAACAGAGGCATAGAGGGCTGTCTGATCAGGCCTGCCAGGCTGGGGCTTCCCTTCAGGAACCCTGAGCCTGCCCCTGGCTGCCCAGTCTCACCCCAGGCCCATCAGTTTCTGACCATGTTTGTTATTTCAGGCAAATTAAGATCTGGGGTCCCAGTGTCAGTGGTGAAGGCCTTGGGATTCAAGGCAGCTGAGTCCTCACTGACCAAGGTGAGTGGGTGTGGGCCTAAACATCATGCCCCAGGGAGGGCACAGCCACTGAGAGCCCTGTCTGGCAGGTGGGGCCTGTACTCCAATCCCAACCTGCAGGTGACCCTGGGCAAGTCATTTCCCCTCTCAGGGCCTCACCTCCTCATCTGCAAGTGAGAAGGTTGGCTGTGCTGAGGATGGGACCCTCCTAGCCTGCGGTCAGTATACTTTTTCCACCTCCTTGTCATTCATTCATTCAGTAAATATTTTTCGAGGGTCTTCCATACACAAGGCATGCCTCTGAGTGCTTGAGGCCACTGAAATGAACAATTGGAAAACACTCCCATCTTTTTCAAGCCTACCTTCTAGCAGAAGAGGCAGATACGTAAGTCTAAAGATATGACATCAGGCTGAGTGGAGGAAGGCTGAGAAGAAAAATAAAGCAGGTTCAGGAGGAGAGAGTGATGTCAGGCGAGGGGTGCTGTTTCAGATGGGGTGGTCAGGGAGGGCCTCTCTGAGGAGGTGACATTTGAGCCAATGCCTGAGGAGGTGAAGGGTGAGCCCTGTGGGTAGCTGGGAGAAGTGTCCTGTCAGAAAGACAGGGTATTAGGCCGTTCTCGCACTGCTATAAGGAAATACCGGAGGCCAGGCTCAGTGGCTCATGCCTGTAATTCCAGCACTTCGGGAGGCCAAGGTGGGTGGATCGCCTGAGGTCAAGCGTTAGAGACCAGCCTGGCCAACATGGGGAAACCCAGTCTCTACTAAAAATACAAAAATTAGCTGGGCATGATGGCAGGCACCTGTAATCCCAGCTACTTGGGAGGCTGAGGCAGGAGAGTTGCTTGAACCCAGGAGGCAGAGGTTGCAGTGAGCTGAGATCATGCCATTGCACACCAGCCTGGGCAACGAGAGGGAAACTCCATCTCAAAAAAAAAAAGAAAAGAAAGGAAATACCTGAGACTGGGTAATTCATAAAGAAAAGAGGTTTAATTGGCTCACAGTTCTGCAGGCTGTACAGGAAGCATGATGCTGGCATCTGCTCAGCTTCTGGGGAGGCCTCAGGAAACTTGCAATCACGGCGGAAGGCGAAGGGCAAGCACGCACATCACATGGCCCAAGCAGGAGTAAAGGGTGGGAGGCGCTACACACTTTTAAACAACCAGATCTCACGAGAACACACTCACCATCACAAGAACAGCACCAAGGGGATGGCCCTAAACCATTCACGAGAAACCAGCCCCATGATCCAGTCAGCTTAGGCCCCACCTCCAACATCAGGTGCCACAGTTCTACATGAGATATGGGCAGGGACACAGATCCAAACCATATCAGACGTCAAGTGCAAAGGCCTTGAGGTAGGGATTGTTGGTGTTCTAGGAAAGATGAGGAAGGAGGCCCAGGATCTGAGGCAGCATCCAGGGCAGGTACCTCATAGGCCTGAGATGCACTTGCACACACATACACATACACACACACGCACACCTTTACACACCTATACACATACACACACACACACCCCCCTTTACACACCTATACACATACACACACACACGTACACATTACACATACACACACACCTTTATACACCTATACACATACATACACACATACACACATATACACTGCACACATACACACACATACACATACAAACACACACCTTTATACACCTATACACATACATACACACATACACACATATACACTGCACACATACACACACATACACATACAAACACACACCTTTATATACCTATACACATACATACACACATACACACACCTTTATACACCTATACACGTACATACACACACACATATACACTGCACACATACACATATGCATACACATATACACACATACACATATACACACATACACACACCACACATATACTACACACATACACATATACACACACATACACATACACACCACACACACACACACTACACACGCATACACACACACACACACACACCATGTGGCCAGATGGTCTCAGCTCAAGACGGGGATCATGTCCATCTTGTCCATGCCTCTGTCCCCAGTGCTTGGCATGGCCTGGCACACAGTAGGTGTTCAATAAATGCTTGGTGAGCAAATGACTCTCCATGGCATCTGCTGGTGGGGAAAGGAACTATGGCAGTGTCACCCTCGCTCCCAAATACTATCCTGGAAAAGAACAGCCCACAGTCACTGTGTGCCAGGCTCTGGGGCATCTCTCCCCCGCTAGAGTAGAGCTGAAACTCCAGGAAGGCAGGAGTTTCTGTCTCCTTTGTCCTCCGTTGTGGTCAGTGGCTGCACACAGTAGGTGTGTAGTAAATGCCTGCTAACTGAGATGGGCACCTTACTGTCATTAGGTCATGCAGAGGAGGGGCCCAAAGCAGGGGGTGATCAAGGCAGGTGATGAGTGCAAATCCCACTTCTGCCACCTACTGAGTGCGTGACTTTGGAAAGGGGATTGCCACCTTCAAGTCTCAGTGCCCCCATCTGCAAAATGGAGATGACATGAGGACCCAGTGTGGCATTAATGTTCACACACAGACCCTCCACCCTTGACCTTTCCAAGAATTCTGTATTTGTGGGTTCAGGGTCATGGTCCCCCAGTGACAGCTGTCACCTTACGGAGGACAAAACCAGCATAAACCACAAGGCAAGAGGTTAAAGAAGCCTGTTTTCTGACTTTTCCCCTCCAATTCCAGGATGGCCTTGTGCTTACCCCAGCCTCCTTGTGGAAACCCAGCTCTACTGTCTCCCAGTGAAGACTTGGATGGCGGCCATCAGGGAAGGCTGGGTCCCAGCTGGGAGTGTGGGTGTGAGCTCTACAGACCATCCCACTCTGCAATCAATAAACACTTGCCTGTGATGCCTGCAGTCTGGAGTCTTTTTGTCCTGGCACAGGAGTCATTTTGCCCCCGGCAGGCTTAGGGACTGGATAGCTGAGCCACACCTGGGTCATATTCAGGCACATCTGAGCCAATCTGGGTGATGTCTGAGCTGTCTGGACCACATCGGGCCACATGTGGATGATGTCCACGGTCTTGACCACCTCCCCGTGCTTCAGGAATCAGAAAGCCAGCTATTCCCACCTGCCTTCATGTCAGCCTCAAGACCATCTTCAGTGGGATGTCTTTTAGGGTAGGGAACATATATTTTGTTTATCTTGGCAGTGTGGTGGACAGAGGACTCTGATCAATGTGGATCTGGGGGCAGATGAACTAGGCTTGGAGCTCTGGCCTGGCCTCTTAATGCTTCTTTGACTCTGGGATGTAGTTTCCCCTCTGTGGGCCTCAGTTTCCTTCTCCGTAAAATGGGAATAGTCATTGTCCCCACCTTGGAGGGCTTTGGTGAGGAGTAAATTTTGAGAGAACAGTTCCAGGTACATGGTAGGTACTCAGTTAATGTCGTCTGTGGGTGATGTCATCACTGCTGTTGCCTGGCCTCTGGAGTGTTCAGCCTTATCACCAAAGCGCCATCCTGCTCAGACAGTGGGTGACCGCCTTGTCTTTCTGGCCTCCCTGATGTCAGGATGCTTGGGACAGACAATAGGGCCCGTGTTCTCCAGACCTCAGGCCTGCCCAGTACCCAGAGCCCTTCAGTTACACGAGGGGCCTCGTAGGAAGGGATGGGGTAGGCATGCCAGGAAAATGATTGCTCATCATGAGAGCACAAACAGGCATAAGAACAGTTCACAGCCCGGAAGGGCAGCCAGGGAAATCGGACAGGCCAAGAGGGACACAGAAGGGCCAGGCCACAATCTTGCACAAGGTGCTTACGCCATTGTCAGTGACCACTTACCCAACAGCTGCCGAGTGCCAGGGCTGTGTGGAAGCTCCCCACCCATCCCAGCTCCCAGCCACACTTTGGGTAGGATTTTGTTCCCCACACATCACATTCCATTATTTTTCTAAATCATATTAAATCTGCATTTGAACTCCAACTCGCAAAGAAGGTAAGAAAGTCTATCTCCATCTTACCCAGGGTCGGTCTCTTCTGGCTCCCTGGGGTCATAGAAGGATCTACTGGAGGCTTCCAGGGAGCCTGGAGGGTGGGGCAGCCCCTCTCGGCTGGGTTCCACCTGGTCCCGATGAAGGGATCCCTGTCCCAGCCCACATGACCCTGTCAGAGGCAAGCAACTCCTCCACCCTAGCCAAGCGGGGCAGAGGCATCCTTCTCCAAAAGAGCCCTAGACGTGTATCCTCCAGGTCCCACCACCCACATCCTCTGGGGCTTCCTAGGGGTCGGCGGATAAATAACCCTGGCTTCCTCACCCTTTGGGGCAGGGAATAACTCTAGGGCACCTGCTATAGACGGGCTCCCAGCTCCCCAGCGAGACTGGGCCCCAGTTGCCCATGCTGGTAACCAGCTTGCTGACAGTTTTTTTTGTTTGTTTTTTGTTTTTGTTTTTGAGACAAGATCTTGCTCTGTTGCCCAGGCTGGAGTGCAGTGACACAATCTCAATTTACTGCAGCCTCAAACTCCTGGATTCAAGTTATCCTCCCACCTCAACCTTCCAAGTAGCTTGAATTATAGGCGTGCACCACCATGCCCAGCCCGATGTGCTCTTTGTAGGTTGCCTCGCCTCTCCGCCTCACTTCCCCACTCCCCTACCAGTGTTCCCTGGGGTCATCTCCCAAATCAACTCCCTGCACTCCAATCCTGTTCTCAGGGTCTGCTTCTGGTGAACCTGAACCAAGACAGCCATTTGCTCCATGCAGGCACTATTCAAAGGATCTTCCAGACCTCCGCTCACGCCACCACCCTCCATGAACTGCTGAGGCTCCCCCAGTCCGGCAACTCCATGACTCCAGTGCCTTGCTGGGCTGTGGGAGGAAAACTCCCATTTCCTGCTGTCTTACCAGCGGCAGCAAAGAGAAAACACCAAGAGCTCTCATTCAATCATCGTGCCTTGCAGGAATTAGTACTGTGTTTGTCTTACAGATGGGAGATGAAGTAGCAAACAGCTGGTGACGTGATGGGGCTGGGGCGGGAACCCAGGCCTCACGCACTTTGCCCTGAGCCTCCCACCTGAATCCACAGCATGTTTAGATCCAGTTTTCTTTCTTTCTTTTCTTTTTCTCTTTCTTTCTTTCTTTTCTTTCTTTCTTTTCTTTTCTTTCTTTCTTTCTTTCTTACCCCTTCCTTCCTTCCTTCCTTCTTTCCTTTCTTTCTTTTTTTTTTTTTTTCCTTTTAGACAGGGTCTCACTCTGTTGCCCAGGCTAGAGTACAGTGGTGCAATCCCTGCTCACTGCAACCTCCGCCTTCCCGGGCTCAAGCAATTCTCCTGCTTCAGCCTCCCAAGTAGCTGGGATTACAGGCATGCGCCACCATGCCCAGCTGATTTTTGTGTTATTAGTAGAGATGAAGTTTTACAATGTGGGCCCGACTGGTCCCAAACTCCTGACCTCAAGTGATCTGCCCTCCTCGGCCTCCCAAAGTGCTGGGATTACAGGCGTGAGCCACCACACC
This sequence comes from Macaca fascicularis, assembly GCF_037993035.2. Taxonomy (NCBI): domain Eukaryota; kingdom Metazoa; phylum Chordata; class Mammalia; order Primates; family Cercopithecidae; genus Macaca; species Macaca fascicularis. Next base: position 89,354,389 of record NC_088384.1, read on the forward strand.
TGCTCCTAGTTTTCTTATTCCTCAAAATAACGGTAACAAGTAGCAGGCTCTGCTCCCAGCACAGTGTTATCCACTTCCTGTGGGATGAACATTCCCCTTTTACAGATCAATAAACTGAGGCTCAGAGAGAGGCAGTAACAATGTCTTGCCCATCTCCATGTCCTGCCTAGGGCTTCCCTTTTGTGGAAGACACCCCCACGAAACCTCGCATCTCTGTAGAGATTAGTCAATGAGGTAAGCATATGGAGGCCATGGGGCTCCAGTCTTTTACATTTAGAGACCGGATTTGGGAAGGAAAGAAGACCTCAGTGCCTCCACTAACATCCTGCTCCTTCCTGGTGACTCAGGTGAGCAATTAACCCCAGAGCCTTTCTCTGCCCTCGGCAGAAGGAATACAGCCCTTCACAATAATGTTGAGACCAAGTTTGCAGAAATGAAGGGGACCTGTTAACTCTTACAGCATCTTGTAACACAAAAAATCTGAGATTCTCAAATGAGAATATCCCATCTAATCTATGTTGCCAAATCATATTAGGTTGATGCAGCAACCTAATACTAACACTAGTCATTTGCTTTTGACGTTAGCCAAAATGGGAACTTCAGAGCTGTCATTGACTTTGTGCTTTCTGCATAGGTGCTGTCTTCTAGAACCAGCCCTTCAGGCTGGGAGCGGCAGCTCATGCCTGTAATCCCAGCACTTTGGGAGGCTGAGGCGGGCAGATCATGAAGTCAAGAGATTGAGACCAGCCTGGCCAACATAGTGAAACCCCATCTCTATTAAAAATACAAAACTTAGCCGAACGTGGCAGCATGCGCCTGTAGTCCCAGCTACTCGGGAGGCTGAGGCAGGAGAATCACTTGAACCCGGGAGGCAGAGGTTGCAGTGAGCCGAGATCGTGCCACTACACTCCAGCCTGGGCAACAGAGCAAGACTCCATCTCAAAAAAAAGAAAAAAAGAAAAAAGAAAAAAAGAACTCACTCTTCCACAGTCAGCCTCTCTGCCCCAGGTCTCCAGCCAAAGAACACAGTGTAACACCTGCTCTGTCCATGCCTCTGAGTTGTGAAAGGGAAAGACATTAACCCCAGGAGGAAACCCTATGAAAAATCTAAAAGCCACCTAGAGACGAGTCACACCTGCCATTGGGGTGACCACACTAGACAGCAGTGAATGAAGCTGTCGATGCTGACGCGGCCAGCTGTGCACACTCACAGCGGGGACGCCAGGATTCCCACATCAAAAGACACTGGCACAGCAGTTTGGTTGGGAGCGAGGTCTCCGAGTCTGGGAGCTGCATGGCATAGTGACACCAAATTTCTCTGTCACTGAGTGGTCGGACCCCTCTCTGGGCCCTGATTTCAAATCCCGTCTTTATCATGGACATGCTGTGTGACCCAGAGCAAAGTATTTAACTTCTCTGAGTCTCAGTTTTCTCATCTATAAAACGCAAGTTAAAAGAAGTAACTTTTTGAACCCTTCCTATATACTAGGCCCTGTACTGACATCTACATGAGTTGCCTCAACGAACCTTCACCATACCCAAAAGACATAAACGGATCTATCATTCCCATGTTACAGACATGAAAAGTGAGGCTCAGAAGAGAAAGCCACTTGCCCACAGTCACACAGCTCCTGACTGAAGGTGGCGGTTTGAACCCAGGCCTGTCTGGCTGCAGAGGCCATGCCATCGGTGACCACATTATAGCAAAAACCGACGGCATGGACAACATAGAAAAGGCATAGGTCCTGAGACTTGGCAGAGCTTGAAAGTAATTTTAAAATTTAAAAAAAAAATTAAAAAGACTATAGAGAATGGCCACCAGAAAGTAGACCCCAGAGCCTCCCTGCCTGGCCCCTGCCACCTGCCTGCTCTCCTCCCTCTGCCCTACCCCCACACAATCACTCCCTTGGGCTCTGTGACTGCCATACCCTATACTAGGAGCCCCCTCAGGGCCCCTCCTGAGAGCTGGGGACCTTGCCAGGGCTCCACAGGTCCAATGACGTTCCAAAGGGAAATGACCCCTCCTCAAAGCCACAGGGCCCCACCCACCTCCTCCCTAAAGCCTGTTGGTCCAGGGCTCAGGGCCTGCCCCTCAAGCCTCAATTTTGGCCAGAAGCCCCTTGCCACCCAGTGCCGAGAGGACCTCTCCCTCCACTGAAGAGCTCCTCTGAGCCGCAAGCCGGGCCAGGGGGCTGGACTTCCTGCCCAGGCTTCCGAGCTCAGGTTAAAAGAGTTGTCTTTCTGGGAAGCTGGAGACAGAGGCCAGGGAGAGACTCCAGATAGTCCCATTCTTGGAGAGTAAGGCCAAGGGGCTCAACAGGGCATTTCTCAAATATTTCTTGAGCACCTATAATAATCTTGTGAGGTGGCACATAGATGTTTAGCACCAGGCGAACCTGGGCCGGAATGCCGGCTCTGCCGCTCACTACCTGTGTCACCTTGGGTAAGTTACTTCTCTATTCTGAGCCTCAGTTTCATCATCTGTATCTTAGGCCTCATTTTTTTTTTTTTTTTTTTTTTTTTTTTTTTTTTTTTTTTTTTTTTTAGACGGAGTCTTGCTCTGTAGCCCGGGCTGGAGTGCAGTGGCCGGATCTCAGCTCACTGCAAGCTCCGCCTCCCGGGTTTACGCCATTCTCCTGCCTCAGCCTCCGGAGTAGCTGGGACTACAGGCGCCCGCCACCTCGCCCGGCTAGTTTTTTTTTTGTATTTTTAGTAGAGACGGGGTTTCACGGTGTTAGCCAGGATGGTCTCGATCTCCTGACCTCGTGATCCGCCCGTCTCGGCCTCCCAAAGTGCTGGGATTACAGGCTTGAGCCACCGCGCCCGGCCCTTAGGCCTCATATCAATGATCTCAGACCATTGGGGCGAGGATTCAATGATGCGATGAGGCTTGTACAGCTCTCAGCATGGTGCGTGGCACATAGTATGGACTCCAGAAGAAGTCAGGGCTGGTATGGCTGGCTCAACCCAGGAGGTGGAGAGGGTGGAAAGATGAGTGTGCTGGGCTGAGAGTAACGGGGGAGAGAGACCTGACTTGAGTGAACTGATAGAGAAAAGTGTCTGCCATGGAGACTGACTAAGTGCTGGTTGGATGAATAGTGGATGCATTTGACATCAGCCTGGAAGAGCTAATGCCACAAGCACAAATTTCGCAGGCCAATACAAAGCACAGTTTGTATATGCAAACAAACGCAAAACCATTCTCTTTCTGTTATCCGATTTGGTCACTGTTTTGAACTCCTGTGCCACCAAGTAGCAAAAAACTGGATATTCAAGGCAATGCCAGGATATTCTAAGGCACTCCAGAGTAGGCTTAGCCACTTTGGGGGTCTCCTTGCCTTGCTCAAGGGCAGCATCTATCCTCTGGGAGGCTTCTTCATGGGCGTGGCATGGGGGGCAATGGTAGTTCCTCTGCGGGCCCTGACATCTGCCTTAGAGATGTCTGCATCTCGGCTGGTCCCTGCCTTGCAGTTCCAGAGGCTTCGTTTCCTAGTGGAATGCTCCTGCCCACCCAGAGAGCCACCCAGACAGCCCCTGCCTGCGATTCTGGGGTTCCAGCTATGCCCTTTTGGACACTTGGCAGAGCTGAGGTTCTGCTGCTAGGAACTGGTATAAATGCAGTGTCTGGAATATTTCCCTGCTAGCTGGTAAAGATCTGTAGCTTTAAACCCCCCAGATGCCTACCCCTACCACCCCTCTGACACCTCCCCCAGGACCCCTATCCCATAGCATCCTCAAGATCCAGAAGCCTCCAGTGTTAAAAAGGAGTGCTAGGCTACGAGGAGTGACTCAAACCTGTAATCACGGCGCTTTGGGAGGCCAAGGCAGGAGGATCTCTTGAGTCTAAGAGTTCGAGACCAAACTGGGCAACATGGTAAAATGTCGCCTCTGCTAAAAATAAAAAAAAATTAGCTGTGCATAGTGGCACGCTCCTGTAGTCTCAGCTACTTGGGAGGTTGAGGCAGGAGGATTCCTTGAGTCTGGGAAGTCAAGGCTGCAGTGAGCCAAGATTGTGCCACTACACTCCAGCCTGGCTGACAAGGCGAGACCCTGTCTCAAAAAAAAGGGGGAAGTGTAGGCCGGGCGCGGTGGTTCAAGCCTGTAATCCGAGCACTTTGGGAGGCCGAGACGGGTGGATCACAAGGTCAGGAGATCGAGACCATCCTGGCTAACATGATGAAACGCCGTCTCTACTAAAAATACAAAAAACTAGCCGGGCGAGGTGGCGGGTGCCTGTAGTCCCAGCTACTCCGGAGGCTGAGGCAGGAGAATGGCGTGAACCCGGGAGGCGGAGCTTGCAGTGAGCTGAGACCCGGCCACTGCACTCCAGCCTGGGCGACAGAGCGAGACTCCGTCTCAAAAAAAAAAAAAAAAAAAAAAAAAAAGGGGGGAAGTGATATATCCTTTAACCTCTCACAATGTTATCCAGTCATATGAACAGCTGTTGGACACTGACTGCTTGCTAAGTGCTTTGCACATATTATGGAACATATTCCTCACAACGACCTAGAATTGTCCCTATTTTACAGATGAGAAAACTGAAGCATGGAGCGGTCCTGTGACTTGCTCAGGTCCCACCCTCAGGAAGTGGCAGTGCCCACACTCTGGAGAAGGGCACTGCAGGCCGAGGGATCCGCAAGCACAAATGTACAGTGGCAGGAAGCGCAGGAAGTGCAGGCTGTGTTCGAGGACTAGCGGATCTGGAGCTGGGGGCAGAGGCAAGGGAAAGCTGGAGAGATGGTCCTAGGAGAGGCAGAGTTGGGAGACACAAGGTGACAGGTCCCCAGTGAGGACGTCAAGATTCCCACCTCTGCGTCTGCAGGTCCTGGCCAAGAGGATGCTGCTGCTCTGGATGTCACTGCTTGCTGGACATTGCTGCTCCAAGCCCAGGGGAAGGCCCAGCACCTACTCCACCTGCAGAGCCACAAGAATCAGCGGGAAAAGGTAAATGTTAAGGGGTGAGCGTCAGAGGCAGGAACTCAGGAAAGGCCAGGGGTGGGAGACAGTACCACCTCCCTGCTCAATGATTCTCCTCTACGGGCCTTCCCCTTGCCACAGAATTCACCTTCCTTCACCCAGAGCTGATCCTGTGTCTCCCTTGCTCTAACACTTGCCATGGCTTCTCAGTGCCCTCGGGAGAACCTCCGAGGTTGCCCCTTACGCTGGCATTCAAGGCCCTGTATCTCCAGCCTCTTCCACTGCCTCCTTCCACTGCCTCTTCCACTGCCTCCTTCCCTGAGCACCCCCACAGATTTCACAGCTCACTCCTTTGCTAGGCTGTTCCTCTGGCCTGAAATGTCTTTCCCTCCTGCTCAACCTGGTGCATCTGGGCCCATCCTTTAAGGCAAAGGCCTAACCACCTCCTCTGGGAATTCCTCTCGATTTCCCCAGGCAGAAAGAATCTCTCCTTCCTCTGAGTTCCCACAGCCCTTTGGTAAACCCTCCTCTGTGGCCTTATGCTTGTTCAAGTGTGCTGCGCCTGCTGTCCTGTCTGCCTGTTGGGCTGCTTGCCTCTGTCCCTAACTCCTGACTAAGCTGCTTGTCATCCATCCAGCCCCATCCCCGCTCACCACACTCCAGCCTCACTTCACTTTCTGTTTCCTAGTGCGCCAGGCTCACCAGCACCTCAGGGCCTTTGCACGTTCTGTTCTCTCTGCCGCCATGGCTCTCCCTGGGATCAGCCTGAGTGATGGATTCCTCCACCTCACTCAGGCCTCAGCTCAGAGGCCTCCTCCTCAGAGAGGCCCTCCCTTATCACCCCATCGGAAACAGATCTTCGTCCTGGTCATGCTCCGACTCCACTGTATTTTTTCTTTTTGCAGCACAGATCACTCTGGAATATTGCCTCGCTTGCTGATCGGAGTGCTCAGCTTTTGTCTCTCTCCCTAGCAGGAAACTCCGTGAGGGCAGGAGTCACACTGCTCCTGTCCCCTGAGCCCAGGAGAGAGTAAGAGCTCAGTAAGTGCTGGCTGCCGAATGACTGAGTGAATTTGGTGAAGGGTTGAATGAACGGTACAGCCCCACACTGAGGCGGGGCTTGCGTCCTCAGACAGTTCAGACCTGTTCTCAGAGCACAGCATCCTGGGCTGCATGCTCAGCCTGCCTGTGACAGGGGCCAGGAGCAAAGGTGTCCCTGTCCTGGACCACCTGCCCTTTGTAAGCAAATGTCTTTCCAAGAAGAGCAGTGGGCTGGACCTGTCGCAGGTCGATCGGGGACCTGCTTTCAGGGAAGAGCCTCCCCCTGCTGTGGGAGCTTCTCTGGGCAGGTGGGTAAGTGGAGGGCCAGGACTGCCTCTGGCCTTTCCTGGTGCCCTGAGCGGCTGTGTTCTCAGCACGGTGTCTTTGGAGGTTCTCTATAGCCTGGAAAGTGCTAAGCGAGTCTACTTTTCTTGACCTTATGTCTCTCCAAGCCACTGGGAATCTTCCTAGGAAGAAAGTAGGGTCTCAATCTGGGACCTCAGCCCAGCAGCCCTCCTGCCCTCTACATTCAGCCTACAACTGGGTTTTTTGCAAATCTGCATAGGTTTTTGAAAAGTATTTTTAATGAATTGCCAACATATAAAAATCTAGAAGGTTTTAATCAATATCTGGGTTTCCCAATTGTATTAGATTGTGAGGACTGCCATAACAAAGTACTATTAATGCAAACTGAGCGGCCTCGACAACAGAAACATATTGTCACCAGGCACAGTGACTGACACCTGTAATCCCGGCACTTTGGGAGGCCAAGATGGGCAGATCATTTGAGCCTAGGAGTTCAAAACCAGCCTGGGCAACATGACAAAACCCCATCTCCACAAAAACTACAAAAATTAGCCAGGCATGGTGACGCATGCTTGTAGTCCCAGCAACCCTGGAATCTGAGGTGTGAGGATCACCTGAGCCCGGGAGTTCAAGGCTGCAGCAATCCATGATTGTGACACTACGACTCCAGCCTGGGCAACAGAGTGAGACTCTGTCTCAAAAAAAAAACCTCCAGGTCAGGCGAGAGGGCTCACACCTGTAATCTCAGCACTTTGGGAGGTCAAGGCGGGTGGATGACTTGAGATCAGGAGTTCGAGAACAGCCTGGTCAACATGGTAAAACCCCATGTCTAATAAAAATTCAAAAATTAGCCAGGCGTGGTGGCACACACCTCTAATTCCAGCTGATTGGGAGGCTGAGGCAGGAGAATCACCTGAACCTGGGAGGCAGAGGTTGCAGTGAGCCAAGATCTCACCACTGTACTCCAATCTGGGCAACAGAGCAAGACTCCATGTCAAAAGCAAACAAACAAAGCCCACTGGAGCTGGCACAGTGACACAAACTTGTAGTCCCAGCTTCTCAGGAGGCCGAGGAGGAGGATCACTTGAGCCCAGGAATTTGAGGCTGTAATGTGATTGCACCTGTGAATAGCCACTGCATTCCAGCCTGGACAACATAGCGAGACACCATCTCCAAAACAAAACAAAAAATCCATGCTAAACGCAGATATACAGCAGGGAGCCTGACCCAGCCAAGCTTTCCTCCGGCATTTGAATTTGTTGCTGCCTCTTCCAGTGGGCACCAGATGAGTCACCAGCTTGTACCTAATGTTCAAAAAATACCTAAAACTCGGCTCCTCTCAGCTCAGGGAGGTGCTGGTAGCTGAGGGTGCAGAAGGGATCCCAGCAGATGGGTCCTGAGCAGATGGCAGAGGGCTCACCTGCCACCTTGCCTTCCCTGGCTCTCGCTGGCCTGCTTCTCTTTTGCAGATGCTTACGCTCCTCTATTGTTCCCTCCCCCGTTTTAGAGAGGCTGACACTGAGGCCCAGAGAAGGGAAGGGACTTGTCTGGGTCGTCAAGCCTTGGAGACTGGAACTAGAGCTCTGTGTTCTACAGCTGGGCTGGGGGCAAGGGAAGGGGTTGTCCCAAAGCTGCTCCCACCCCTCCTGGGCTCTGCCTCTATTCCAGCAGATCCAGATACCCACACCCCACAGAGTCACAGAGGTCTGGCCAGGCCACACCAACATCCTCCATGCCTCTCACAGGTTGGTCACAGAAGACACCAAAAGACCTGACATCACCCTGCAAATCCTAAGCAATAGCCTGTTGCAGGTCACGTTGCGCTGCAAACTGTACCTCTCGCTCAAGGAATAAGTACACATGGGCACTTCTGCATCACCCATTTGGGTGCCAGGCAGACCAACCCCTCACTGCCATGAATCAAGAGGCGGCCATGCAGGGCTAGCAAAAGTCATGTGCTTCATGTCACCACACGATCTTTTCCACTTAGGCATGTTTCAAAGCCATTTTTACTGGTAAGGAAACTGAAGCACAGAGTGGGAGAGGAACCTGCCCAGGAACACACAGTAAGTCAGTGGTGCAGGTTGGATAAAACCTTCCGACTTTCATGCCAGGGGACATGAGCCTACCTGAGCAAATGGGCAGGACAGTGTATTAACAGGATGACCCGAGGAGGGTATGTTCAAGCACACCTTGGAGTCTGACACTCCTGGGCTGGGTAACTTGGGCAAGGGGTGTCCATTCTCTGGGCTTCAGCTTCCTCATCTATAAAATGGGTATAATTTTTCTTATTTTTTATTTTTTTCAGACAGAATCTTGCTCTGTTGCCCAGGCTGGAGTGCAGTTGTGCAATCTGGGCTCGCCGCAACCTCTGCCTCCCAGATTCAAGCAATTCTCATGTCTCAGGCTCCCAAGTAGCTGGGATTACAGGCATGCACCACCACACCCGGCTAATTTCTGTATTTTTAGTAGAGACAGGGTTTCATCATGTTGGCCAGGCTGGTTTTGAACTCCTGGCCTCAAGTGATCCACCCGCCTCAGCCTTCCAAAGTGCTGGGATTACAGGCATGAGCCACCACGCCTGGCCAAGCTTCCCCCTTTTAATAGAGATGCGAGTACAAAGAAATATTTATTTGATAGACACATGGACACAGAGAAATATTTCTCTGCTAAATGATACATATATTATTCCCCTTGTAGGGACAGTGCAGTAAAAATGGAACCTGACCACTGGCCTGGTGGGGACCCCGGCAAGCTAGAGAACATGTGGCCCATCTCAAGGTCACCCTCAGCCCCAGATGTCTGCCACTCTGTGAGACCAGGGGATCCAGTGTTGTCAGATCTTCCAGGTTTTCCATATTTTTAATGAATCCTCCTAGTTTTTAATTTGAGCCCTTCAGGCAACGCAGGCTATCAGCTTGTGACCTCTGGCCTCAACTTTGGGCTCTGCACTTTCATCTGCCCAAATAGACTGCCCCTACAGCATCCTGCGGCTCAAAGTCATCAAGAACATTCACATTGCAGTACGGCTGGAACAGACAGGGAATAACACCAACGTGGCTTTCAAGGAGTGAGGAGTACCACAGCCCACCTGGACACCTGAGCACTGAGGCTCTGTAGCAGTGAGTACACGCCTGCTCCAGAGCTTCCACTGGGCAGGGCTGGATGCCAGGCCGTTCTCTTTTTCTTTCTTTTTTTTTTTTTCCTTTTGCTGGCCGTTTTTTCTCCCCCTACCACACAACATTGTGTGTGTGTGTGTGTGTGTGTGTGTGTGTGTGTGTGTGTGTGTGTGTGTGAGAGACAGAATTTAGCCACCTCCATAATTTGGAATTTTCCTTCAGATTTGATCATCAGATACTTGATCAAACCCAATGGGGAAAAGACCAAAACAACAACAAAAACAGAAACAAACAAACAAAAACAGTTAAGCAGAACAAACGATGTCACAACTTACACAATTACTGAGCGCTCTAACGGTAAAGAGGAATTAAGACCACCTGGTTGTTAATCTTAACTTTAGCCAAGACAAACCCCAATTCAGTTACTTACCTAGGGGTGTCTCAGGCTGAAAACTGCTCTCTACCATACTAGAGGCAGGAAAAAACTCAAATTTGTCTTCCCTGTTGGAAGTGAGCTTAAACTCCATAAAGTCTCAAAAAAAAAAAAAAAAGTAGAGCATAACGTTCTACTTCTTAAGTTTCCACTGCACTAGTGACTTTCCTCCAAAGACCGTAGTGTGAAAAGGGAGAAGAACAAAAAAACACACAACTTTGCAAATGAAGAAATCTGACAAACACTACCTTAAGACAGGTAATCAACGTTAACATGAACAGTGATAAGTCATAATAATAATATGTATCCTTATTATGATATGAAGAGAATGTCACAAAACATGATAGAACTGCAAGGAGGAAAGAGACAAATACACGATTACTTTCAGAAATGTCAATATCCCCCTCTCAATAGTCAATAGAACAACCTGACAGATAATAAGCAAGGATATTACAGACTTAAACAACCCGAATTGACTCATTTATAGAACTCTCTCCCCAACAACAGAATACTCTTCTCAAATATGCATAGACTACTTACCTAGACAGATCGTAACCTGAGCCATTAAACAAGTCTCAATATATTCAAATGATTAAAGTTATATAAAGTATGTTCTATGACTACAATGGAATTAAATTAGAAATCATTAACATAAGGATCTCAGGAAAATCCCCAAATATTTGGAAATTTTAAAATCTAGTTCTAAATAATCCACTGGTCAAAGAAGAAATCAAAGAAAATTTTGATTTGGTGATGGTTCCACAGGTGTACATGGAAAACTTATCTGTGTCAAACCACCTGTGTCAAAACTCATCAGGCCAGACACTGTGGCCCACGCTGTAATCACAACACTTTGGGAGGCCAAGGCGGGAGGATCCCTTGAGCCCAGGAGTTCCAGCTTGCAGTGCGGTGGTGATCACACCACCACACTCAAGCCTGGGAGACAGAGCAAGACTTTGTCTCAAAAAAAAACAACAAACTTATCAAATTGTTCACTTTAAAAATGTACACATCAGCCGGGTGCGGTGGCTCATGCCTGTAATCCCAGCACTTTGGGAGGCTGAGGTGGGCGGATCACCTGAGGTCAGGAGTTCGAGACCAGCCTGACCAACATGGAGAAACCCCGTCTCTACTAAAAATACAAAATTAGCTGCGTGTGGTGGCACATGCCTGTAATACAAGCTACTTAAGAGGCTGACGCAGGAGAATCGCTTAAACCCGGGAGGCAGAGGTTGCGGTGAGCCAAGATCGATTGCACCTTTGCACTCCAGCCTGGGCAACAAAAGCAAAACTCCATCTCAAAAAAAAAAAAAAAAGAAAAGAAAAAATGTACACATCAATTGTATGTAAATTACACATACCTCAATAAAGCTATTAATAGTGTGTATGGTATACAACAATTTGTGTAAAATAATCACAAATATAAATTATTTTATACACAGAGATTATCTCTGAAAAGATACATTAGAAAATGATGAATGTGCTGGATTTTGTAAAAGAGAACTAGGGGATTAGTAGGAGTGAAACTGATTGATTACAGATACCTACTGTATTGTTTGGATTATTTACCATATGTATGTTTTACCATTTGTTTGTTTGTTGTTTTTGAGACAGGGTCTCACTCTGTCACCCAGACTGGAGTGCAGTGATGCAATCTCGGCTCGTTGCAGCCTCCACCTTCTGGGTTCAAGTGATTCTCCTGCCTCAGCCTCCCGAATAGCTGGGATTACAGGCATGCACCACCACGTCCAGCTAATTTTTGTATTTTTAGTAGAGATGGGGTTTCACCATGCTGGCCAGGCTGGTCTCGAACTCCTGATCTCAAGTGATCCACCCACCCTGACCTCCCAAAGTGCTGGGATTACAGGCATAAGCCACCACCACACCGGCCTGTTTTACCTTTTTATAAAAACTGAAATAATTTCAAAACCTGCTTTAAGGGCCTTTTGAAGAAAGGACTAGGGTAAAGAACCATCACAAATGTTCTCAGTAGAAGATGGACCCTAAGAGTAGAAACCAATCCTTGAGCGCCAAACCAGCACCTGAGGAAGAGGTTCCTATTGTGCAGGTAAACGGAGAAGGTCTAAAGGACATCATGGCCAGACACAGTAAAAGCCCCAGCATATCCTAATACACCCAATCTGCTTGAGAAGCAAAATCTTTTGATGATCTCTCCCATTTGATAAGAGCTCGTAATGTTCCACGGACTGTGCTAAACTCTCTAGAAGGATGATTGTGTCACTGAATTCCACGTGAGATATGCATGTTACTATCTTCATGTTTCACATTAAAAAACCAAGCCAGGCCAGGCACAGTGGCTCACACCTGTAATCCCAGCACTTTGGGAGGCCAAGGCAGGCGGATCACTTGAAGTCAGGAAGGAGTTCGAGACCAGCCTGGCCAACATGGTGAAACTCTTTCTCTACTAAAAATAAAATAAAAAATTAGCCGGGCAGGCCGGGCGCGGTGGCTCAAGCCTGTAATCCCAGCACTTTGGGAGGCCGAGGCGGGTGGATCACGAGGTCAGGAGATCGAGACTATCCTGGCTAACATGGTGAAACCCCGTCTCTACTAAAAATACAAAAAACTAGCCGGGCGTGGTGGCGGGCGCCTGTAGTCTCAGCTACTTGGGAGGCTGAGGCGGGAGAATGGCGTGAACCCGGGAGGCGGAGCTTGCAGTGAGCCGAGATCATGCCACTGCACTCCAGCCTGGGAGACACAGCGAGACTCCGTCTCAAAAAAAAAAAAAAAGTTAGCCGGGCGTGGTGGCAGGCACCTGTAATCCCAGCTACTCAGGAGGCTGAGGCAGGAGAATCGCTTGAACCCGGGAGGCAGAGGTTGCAGTGAACCAAGATCGTGCCACTGTACTCCAACCTCGGTGACAGAGTGAGGCTCCACCTCAAAAAAACAAACAAACCAAAAAAAAAAACCAAGACAGAGAAGAATAAATTAACTACTCAATTTCAGACAACTCTCAAGCAATAAAGTGGGGACGTGAACCAAAGTCCTCTAACTCCAAAAATTCCATGCTACCATCTCTCGGATTTTTTCTCATGATACCCACAGAATGAAATAACCTTGGTGGTGGTGAAGGGGCTGAGAACCACTACTTGAAATCTACTAATAGGTCCAAGGGAAAAGATACATAATTTTTTTAAAGCCTAATAAGTAATGACATTTTTTCTTTTCTTTTTTTTTTTTTTTTTTTTTTTTGAGAGAGTTTTGCTTTTGTCGCTCAGGCTAGAGTGCAATGGCGCGATCTCAGCTCACTGCCACCCCCTGGGTACAAGCGATTCTCCTGCCTCAGCCTCCCTAATTGCTGGGATTACAGGCACCTGCCACCAGGCCCAGCTAATTTTTTTGTTATTTTTAGTAGAGACAGGGTTTCGCCATGTTGGCAAGGCTGGTCTCGAACTCCTGACCTCAGGTGATCTACCTGCCTCAGCCTCTTAAAGTGCTGGGATTACAGGTGTGAGCCACTGTGCCCCACCTGGTAATGACATTTTCTAAAACTCCAAGTGCTGTCAGACCTCACAGGCTAAAAAATGCTGGTGGCAAAGGCCAGGGAGGCTTTGGAGGGCAACGAGGCTTCCAAGGAGGCAGAGGAGGAAGAAGAGACCACAGCTACAGGAGAGAATATGAAGTTTGAAAAGCTTCTTCTATCCTTGTCTTTTCCTCATCCATTTGAAAGGACTTGGGTTTTTACTCTGTGCCTGATCTATCACAGAGCCTTCTGAGGACATTCCAAGACAGTCTACAGTCCTGTGGTCCACTTGAAAATTCAGACAGATAACATTTCAAGGGGATAGTTGGTTTTGACTGAACACTCATGAAAACTTTTAAAGAAGTGAGTGACAGAGGTAAACCACATCTCTAAGTTTTGTTGGTTTTTCATGTTTTTTATTTTTTTGAGAAAGGGTCTTGCTCTGTCACCCAGCCTAGAGTGTGGTGGTGTGATCACAGCTCACTGCAGCCTCTATCTCCTGGGCTCAAGTGATCCTCCCATCTCAGCCTCCCAAGTAGCTGGGACTACAGGACTGCACTACCACACCCAGCTAATTTTTTTTTTTTTTTTTTTTTTTTCCTATAGTGTCAGGGTCTTGCCACATTGCTCAGGTTGGTCTCCAACTCCTGGGCTCAAGCAATCCACCCGCTTCAGCCTCCCAAAGTGGTAGGATTACTGGTGTGAGCCACCATGCCCAGTTTATGTTTTGAATTAACAGTTTCGTTTTTTTTTTTTGTTTTTTTTTTTTGCGACGGAGTCTCGCGCTTCCCCCAGGCTGGAGGGCAGTGGCATGATCTCGGCTCACTGCAGCCTTCACCTCCCAGGTTCAGTGTATTCTCCTGCCTTACCCTCCTGAGTAGCTAGGACTACAGGCGCCTGTCACCACGCCCAGCTAACTTTTGGAGTTTTTTTTAGCAGAGTCAGGGTTTCACCACGTTGGCCAGGCTGGTCTTAAACTCCTGAGCTCAAGTGATCCGCCCACCCCAGCCCCCCAAAGTGCTGGGACTATAGGTGTGAGCCACCATGCCCAGACGATATTGTTTCATCTCAAGTAAAAAAACCATTTTTTTCCAACAAATAATTTTTTTTGTTGTGGGGGTTGTAAAGGAAAGCAGAGTGTTTTATGAAGTTTTTTGCTTCAGTGGCTTTAGAACAATTTAAAAGTCAACTTTGGTGTCAGAAAAAAAGAGGACCATGAGGGAAATCCTCAGGTAAAACACATAAAATAAAGTGCAGCGATAGGCAGCTAAGTTAGTGGCATCCAATGCAAATGTCAGGAGGGTCGAGAGCAGTTTTCCCAAGCAAATGGTTCTCCCCACCTTCCTCTCCTTCAGTCTCTACCTCCTAGGCCCAGGGGAGAAAACCAGAGAGGTAGCAGTGTCCACAGGAGAAACTGGGTTGGAAAACACTTAACACAGACTGCAGGGAAAACTCCAGAAACACTAACCAAGGTAAAAATGAAGTAAAATTGAGAGACAAAGGGTTAACTTTAGTTTAGGTAAATTTAATGACTATTAAAGCTGTTCACATAGCAGCTTTAAAGAGACACGTTTTCCACTGACATAAAGTTGCTTCACCCCTTGCAGCTTATCTCCACAGCTTCATGACCTCTCTCCTCAGCGGCCGGCAATGTCTCCCCTTCCTGTTGGGGAGGACTGCCCAAGTCAGCTCTGAGGCCATCCTCTCAGGTCAGCAATTTTCAGAGGAGTCCTTCAGGGTGGTCCTGCAGAGAACATGTCCCCTAAGTGTCTGAGAGCTGGCCGAGGTGATCTGAAAGAAAACCAGGCAGAAGAAGGCAAGGTAACTAGGACTGTACCACTGGGACTTCACATGGAGCCTCTAGAGGAGAAGCCCCTAAAAGGAATCTGATGGAGGCGACTGGCTGGCACAGACCACATGGCTCCTGTGTGCCCCTGATCCTGGCAGGAAGAGAGGCCTCATGGAATGGCAATATATATAATTTAAGAAGTCAAAGCAGGTCAGACCCAGACATGTCTCCCTTTTCTCTTGGAAGATGGCTCCTCCTCAACTCTAACCATAAAATTCAGGTGAAACTGCCCATCACAGACCCTGTCCTCCTAACTCCAAGGCTGAGCCAGTCAAATCCTTCCTTAGGATATTTACAGCCAACAATTGGTGAGAAATGTTCTCTCTCCTCCAACCGAGAGCTGAAAGAATGTGACCCAAAGTTATCTGTGGTCACATTTCTTACCATAAGAACAAGTCAGTCCATTAGTAAATACTCACTAAGTACATATTTTGTACCCGGAATTGCCCTAGGTGCCAGAAGATGAAGATAAATAAACAGAAACAAAACAGGCATTTTCCCTGCCCTTAAAGGAACTTCTGTGGATGCTCTAGGGCATCAGTCTGTGTCCTGCCTAACCCATTAGTCCGTGTCCTGCCAGCTTCTGGTTCTGAGGCAAAGTGGACATGAGAACAAGACAGGGAAGGTGGCAGTAGCAGAACTGGGCAGTGTGAGAAGAGAAGGCAGAAGAAAAGAAGAAATGGAAGGAGAGAATAAAAGAAGCATATCGCCAGTGAAAGAGAGAAAGAAAGAGAGGGAAAATCCCATAGCCATATAGCTGATCTGCAAGTCCAGGGAAGAGACCCAAGAAACTTGAGCACATGTACGTTAGAGAGGCCTGATCCGTCAGAGATCACAAAGAACACGTTGATCTCCATCAGGGAACACTCTCTACTCACTGGAAATCACTTACACCTCCTGGCCTCTCTGCAGCAAGAAACTACCTGCCACTGCTTACTCCAGACTCACCGAATTCCCACAAAGAACCCTTCTAGGGCAGGGCACGAGAAAAGGTAAGAAGAATAAGAAAGCATTAGTAAGGAGCAGTCTAAAATACAATCCAAAGTGCCCTTCCATTGTACTGGTTGAGAGGAGATTTTTTTTTTTTTTTTTTTTTTTTTTTTGAGACGGAGTCTCGCTCTGTCGCCCAGGCTGGAGTACAGTGGCCGGATCTCAGCTCACTGCAAGCTCCGCCTCCCGGGTTCACGCCATTCTCCTGCCTCAGCCTCCGGAATAGCTGGGACTACAGGCGCCCGCCACCTCGCCCGGCTAGTTTTTTGTATTTTTTAGTAGAGACGGGGTTTCACCGTGTTAGCCAGGATGGTCTTGATCTCCTGACCTCGTGATCCACCCGTCTCGGCCTCCCAAAGTGCTGGGATTACAGGCTTGAGCCACCGCGCCCGGCCAGAGAGGAGATTTTTATTTTACTAAAATGTGTCTCTAGGACAAAACTTTATTACCACAAATTATCCAAACCAACACTCATTTCACAGTACAAGCCGACAGCCCAAAACGACTCCTCACCTTCACCAGCACATAGTCCCCAGGCTGGGCTCTGACCCTGAGCCCAGGGTTATTGACATCCTCCATCTCTGCATCAGGGAAGATCACCTTAAGGTTTCCATCATTCCTGCCGCACAGGTCAGTGGCAGAGCGTTTACTGAGCTGCAGAAAGAAGAGAGAAGAGTTTATGGATTTGTCACAGTCGTAAGTTCTTGGAGGGTAGAACTTGTGCCTTCTCTGTCTTGGATCCCCAAGAGTCCGACCCACAGAGCAATCCTTAACCAAGGAATCACTGAAGACTCAGTGTTTGCTGCTGCTTCACCAGCAAGGGCAGTGTATGGCCCACAATAGAAACGCTAAAGTTTTGCTAACTCTATTGTAACGAATCAATTAATCAATGAGTCTGTAGAGAACTGCCTTCTGCAAGAATGGACCTCCAACAGGCCTAAATCCAGAGACATATGAGTGATGCATTTGGAAAACCAACTGTCACTTTACCCAGTCTCATACTAATCACTCATGAATGTTCTGGGATTGTTTGGCCTGGATTACTTGCCGTTACTGAATAGACAGACTGAAAGGCAGAATCTCCATCACAACACCCAGAAGACAGAGCCAGGAAAATACTAACATCACTATGATGGGATGAACTTCTAGAGTCTACAGAAACCCTTCTCTTCCAGCCATGATAAAGAGAGAGAAACAAGTTTACCCTTCAGCCTTATAAATAATAACCAGCAAATTGGGCAAAATACATGAAACAACCGTTTTCGGATACTGGACAAAAAAGATCACACAAGACTGTGAACTGCGAGAGAAGGAAAACAAAGTGAGCCCCCCAATCACCCCTGCTTTCTGCCAGAAGGCAATGCCAGACGGGAGCCTGTGAAGCAGGAGGGGAGAGCCCACGCACAGCACAGCGGTCCTCCCTGCGCTGAAGAGAGAGGGATCAGGCTCCAGGGAGCCTGAAATAGTTAGAAACTGTGAAGCAAATTCTAGAAAGGAGGGAGCGAAGCAGAAAAAGAATTTCAGAAATATGCAGGGGGTCCTTATGAGTCTTCACTGAACACTAACACTGGCACAGGTAGCATAAAACTCCATGAAGTCAGGCAAAGAGAGTAACCTGGGAACTGTCCACTGAACAGTTCCGAGAACTCACATGTGGCTTGGAATCCACCACCAAATAGAAGAGTTTATGGATTTGTCACAGTCGTAAGTTCCTGGAGGGTAGAAATTATGCTCATCGGTTCCTTGGGATATATTTACTAGCAACTCCTGACAGAAGGCCACATCGTAGTAGTGAGGCCAAACTATCCAGAGAATAAAAAAGTTTTCTTGGCTAGGCGCGGTGGCTCACGCCTGTAATTCCAGCATTTTGGGAGGCTGAGGCGAGTGAATCACCTGAGGTCAGGAGTTTGAGATCAGCCTGGACAACATGGCGAAACCCCATCGATACTGAAAATACAAAAATTAGCCAGGCATGGTGGCGCACATCTGTAGTCCCAGCTATTCGGGAGGCAGAGGTTGCAGTGAGCCGAGATCATGCCACTGCACTCCAGTGTGGGCAACAAAGTGAGCCTCCATCTCAAAAAATAAAAAAATAAAAAAATAAAAAATAAAAAAGGAAGGGAGGGAGGGAGGGAAGGAACAATCTCTGTGATCTCTGGGACAGTATCAAGTGGTTGGACATATGTGTAATTGAAGTACTGAAGTGGTGGAGGGGGGTGGAAGAGGAAGCAGAGCAAAAAAAATCTGAAGAGTAACAGGTGAAATTTTTCCAGATTTGATGAAAACTATAACCCCAGAAACTAAGAAGCCTCAAAAAAATCCCAAAGAAAACACAAAGGGGTAAACACAAAGAAAACCACCCCCAGCCACATCAAATTCCTAAAAACAATGATAAAGCAAAATCTTAAAAGCAGCCAAAGAAAATGGCATAGAGTAAAGAAGAATGACCACAAACCTGTCAGAATCATGTATGTCAGAAGTCAACAGAATGATACCTTCAAAATGTCAACCTAAAAGTCAACACTCGGTGAAAGTATATTTTTAAAAGGAAGGTGAAATAAAGATCTTTTCAGACAAACAAAACCTGAGCGGCATCACTGCCAAAAGACCTGCATTACAAGCGATGTTAAAAGAAGCCTTTCAAGCACAAACAAAACGATGCCCAGTGGAAACGTGAACGTACACAAGGGATGAAGAATGCCAGAAATAGTAAATGAGTGGGTAAATACAGACTTTTTTCTCTCATTTATTAAAGTTCCTTTAAAAGATAATTGTTTAAAGCAAAAATAACAATGATTTAGGGATACAAAAGTAAAAATCTGGAACAATAGCACAGAAGGAGGAGGAAGGGACAGAAGTATATCATTATAAGAATCTTACATTAAATACACTGAGTGATACCCAGTCCGGGGTTTAAATAATGAGCCAAAAAGAATCCAAAGGGCACATAATCTGCCATTAGAAAATCAAGTTCTGACTACATGCTATATTCTTAAGTAATCAAAGACACAGGAAGGAGTTCAGTCTTTAAATGAATACCGCTTTAGGAAAACAACCTTCAGCTGAGGTTTAGAGTCTCTACTATTTCCTACAAAATACTTACTAGTTACAAAAGGAAAAAGAGTAACTTTACAGTCAAGAAGGCTGGGAGACAGTATCTTCCATGTTTTCAAAGTTAACATCATCAGTAATGAGACAAATCAAAACTGTACGCCACCTCACAGGATACGATTAGAATACAACGTCCTCTCTCTGGTATTCCTGCCAAAGAATGCATAACCTGAATCTTATCATGAAAATACATCAAATTAGGGACCTTCTACAAAATAACTGGCCTGTAATCTTTAAGTGTCAAGGTCATGGAAGTCAAAGAAATAATGAGAAACCATCCTAGACTAAAGGAGACTAGAGAGACATGACAGTTAAATGCAACATGTGGTACTAAACCAAATCCTTTTCCTATAAAGGACAGTTTGAAGACAACTGGAGAAACTTACATGGGGTCTCAGGATTGGATAGTAGTAATCTAACAAGGTTAATTTCCTGATTTTCATAGTTGTACTACAGTTATCTAGGAGAATGTCCCTGTTTGTACAAGATACACATTACAGTATTTGGGGGTTTAGGGACATCAGGGCAGCAACTTACTGTGAAATGATTCAAGGGTCTTTGTAATACACTGCAACTTCCCTATGGGTTTGCAGTTGTTTTACAATAAATTTTTTTAAAAAAAGAGAGTTCAGGCCAGTGCAGTGGCTCATGCCTGTAATCCCAAAACTGTGGGAGGCTGAGGTAGGAGGATTGCATGAGTCAAGGAGTTTGAGACCAATCTGGGCAACACAGCAAAACCCGATCTCTACAAAACATTTGAAAAATTAGCCAGGCATGGTTGTACACATTATAGTACCAGCTACTCAGGAGGTTGAAGCAGGAGGGTCAATGTGAGCCCAGGGAGTTCAAGGATATAGTGAGCTATTGTTACACCACCACACTCCAGCCAGGGCGACAGAGCGAGAGACTTTCTCTCAAAAAATATAAAAAATAAATAATAAAATCAATTAAATTGAGAGTTCAGGTTCTATGATTTGAAAAAAACCAAGTGTAAAAGAACATTCATGAGACAAACAGGGAAATTAGAACACTGAACAAATATTTGATAATATTAAGAAAGCTGGAAGTGCTCTGGAAATCTAAAAAGAATATTAAGAAACTGTTGTCAATTATTGTCAGATATAATAGCACTTTGTTTATAATTTTTTTAAAGTCTTTATCTTAAAGGCATATATACTGAAGTATTTACTGAAGAAATATCTTTTTTTTTTGAGATGGAGTCTTGCTATGTCACCCAGGCTGGAGTGCAATGGTGTGATCTTGGCTCACTGCAACCTCCGCCTCCCAGGTTCAAGCAACTCTCCCACCTCAGCCTCGTGAGTAGCTAGGACTACAGGTGTGCACCACCATACCTGGCTAATTTTTGTTTTTTCAGTAGAGACGGGGTTTCACCATGTTGGACAGGATGGTATCGAACTCCTGACCTCAAGTGATCCACCCACTTCAGCCCCCGAAAGTGCTGGGATTACAGGCGCAAGCCACTACGGCCAGCCTCCATGTCTACATATGTTTAAAATTCTCCATAATGTAAAAAAAAAAAAAAAAAAAAAAGGCAGAGCAATTATAGACGCTGGAGATAGAGCTGTATCAAATACTGACTCTGCCACACACTAGCTGTGTAACCTTAGGGAAGTTATGCTCTGTCTCTAAGGTCAGTACCCTCCTGCACAAAAGGGAGCTAATAACAGCACCTTTCTCCAAGGACAGTGGTGGCATTCTGTGCTGATGGCCATAAAGTGCACAGTTCCTGGCAGACAGTAAATGCTGAGTGATGTGAGCCATTATCATCTTTTCTGCCACTCTGGACATAGCAACTTGGTGTTTTAAATTGGCCATGTCTGGAGGAAAGAAAGTCTCCTCTAAGAGAAAGCAATGACTCCAACTGCTAGCCTTGAAAAACCTATTTATTCTCTAGCCCCAAGTAAGTAATGGCTATGTTGGATGTTTAAGAAAGAGCTTTGTGGTCGAGAGCAGTGGCTCACACTAGTAATCGCAACTCTGGGAGGCCGAGGTGGGTGGAGTACCTGAGGTCAGGGGTTTGAGAGCAGCCTGGTCAATATGGTGAAATCCTGTCTCTACTAAAAATACAAAAATTAGCTGGGCATGGTAGTGGGTACCTGCGATCCCAGCTACTCTGGAGGCTGAGGCAGGAGCATTGCTTGAGCCTGGGAGGCAGAGGTTGCAGTAAGCCAAGATCGTGCCACTGCACTCCAGCCTAAGCGAAAGAGTAAGACTCCGTCTCAAAAACAAAAACAAAAAAAGGCCGGGCATGGTGGCTCGTGCCTGTAATCCCAGCACTTTGCGAGGCTGAGGTGGGCGGATAACTTCGAGACCACCCTGGCCAACATGATGAAACCCTGTCTCTACTAAAAAAAATGCAAGAATTAGCCAGGCATGGTGATACACACCTGTAATCCCAGCTACTCAGGAGGCAGAGGCAAGAGAATCGCTTGAACCTGGGAAGCAGAGGTTGCAGTGGGCTGAGACTGTGCCACCGTACTCCAGCCTGGGCAAAAGAGCGAGACTCCACCTCAAAAAAAAGGCCGGGCCTGGTGGCTCACACCTGTAATCCCAGCACTTTGGGAGGCCGAGGCGGGTGGATCACGAGGTCAGGAGATCGAGACCATCCTGGCTAACACAGTGAAAACCCGTCTCTACTAAAAATACAAAAAATTAGCCAGGCATGGTGGTGGGCACCTGTAGTCCCAGCTACTCGGGAGGCTGAGGCAGAAGAATGGCGTGAACCCAGGAGGCAGAGCTTGCAGTGAGCTGAGATCTTGCTGCTGCACTCCAGCCTGGGTGACAGAGTGAGACGCTGTCTCAAAAATAAATAAATAAATAAATAAATAAATAAATAAATAAATACTTTTTTGTGTGTAAATCTAACAAAACATGGACAAAATCTGTATATTGAAAACTACAAAAACTTTGATTTAAAACATCAGCCTGGCCGGGCGCGGTGGCTCAAGCCTGTAATCCCAGCACTTTGGGAGGCCGAGGCGGGCAGATCACGAGGTCAGGAGATCGAGACCATCCTGGCTAACATGGTGAAACCCCGTCTCTACTAAAAATACAAAAAACTAGCCAGGCGTGGTGGCGGGCGCCTGTAGTCTCAGCTACTTGGGAGGCTGAGGCGGGAGAATGGCGTGAACCCGGGAGGCGGAGCTTGCAGTGAGCCGAGATCACGCCACTGCACTCCAGCCTGGGAGACACAGCGAGACTCCGTCTCAAAAAAAAAAATAAAATAAAATAAAATAAAATAAAATAAAATAAAAAAATAAAACATCAGCCTGTAGTCCCAGCTACTTGGGAGGCTGAGGCAAGAGGATCACTTGAGCCCAGCAGTTTGAGTCCAGCCTAGGCAACATAGTAAGGAAAAAAAAAAAATCAAAGATCTAATGTTCTGAAACATAAAAAACAACATAATAACACAAACACATATGGCCTCACCCCTTCCACTAGCACCAGCTGGGTACAGCCCACAGAGATCTGATTGGCTTTTGTTGCTTCTTCACGGAAGACAGTGATAAGTTCCTCCAAACGCCTTAATTTTACTTCTTCCGGGACATCATCCTTCAGCCTATGATATGCCCGTGTCTTCTATTAAAAAAAAAAGAGGAAACAGAGGTCACCCAGGACTTGTAGAATCTATTCTTAATGCACAGAGGGACACCATGTTCATTCTACCTACAAGTTACAGACACATGTACAGAAACCCAAGCCAGAGCCAAGAGCTTTCTCTGACTCTGGGAGCATTCCAAGATAGAAATGTAGTGGAGTCACATTTTTGCAAGGGTTAAATTCTAAATTTAGCACATGAAAATCACAGACTCAAAATTACTCTTCATATTTATCCTAACATTACACTTATACATATACCAAATGGCTCATATACACTAGGTTACTCAGCAGCACTATTTATAAAGACATAAGATGCAATGCAGCCTAAATGTTTCATTAGGCAAGTAGTCACAGAAATTATGGTTTATCTATACAATGGAATATTGTGCAGCTATTAAACAGAATGATAGTTCTATATGTACTAATGTGGATTGTTCTCCAAAATCTACTGTTACTTGAAATAAGCAAAGTACAGATGAACACATATAACTTTGGTGTAGACAGAATACATACAGGCATGCTTATGAAAACATGAAATATCCTCAGAAAGTTATAAAAGAAATTGCGAAGAGTAGTTGCCTTAAGGGAAGGAACTAAAACATTAGGCAACCTAGGAAGAAGGAAGAACTACTCATGTACACCACTTAAACTTTTGAATTTTATACTACAAGCATGTATTACCTAGTCCAAAAGAAAAAAGGGAATTTATCCTTAAAATGCCTTTAAATCATTCAAAACCACAGTGTGTATATATATCTATATGGCATGAGCTCATGCTCAGTACAGCTGGAGAACCACTGAGCTAGACAAAAGTATGGAATAAAAGGAGTATCTATATACCAAAGTCTGGACATTCAAACCAGTCTGCCTTGAAGAGAAGATCCACAGAGGAAAATGGAGAATCCTAAACATATTGCAGAGTTTACTCCATTCTGTCTACTAACAACAATAACTTACCTCTGTTGTGCATTTACTATGCATGAAACACAACTGTAACTGCTTTAAACATATTATCTTACTTAATCCCCAGAACAACCCTATGAGGTTGGTACTAATGTTATCCCCATTTCACAGATGAGGAAACCAAGACATTTGCCCAATGTCACACAGTTTTTGTTTGTTTTTTGTTTTTGTTTTTGAGACAGAGTCTCGCTCTGTAGCCCAGGCTGGAGTGCAGTGGCACGATCTCAGTTCACTGCAAGCTCCACCTCCCGGGTTCACGCCATTCTCCTGCCTTAGCCTCCCGAGTAGCTGGGACCACCACGCCCAGCGAATTTTTTGTATTTTTCGTAGAGACGGGATTTCACCATGTTGGCCAGGATGGTCCCGATCTCCTGACCTCGTGATCTGCCCATCTTGGCTTCTCAAAGTGCTGGGATTACAGGCGTGAGCCACCGCGCCCAGCCAATGTCACACAGTTATTAAGTGGCAGAGGCACAATTTGAGTGCTTGCTCTCATTCACTAGGTTCTTGATTAAGTTCCTGTAACCTTAACCCTAACTTAGGAATTCAGTCCCAAAGTGAACATTCATATTCACTGACCATAGGATGCTTCTCCCACATGCTGAAAACCCATTTCCCATCCCCAGGATTATTTTTTTTTTTTCTTTTTTTGAGATAGGGTCTCACTCTGTTGCCAAAGTGGAGTACAGTGACACAATCTTGGCTCACCACAGCTTCAACCTCCCAGGCTCAAGTGATCCTCCCTCTTCAGCCTCCCAAATAGCTGGGAACACAGGCATGTGCCACCAAGCTTGGCTTTTTTTTTTTTTTTTGTAGAGACAGGGTCTCCCTGTTACCCAGGTTGGTCTGAAACTCCTGGGCTTAAGTGATCCTCCCACCTCTACCGATCCTAGTATTAAAAAGATTTTCTCAGGCCAGGTGCAGTGGCTCACGTCTGTAATCTCAGCACTTTGGGAAACCAAGGTTGGCAGATCACGTGAGGTTAGGAGTTGGAGACCAGCCTGACCAACATGGAGAAACCCTGTCTCTACTAAAGATACAAAATTAGCCGCGCGTGGTGGCACATGCCTGTAATCCCAGTTACTCAGGAGACTGAGGCAGGAGAATAGCTTGAACCCAGGAGGCAGAGGTTGCGGTGAGCTGCCATGCCATTGCACTTCAGCCTGGGCAACAAGAGCGAGACTCTGTCTCAAAAAATTAAAAAAAAGAATTTATCTTGGGAGGCTGGGTGGATCACGAGGTCAAGAGAGCAAGACCATCTTGGCCAACATGGTGAAACCCTGTCTCTACTAAAAAATACAAAAATTAGCTGGGTATGGTGGCATGCACCAGTAATCCCAGCTACTCAGGAGGCTGAGGCAGGAGGATCGCTTGAACCCAGGGGTGGAGGTTGCAGTGAGTCAAGATCACACCTCTGCCCTCCAGCCTGGCGACAGAGCGAGACTCTGTCTCAAAAAAAAAAAAGAATTTCTCTTGCATATTTGTGATGTCCATGGAAAGAAAGCAAAATAGAAACTAACAGTTCCTCTGAAGCTTCATCTCTCCAAAACAATAAAAGAGACATGAATAGATACATACGTCGGCACAGTTACGCTGTCCACAGAACACTATGCAGTGGCTTTAAAACAAATGAATTAGTCGAGGTGTCATGACTCACACCTTTAATCTCAGCACTTTGGGAGACCGAGGGGGAAGGACTGCCTGAGCAAGACACTGCTTCTTAAAAAAACAAAAAAAATAGTTTGGTTGATGGCAGCTCAGTAACAATGACAATGAAGTCATGGGTTCAGTCATTCGTCAGCCAGCTTTTCTGAGACCCCTGGCCACAGGGGCCTTCAATCTCCTGCCCAAACACAAGCACACTGCCACAAAGGTGACTGAGGGAATGAGGAGTGAACCATGCAAATCCATGCCTACAATCAAGAAAATGACAGTCAACCAGGACTATCCTTCTCTGCAGGAAAAGTGCACTAATCTCTCCTTTCCTAATCTCCTTCTGCTGTGTTTTCCCGGGAATCTGTTTTGTTTCTTGGGAAGCTTCCAAGTGAGTTCACTTGCCTAGGAAAACAGAAATGAGGAACCACTGAGGATGGTTGCGAAGATGACCAGGGGCCCCGGTAAAATAAATCACACCTGCAAACCAAAAAGGAGTTCTGCATGTTAAGAAACAATCTTAGATTTCTTATAAAGAAAAGGTTTTCTCCTTCCATATTCAAATTGTAAACAATCTAAACATAATGTTAAAATATTTTAATGAAGAGGAATACTGGCACAGTAATCATGTATCACCAAACTGCTGAACTATTTCAAAGAGTAGACAGAGTGGACTAGAAAAATGAAAGGAAGTAAATCGTAAGAGCCTGTGGTTTCTCAAGGACTGCCTTGCCACCACTCTCTCTTCTGCCCGGATCTCTACAATCACCTCCAAACTGGTCAGGAATGATGTCAGTGCTCCCCAACCCCAGGACTCACCTGTCTCATGCTGTAGGCAAAGAGGAAGCCCATGTTGTACTGAACTTCCCGGAGCAAAGAGACTGTCTGGACGTGATCTTCCTCCGTCTCACCACAAAAGCCAGCAATGAAGTCGCTGCTGAGGCTCACACCTGTGACACACAGCAAAGGATGACAGGTCACTGCTGTTTACCTTCAAGGGAGGCCTTTGGCATATGTGAATTACAAGGGAGGGATAGCAACTGTAAGGCCCTCCCTAGGACATTCAGCCCATGCATAAGTAAAACAAATAGTCAGTACAGAGTAAGGCAAGATGGGCCTCTTCATCCACAGCATTCCATGACAGAGACCAGCTTCTTGGCCTACATTTCCCCTAAGCACTAGAAAAGGTATTTCCACTTCCAGTGCTGCATTTAAGGACACAGTAGGAGTCCACATTTTCATTTCAGTCCTTCAGTTTTTACCAGTGAAAAGCTTGTGGTGTTTCATACAAAAATGTATTTCTGAATTTGGTTTCATACAACGGTCATTTAAGACAGTAGTAGCGGCTGGGTGCAGTGGCTCACCCCTGTAATCCCAGCACTTTGAGAGACTGAGGTGGGCGGATCACTTGAGGTCAGGAGATCGAGACCAGCCTGGCAAAACCCCATCTCTACAAAAAAATACAAAAATTAGCCAGGCATGGTGGTGTTCAACTGTAGTCCCAGCTGCTCAGGAGGCTGAGGTGTGAGGATCACCTGAGCCCAGGGAGGTCAAGGCTGCAGTGAACTGTGTTCATGCCACTGCACTCCAGCCTGGGCGACAGAATGACAGCCTATCCCCCCCAAAAAAATTATTCCAATGACCCAATGAGGTGAGTACTATTAACTCCATTTTACACATGAGAAAGCTGCAGCCCAAAGAAATGAAGTCACTTATCTGCTACCACACAGCCTGTAACAGTGGAGCTTCGCCCATAGTCACATACCTGGACTCCGCATTACCCTGCCCCAACAAAATGAAAGTCTTTGTGCATAAAAGTTACAATAATTAGGCCGGGTGCAGCGGCTCATGCCTATAATCCCAATACTTTGGCAGGCTGAGGCAGGCAGATCACTTGAGGTCAGGAGTTCAGGACCAGCCTGGGCAACATGGTAAAACCCGTCTCTACCAAAAAAAATACAAAAATTAGCTGGGCGTGGTAGCCTATAGTCTTGGCTACTTGGGAGGCTGAGGTACAAAAATCGCTTGAACCAGGCAGGCAGAGGCTGCAGTGAGCCGAGATTGCACCACCACACTCTAGCCTGGGCAATAGAGCAAGATTCTCTCTCAAAAAAACAAAAAACAAACAAAAAAAAACAAAAAAAACCAGTTATAATTAGAAATTTTGGGAAAAATGTATACACCCACAACCAAATCTAAACTAAAAGACTACAGACTATTTTATTAGGAGGAAGAGGACAGAGGAGAATATAGAATAAGATAATATGAAAGGAATTATCTTTAAAATTTACAGTAATAAGTTGCCATAAAGCTAGTTAGAAAAAGTACACATTTTAAAAGATATCAATTGCTCTCAAATCAGAACTAATTTAGACATAACTTTGTCACCGTACAAGATGAGATAAGGTCTTTCCTCTATGTCCAGAAATACAAAGACCATAGAAAAGGAGTTTCTATAGCCTCAAGACCACAAGGTCATCCATACCTGAGTATTTCCAGCAGGACTAAGACAACAAAAAGTCAGAAACACATAAAAGAAAGAATACAAAGAGAGAGAAAGAGAAAGAAGAAGAGCACAAGAAGTATGAAATTGTGTCACAGCCAGGCGCAGTGGCTCAAGCCTGTAATCCCAGCACTTTGGGAGGCCGAGACGGGCGGATCACGAGGTCAGGAGATCGAGACTATCCTGGCTAACACGGTGAAACCCCGTCTCTACTAAAAAGTACAAAACACTAGCTGGGCGAGGTGGTGGGCGCCTGTAGTCCCAGCTACTCGGGAGGCTGAGGAAGGAGAATGGCGTAAACCCGGGTGGCGGAGCTTGCAGTGAGCTGAGATCCGGCCACTGTACTCCAGCCTGGGCGACAGAGCGAGACTCCGTTTTTTAAGAAAAAAAAAGAAAAAAGAAATTGTGTCACAAGGAAATGCCAAAGGTGATGACAGCTGCCTGTATCTAACAACAAGGCTGGTCACTGGTAGAGTAACATGCACAGCAGAATGGGTTTCTTAAATGTACCTGGAATAGATTCTCTGATATGGTGAACTAACTCCACATAAGCTTCTCTTGAATATCTGCAATAAAGAACAAAAGGAAAAGGCCTACATAAATCCAATCTTTTTAAATGAATGCTACAAAAAGATAACACTATGAATTCCCACGTGTAATCACTTCTCATCCACATGGCAGGGCACACAAGTAGATTAAAGTATCCAAAAGAGCCCTTTTGATCCAAGCTGTATCTTCTAATCTAATCTAGAGCCTATGGATTTTTATTTCAAGGACATAAACTTTTTTTTTTTTGAGACAGAGTCTCACTCTGTCTTCCAGGCTGGAGTGCAGTGGCACAATCTCAGCTCACTGCAGCCTCAAACTTCTGGGCTCAAGTGATTCTTCCACCTCAGCCTCTCAAGCAGCTGTGACCACAGATGTGCACCACCTACACCAGCTAGTGTGTGTGTGTTGTGTGTGTGTGTAGAGACTGGGTTTCGCCATGTTGCCCAGGTGTGTGTGTGTGTAGAGACTGAGTTTTGCCATGTTGCCCAGGGGGTTTTGTGTGTGTGTGTAGAGACTGGATTTTGCCATGTTGCGCAGGGGTGTGTGTGTGTGTGTGTAAAGACTGGGTTCCCCCATGTTGCCCAGGCTGGTCTATTCTCAAACTACTGAGCTCAGGCAATCTGCCCACCTCGGCCTCCAGATTAAACATTTTAGAGGACCTCTAGAACACTATGCCCTGTGGAAAAAGACAAAGCACTAATTCCATACAGCTTGCCTTGAGACACATTCTCCCTTCAGTCTCATCTGTGTAATACTTATTATTCTCAAAGTGAACACATAGAGTGACATTTAAATTCTAAGATGTAACAAAACCTTAATGTTAACATTAAAGAATTAAAATCTCAGAGTGTGCCACACCATAGATGCTTAATTTAAAAAAACATACTAAACAGTGAAAATGGGTGACCCAGTCCTTAGCCTATGCTTATGGAATTAGCAGAAGCAAGCTCCAGTGCTCCATAGCTTAGTCATACAATAAATACTCACTGGCACACAGTAGCTGCTCAGTAAATATTTACGTTTTTTAAACTACACAGTGAAAATGGGTGACCAGTCCTTAGCCTTTGCTTATGGAGTGAGCAGAAGCAAACTCCAGTGCCCAGTGGCTTAGTCATACAATAAATATTTACTGAGCAGCTACTGTGTGCCACACACTACGCTAGGTTCTTGGCAACAAAGACACTGTTTGGTCATTAAGGAAACATGGAAAAGTGGGGGATGCCCCCTCTCCAAGCAAGTCTGACCCCCTCCTCATGGCCTCCAACACACGGCTGCTTCCACTCTGGGCTGGTAGGTGGATCTGTTTACAGATGTTATCTCTCTCATGAATCAGCTGCAGAACCTGATGAAACAGAACACATTATAGGTAATCAAAATCTCACCAAAGAACCTTACAGAAAGCAACATCGCTCTTACTATGTATCCTCCAAGGTTAATTTTCACATAATAAAGAGGCTAATTAAACCAAACACACAAATCACCTATTCCCTAACTTTTGTTCAAGCCCCCTTCTGTTGTCCCAGACATTTCACCTAATGGCATCTCTGCTTTCAAAGAGTAGAGAGAAGAAGCCGGGCGCGGTGGCTCACGCCTGTAATCCCAGCCCTTTGGGAGGCCAAGACGGGCGGATCACGAGGTCAGGAGATCGAGACCATCCTGGCTAACACGGTGAAACCCCGTCTCTACTAAAAATACAAAAAAAAATCAGCCGGGCGTAGTGGCGGGCGCCTGTAGTCCCAGCTACTCGGGAAGCTGAGGCAGGAGAATGGCGTGAACCCGGGAGGCAGAGCTTGCAGTAAGCCAAGATCACGCCACTGCACTCCAGTCTGGGTGACAGAGCAAGACTCCATCTCAAAAAAAAAAAAAAAATTAAAGAGTAGAGAGAAGCAAGCAAGCAGAGGTCAGATTAAAGCCATGGAGCTGAATACAGGTAGTGCTGACACTAGGGTCAGCAGGCAAAGAAGGCAAAAATGGCACTTCTCTCATCTAGCTTACAACAAACTAGTCACTTTCTTTTTTTTTTTTTTGAGACAGAGTTTTACTCCCTCACCCAGGCTGGAGTACAGTGGTGCCATCTCAGCTCACTGCAACCTCTGTCTCTTGGGTTCAAGCGATTCTCCTGCCTCAGCCTCCCTAGTAGCAGGGATTACAGGTGCGAACCACCACGCCTGGCTAATTTTTGTATTTTTAGCAGAGACGATGCTGCCCAGGCTGATCTAGAAATACTGACCTCAAGTTATCTGCCTGCCTCAGCCTCGCAAAGTGCTGGGATTACAGGCGTGAGCCACCATGCCCAGCCCAAACTAGTCACTTTTAAACATACCATCAGGCCAGGTGTCATGGCTCACCTCTGTAATCCCAGCACTTTGGGAGGCCAAGGCAGGAGGATTGCTTGAGGCCAAGAGTTCAAGACCAGCCTGGACAACACAGCAAGGCCTTGGGTCTATTTTTTTTTTAATTTTTAAAAGAAGAAAAAAGGGGGAAAAAAAAAAGATGCCATCAAAAAACTGATACTAGGGGAAAATATTTGAAAACACATTGACAAAGGATTTGAATCAAGAATACATAGAGGCTGGGCGTGGTGGCTCACCCTTGTAATCCCAGCACTTTGGGAGGCTGAGCTGGGCAGATCATTTGAGGTCAGCAGTTTGAGACCAGCCTGGTCAACATGGTAAAACCCCGTCTCTACTAAAAATACAAAAATTAGCTGGGCATGGTGGTGTGCACCTGTAATCCTAGCTACTCAGGAGGCTGAGGCAGGAGAATCACTTGAACCCCGGAGGCAGAGGTTGCAGTGAGGCCAGATCACGCCACTGCACTCTAGCCTGGGTGACAGAGCGAGACTCCATCTCAAAAAAAAAAAAAAGAAGAAAGAAAGAAAAAAAGAAAAAGAAAAGAAAAGAAAACATAAAGAGAATGGAGCCCAGTCTCTCTCCTCCATTGCAAGAAAGGCCGTTTTGCAGTGGTCAAAAAATTAAAGGATATATAAAGAACTTTTACAACTGAATAAGAAGACAATCCAGAGGAAAAAAGATGAAAGTGGGGGCCAAAAGAAAGACATTTCACTGAAACCAAAAACCTCCAATAGAAGGTTTCAGATGCAGGCTTACCTACTCCATGCCAGGCCCTGTGCTAAGTACCTTTGACACAACACAGGCATACCTCAGAGATATCACAGGTTTGGTTCCAGATCACCACAATGACAAGAATATTACAATAACGTGAGTGACACAAATGTTTTGGTTCCCCAGTGCAAATAAGTTATATTTACTCTATACTGCAGTCCATTAAGTGAAAACAATGTACATACCTTAATTTCATTATACTTAAATTTTTTTAAATATATTGAGATAGGGTCTCAGTCTATCGCCCTCACTAGAGTGCAGTGAAACCATAGCTCACCCCAACCTTGAACTCCTAGACCAAGCGATCCTCCTGCTGCAGCCTCCCAAGTAACTATGACTACAGGCATGTGCTACGATGCCCAGCTAATTTTTTTATTTAAAAATTATAGGGTCAGGCGCAGTGGCTCACACCTGTAATCCCAGCACTTTGGGAGGCCGAGGCGGGAGGATCACGAGGTCAAGAGTTCAAGACCAGCCTGGCCAACATGGTGAAACCCCGTCTCTACCAAGAACACAAAAATTAGCCAGGCGCGGTGGCACGCGCCTGTAGTCCCCACTTCTTGGGAGGTGAGGCAGGAGAATTGCTTGAACCCGGGAGGCAGAGGTTAAAGTGAGCCAAGATCATGCCACTGCACTCCAGCCTGGGCGACAGGGCAAGACTCAGTCTCGAAAAAAAATAAAAATAAAAATTATAAAGTTGTTATGTTGCCTGGGCTGGTGTCCAACTCCTAGGCTCAAGTGATTCTCCTGCCTCAACCTCCCAAAGTGCTGGGATTATAGGGATGAGTCACCACACCCACCCTTAGAATACTTTATTGCTAAAAAAAATGCTAACGATCATGTGAGCCTTCAAGTGAGCAATGGTGCTGGCTGCTGATTGATCAGGGTGGTGGCTGCAGAAGGTTGAGGTGGCTGTGACAATTTGTTAAAACAAGACAACGATGAAGTTGGCCATATCAAATGACTCTTTCATGAAAGACTGCTCTACAACATGCGATGCTATTTGATAGTATTTTACCCACAATAGAATATTTATTCTATAATAATATTTTACCCCAATAGAACATCTTTCAAAACTGCAGTCCTCTCAAACCCTGCCACTGTTTTATCAACTAAGTTTATGCAATATTCTAAACACTTTGTTGTCATTTCAATAATATCCATAGCATCTTCACCAGGAGTAGATTCTATATCAAGAAACCATTTTCAGGCCAGGCACGGTGGCTCATACCTGTAATCCCAGAACTCTGGGAGGCCCAGGTGGGTGGATCACTTGAGGTCAGGAGTTCAAGACCAGCCAGGCCAACATGGCATAACCCCATCTCTACTAAAAATACAAAAATTTAGCTGGGCGTGGTGGCAGGTGTCCATAATCCCAGCTACCTGGGAGGCTGAAGCAGGAGAATTACTTGAACCTGGATGCAGAGGTTGCAGTGAGCCAAGATTGCAACACAGCACTCCAACCTGGGCGACAGAGTGAGACCCATCTCAAAAAAAAAAAAGAAACCATTTTCTCTGCTCATTCATAAGAAGCAACTCCTCATTCATTGAAGTTTGACCATGAGATTGCAACAATTCAGTCACATCTTCAGGCCCCACTTCTAATTCTAGTTCTCTTGCTATTTCCACCACATCTACAGTTATTTCCTCCACTGAAGTCGTGAGCCCCTCAAAATCATCCACGAGTGTTGAAATCAGTGTCTTCCAAACTCCTATTAAATGTTGACATTTCGACCTGTTCCCATGAATCATTAATGTTCTTAATGGCATCTAGAATGATGAACTATTTCCAGAATGTTTTCAATTTACTCTGCCCAGATCCATCAGAGAAGCCATTATCTATGACAGCTATAGCTTTATGAAATATATTTCTTAAATAAGAATCGATCTTATATAAAAACTAAAATAATAGGGCTTGAAAGTTGAAATTACTCCTTGATCCATGGGCTGCAAAATGGATATTGTGTTAGCAGGCATAAAAACAACACTAATAATCTCTCTGTACATCTCTATCAGAGCTCTGGGATGACTTAGGTGCATTGTCAATGAACAGTCATATTTAGAAAGGAATCTTTTTTCCTAAGCAGTAGCTCTCGACAGTGAGCTTAAAATACTCAGTTAACTAGACAAGCACAGTAGCTTATGCCTGTAATCCCAGCACTTTGGGAGAATGAGGTAGAAGGAGCACTTGAGTCCAAGAGTTTGAGACCAGCCTGCGCAACACAGGGAGACACCAACTCTACAAAAAATTAAAAATTAAATATTCAGTAAATCATGCTATAAACAGGTGTGCTATCATCCAGGCTTTGTTCCTCTATTTATAGAGTACAGGCAGAGATTTAACATCATTCTTAAGGGCCCTAGGATTTTCAAAATGGCACATGAGCACTGGCTTCAACTTAAAGTCACCAGCTGCCCTGGCCCCTAAAGAGAGTCTGGCTGGGCGCAGTGGCTCACGCCTGTGATCCCAGCACCTTGAGAGGCCTAGGTGGGAGAACTGCTTGAGGTCAGGTGCTCAAGACCAGCCTGGGCAACACAGTAAGACCCCATCTCTAATTTTTTTTTAAAGAAAACAAAAGAAAGTCAGCCTGTCCTTTAAAGCTTTGAAGAATGGCACTGACACTCTTCTCTAGCTATGAAAGTCCCAGATGACATCTTCTTCCAATAGAAGACGGCTCATTTACACAGAATAACTGTTGTTTAGTAGAACCACCTTCATCATTGAGCTTAGCTAGATCTTCTGGATAACTTGCGCAGCTTCTACATCAGCACTGTGGCTTCCCCTTGCACTTTGATGTTAAGAGAGATGGCTTCTTTCCTCAAACCTTGTAAGTCAACCTCTGCTAGCTTCAAACTTTTCTTCTTCAGCTTCCTCACATCTCTTGGCCTTCAGAGAACTGAAGAGAGCTAAGGCTTTACTCTGGATTAGGTTTTGGCATAAGGCAGTGCTGTGGCTTCTTTGATCTTCTCTTCAGATCACTGAAGCTTTCTCCATATCAGCAAAAAGGCTGGTTTGGGTTGGTGGGTTTTTTTGGTTTTTTTTTTGAGATGAAGACTCACTCTATTGCCCAGGCTGGAATGCAGTGGCACAATCTCGGCTCACTGCAACCTCTGCCTCCTGGGTTCAAGCAATTCTCCAGCCTCAGACTCCCAAGCAGCTAGGATTACAGGTGTGTACCATCAAACCCAGCCAATTTTTCTATTTTTAGTAAAGACAGCATTTTGCCATGTTGGCCAGGCTGGTCTAGAACTCCTGACCTCAGATGATCTGCCCACCTTGGCCTCCCAAAGTGCTGGGATTAAAGGTGTGAGCCACCACACCCAGCCAAAAGGGCTGTTTTGTTTTCTTATCATGCATGTGTTCAGTGGAGTAGTACTTTTAATTTCCTTCGTAAACTTTTCCTTTGCATTTACAACTTGGCTGGTTGGCATAAGAGGCCTTTCAGCCTAGCTTGGCTTTCAACATGATTTCCTCAGTAAGTTTAAACATTTCTGGCTTTTGATTTCAAGTGAGAGCTGTGCGACCCTTCCCTTCACTTGAGCACTTTAGAGGCCACTGTAGGGTAATTAAATGGCCCAATTTCAATATTGTTGTGTCTCGGGGAATAGGGAGGGCTGAGGAGAGGGAGAGAGATGGGGGAATGGCTGTCAGTGGAGCAGTCAGAACACACACATCATTTATCAGTTTAGGTCGCCGTCTTATGTGGGTGTGGCTCACAGTGTCACAAAACAATTTTAAGAGTAACATTAAACAGCAATGATCACAGATCACCATAACAGACATAATAATAATGAAGTTTGAAATACTGTGAAAATCACCAAAATATGACACAGAGTCGTGAAGTAAGCACATGCTGTTGGAAAAATGGTGCTGACAGACTTACTCAGAGTTGCCACAAACCTTCCATTTGTTAAAAATAACTCCATAGTATCTGCACAGTGCAATAAAACAAGGTATGCCTTTGTATCTATTTCACAACAACCCATAGCAGGAGGTAACTGTTAACGCCTTATTAACCCCATTTTACAGATAAAGGTAAAAAGCTGAAAACATCACATGCTTGCTGGTAAAGCAGTGGAAGAGCTGAGATTTGAACCTGGGTCTGTCTGAGGCAAAAGTCTGGGCTGTTTCCCAGAGCACCACACCACCTCCTTCCTGTCCGCCCCATACCACCATTACCACCCCATCACCATTATTACCACTCAGCTGCCCACTTTGTAACGAACCCTCTCTGTATAGCCCTCACGGTCCTGCAGGCGGTCTTAACCTCCGCTGAATATCAGTCCTACCTCCACTCCCACCTTGGCAGACTTTTTTTTTTTGAGACACGGTCTTGCTGTGTCACCCAGGCTGGAGTGCAGTGGTGCGATCTTGGCTCACTGCAGCCTTGACTTCCTGGGCTCAAATGATTCTCCCACCTCTGTCTCCCAAGTAGCTGGCACAACAGTCGTATGCCACCTCACCCAGCTAATTTTTTGTAATTTCAGTAGAGACAAGGTTTCCCCATGTTGCCCAGGCTGGTTTCTAACTCCTGAGCCTAAGCAATCCACCTGCCTCAACCTCTCCAAGTGTTGAGGTTATTGGTATGATCCCCATGCCCAGACACTGGTGGACTTTAAATCTTCAAAGGACCAGCAGATCCAGAGGGTGATGCAGCAATACCCCACAGGATCCCTGAGCAGGACTCCAGGTCTCTGTTGCCTCCCTACTAGGTCCAGCCTTTGGCATGCTCAAGAATACTAATATCAGTTTGTCACAGCTAACCTGATGCTCACCTCATCGGGAAAATCCTTGGGGTGGGGAGAGGTAAAACGGATCCTCATTTCAGGATCTACTCTGGAGACCTGATCCAGAAGATGAGCAAAACGAAGTCCTCCTTGCTTGGCTTTATAGTTGGTGGTAAAGCCACGGCTGAGATTGGTAGACACTGCATTGTTGAACTGGACCTCTGAATTGTCCCGAAAACTATTAACATTCTGACCAAGAAGTGTCACTTCTTTCAGCCCCTAAACATGGGAAAATATATTGGAATTTTAAAACTTTTGGGTAGCTTCATAAAAAAACACTAATTAAAAATTAGCTGCAATTAACACATCTTTTGTTTTAAACAAAAGAAAAATCAAACCTACCAAGAGACACCGATAAATGTGTTGTGTCTATAACCTGATAATTTCAAGCTTAGACATCTTACCTAAAGAGCTAAAACTCATAATGAAGCCTTATGTAAAAATTAATCTTCAAAACATTATTTAGAATAGAAGAAAAACTGGAAACAAACTCAATAATCAACAATAATGGTTACTTTATGATAGATCTGTCATTTGAATGTTATACACCATGACTATATAAAGTATTCTCACCAAAAATATTTAACCTAAAGTAATCAAGCTTTTACACCTAACTTCCAGTTACCAGAATTCAGGGAGATATATTAAATGACAACATGAGGAAAAAAAATCAGACAAAGGAGACTCATGTCTGATTTCTTCAAAAAGTTAATGCATCATTCAAAGCAAACAACAAAAAAGTAAATAAAAGAACTGTTTTAGATTTTTTTTTTTTCTTCTTCTTCTTGAGACAGGGTCTCCTTCTGTTGCCCAGGCTGGAGTGCAGTGGCATGATCATAGCTCACTGCAGCCTCAACCTCCCAGGCTTAAGCAATCCTCCTGCCTCTACCTCCCAAGTAGCTGGGACTACTTTTTTTTTTTTCTTTTGTAGAGAAGGGATTTCACCATGTTGCACAGACTGGTTTTAAACTCCTAAACTCAAGCAATCCTCCCACCTCAGCCTCCCAAAGTGTCTGGCTTAGATAACTATTGATCTTCATATATATGATAACGATACCATGGTTATAAAGAGAAAAATTGTTACTCATAGGAGATGCATACTGAAGTATCTAGGGGCAAGTGTCCTGAGGTCTACAAATTACTTCAAATGGTTCAGAAAAAATACATTTATGGGTGCATGGAGATATTACGTTTTTCTATTATACTAGTCTTTCAATGTTAACAATCACGTTTTTCTATTATACTAGTCTTTCAATTTGTCTGTTTGAAATTTTATATTATAGGCCGGGTGCAGTGGCTCACTCCTGAAATCCCAGCATTTTGGGAGGCTGAGGTGGGCAGATTACAAGGTCAGGAGGTCGAGACCAGCCTGGCCAACATGGTGAAACCCCATCTCTACTAAAAATGCAAAAAATTAGCTGGGCGTGGTGGCAGGTGCCTGTAATCCTAGCTATTCAGAAGGCTGAGGCAGGAGAATCACTTGAACCCAGGAAGTGGAGGTTGTAGTGAGCCGAGACCATGCCACTGCACTCCAGCCTGGGCAACAGAGTGAGACTTCGTCTCAAAAAATAGAAATGTTGGCCGGGCGCGGTGGCTCAAGCCTGTAGTCCCAGCACTTTGGGAGGCCGAGATGGGCGGATCACGAGGTCAGGAGATCGAAACCATCCTGGCTAACATGGTGAAACCCCGTCTCTACTAAAAAATACAAAAAAATAGCTGGGCGAGGTGGCGGGCGCCTGTAGTCCCAGCTACTCCGGAGGCTGAGGCAGGAGAATGGCGTAAACCCGGGAGACGGAGCTTGCAGTGAGCTGAGATCCGGCCACTGCACTCCAGCCTGGGTGACACAGCGAGACTCCGTCTCAAAAAAAAAAAAAAAAAATAGAAATGTTATATTATAAAGTTTCATAAATAATGGTTGCTAGAAAAGACTTGTTTTGTAACTTTGTTTTGACATAATTTCAATTTACAAACTGCAGTATTAAAAGAATTCCCATATACTCTTTACCTGAATTCATCAAATGTTAACAATGCTCCCCATTTGTTTATCACTCACATTCAGACACTCATATACACTCTTTCAACACACATATGACTACATTTTTTTTTAAGCCTTCTGAGAAAAAGTCGCAGATATCATATTCTTTTACTCCCAAATACTTTAGTACATATTTCCTAAAAACAAGGCATTCTCCTATATAATTTCAGGACAATCATCAAAATCAGAAATATTGACACAATACTATTATCTAATCTACTTTCCATAAATCAAATGTTACCAATAGTCCAAATAATGTTCCTTTTTTTTTTTTTTTTTTTTTTTTTTTTTGAGACAGAGTCTTACTCTGTCACCCAGGCTGGAGTGCACTAGCGCGATCTTGGCTCACGGCAACCTCCATCTCCCAAGTTCAAGTGATTCTCCTGCTTCAGCCTCCTGAGTAGCTGGGACTACAGGCGTGTGTCACCACGCCCAGCTAATTTTTTGTATTTTTTAGTAGAGACAGGTTTCACCATGTTGCCCTGGCTAGTCTCAAACTCCAGAGCTCAGGTAATCCGCACACCTCAGCATCCCAAAATGCTAGGATTACAAGTGTGAGCCACCACACCCGGTCCAAATAATGTTCTTTATAACATTTTTTTCCCTGATCAGAATCCCAATCAAGGACCATGCAATGCATTTAGCTGTCATAACTCCAGTCTCCATAAAGGCTATTTATTTGTGTAAGTCATTCTCTTATCTAAAAAGTAGGATATACTAAATGCAACGTGAATCCTGGATTGGATCCTGGAAACGAACTAAGACATTAGTAGAGAAACAGGCAAAATCCAAATCAAGTCTCAAGAGAGTTGATAGTAACACACCAATATTAATCTCTTAGTTTTTGTTTTGTTTGTTTTGTAATAGAGACAGCATCTCCCTGTGTTGCCCAGGCTGGTCTTGAACTCCTACACTCAAGGCACCCTCCTGCCTTGGCCTCCCAAAGTGCTGGGATTACAGCACCAAAAAACGTACCAAAGAAAGATGGTAACGCTCGAGGAGACTCTCTTTGCAACCTTCCTGTAAACGTAAACTCATTCCAAAACAAAGAGTTTATTTATTAAAAAGTAGGACATAAAACTAAGTAAAATACACACACATATATAAAAAGACATACAAACCAAATGCAGAATGACTTAAGGAACAATTAGGGAAGTCTGAATAAGGATGAACTGGAATGAGACGGTATTTAGCAATTTTTGTTAATGTCACTGGAAGAACTAATGGTATTAAAAATATTCTTGGCTGGGCGTGGTGGCTCATACCTGTAATCCCAGCACTTTAGGAGGCCGAGGAGGGTAGATCACCTAAGGTCAGGAGTTCGAGACCAGCCTGCCCAACATGGTGAAACCCCGTCTCTACTAAAAATACAAAAATGGGCCAGGTGCGGTGGCTCACGCCTGTAATCCCAGCACTTTGGGAGGCTGAGGCGGGCAGATCACCTGAGGGCGGGAGTTCGAGACCAGCCTGATCAACATAGAGAAACCCCGTCTCTACTAAAATTACAAAATTAGCCGGGCGTGATGGCACATGCCTATAATCCCAGCTACTAGGGAGGCTGAGGCAGGAGAATCACTTGAACCTGGGAGGCAGAGATTGCGGTGAGCCGAGATCGTGCCACTGCACTCTAGCCTGGGCAACAAGAGTGAAACTCCGTCTCAAAAAAAAAATAAAAATAATGAGCTGAGCGTGGTGGCGCATGCCTGTAATCCCAGTTACTCGGGAGGCTGAGGCAGGAGAATCACTTGAACCCAGGAGGCGGAGGTTGCAGTGAGCTGAGATCGCACCATTTCACTCCAGCATGGGCAAAAAGAGTGAAATTCCGTCTCTAAATAAATATATAAATAAATAAATAAAATAAAAATATTCTTTAGCAGTGCATGGTAGTGCATGCCTATAATCCCAGCTACTCAGGAGGTTGAGGCAGGAGGATCACTTGAGTCCCAGAGGCAAAGGTTGCAGTGAGCCAAGATTGTAACACTGCACTCCAGCCTGGGCAACAGAACAAGACGCTGTCTCTCAAAATAAATAAATAAATAGGACAGGCGCGGTGGCTCACGCCTGTAATCCCAGCCCTTTGGGAGGCTGAGGCGAGCGAATCACCTGAGGTCAGGAGTTTGAGACCAGCCTGGCCAACCTGGTGAAACCCCATCTCTACTAAAAATACAAAATTAGCCAGGTGTAGCAGTACACACCTGTAATCCCAGCTACTTGGCAGGTTGAGGCAGGAGAATCACTTGAACCCAGGAGACGGAAGTTGCAGTGAGCCAAGATTGCACCATTGCACTCCAGCCTGCGCAAAAAAAGTGAAACTCCATCTCAAAAATAAGTAAATAAATAAATAAATAATAAAAATATTTTTTAAAAAGAGAAAATATCCTTATTTTTTAGAGATGCATATTTAAGGGTGAAATGACATGCTCTACTTTGAAATACGTTTTCAATAAGAAAAAAATAAATGAGGCCAGGCGTGGTGGGCTCACACTTGTAATCCCAGCACTTTGGGAGTCCGAGGTGGGTGGATCACTTGAGCTCAGGAGTTTGAGACCAGCCTGACCAATATGATGAAACCCCGTCTCTATTAAAAATACAAAAATTAGGCCAGGTGCAGTGGTTCACGCCTGTAATCCCAACACTTTGGAAGGCCAAGGCGGGCGGATCACCTGAGGTCAGGAGTTGGAGACCAGCCTGACCAACATGGAGAAATCCCGTCTCTACTAAAAAAATACAAAATGAGCCAGGCGTGGTGATGCATGCCTATAATCCCAGCTACTTGGGAAGCTGAGGCAGGAGAATCATTTGAACCTGGGAGGTGGAGGTTGTGGTAAGCCGAGATCACACCATTGCACTCAAGCCTGGTTAGTAATAAGAGTGAAACTCTGTCTCAAAAAAAAAAAACAAACACAAAAATTAGCCAGGTGTGGTGCCAGGCACCTATAATCCCAGTTACTCAGGAGGATAAGGCAGGAGAATCACTTGAACCCGGGAGATGGAAGTTGCAGTGAGCTGAGATCACACCACTGCACTCCAGCCTGGGCAACAGAGTGAGACTCCATCTCAAAAAAAAATGAAAAATAAAAGTAAATGAAACAAATATGGCAAAATGCAACAATTGTTAAAATTAGGTGATTGTTAGCTGGGGCAGAGGGGTCATTGTACTATTCTCTCTTTTCTGTATATTTAAGTATTTTTCATATAAAAAGATTTAAAAGACTTCTTATAAAAGCTGCTTACTTAGAAGACTTCCAATGGATAATCATTGTTTGAATGAATAAATGGACATTCTGGTAAAGGCACAATATTCTATACTCTTTGCAACTGTAGTCTAAAAATCTAAATGAAAGAAAAAAATCTTAAAAGTTACTATACAAGCGAAATTATTAAGTGACTAACAGATACTTTAAAATACAAGTAAAATCTTAATTTTCCACAAGTCTGTGGCCTTGAATTCACTAACACTCACTTCAATGTTATTAAGTTCCTTCTTTTACAGGCAAACGGCCTAGGAAGGCTGGTTAGTTTTGTCACCATCTCAATCTATTTCAACAGAATGTCTCTATCTTGAAGGAGTGAGTTTTGGTACCGAGGGAGAGCTGGAAGGCGAGAGGAAGGAGACAACTTTAGACCAGGAAGCACTTTGAGAGGTGAGGTATGGAGAATGCCTCACAGAGCAGGGGAACAGCTAGGGGCCAAATCAGGGAACTGATTATCTGGGAGTGGGGCAAGAGAAGACAGCACTGCCAGAATGTGAGGATGAAAGCCAACTGGTGACTTAGAAGTGAAGCAGGGAGGCCAGGCGTAGTGGCTCATGACTGTAATCCCAGCACTTTGGGAGGCCAAGACAGGATGATTGCTTGATCCCAGGAGTTCTAGATCAGCCTGAGCAACATAGTGAGACTTAATCTCTACAAATAATTTAAAAATTGGCAGCCGGGCGCGGTGGCTCAAGCCTGTAATCCCAGCACTTTGGGAGGCCGAGACAGGTGGATCACTAGGTCAGGAGATCGAGACCATCCTGGCTAACACGGTGAAACCCCGTCTCTACTAAAAAAATACAAAAAACTAGCCAGGTGAGGTGGCAGGTGCCTGTAGTCCCAGCTACTCGGGAGGCTGAGGAAGGAGAATGGCGGGAACCCGGGAGGCGAAGCTTGCAGTGAGCCGAGATCGTGCCACTGCACTCCAGCCTGGGAGACAAAGCGAGACTCTGTCTCAAAAAAAAAATAAAAATAAAAATAAATAAAAAATAAAAATTGGCTGGGCATGGTGGCACCTACCTGTGGTCACAGCTACTTGGGAAGCTGAGGTGGGAGAATCGCTTGAGTCCAGGCAGTTGATGCTGCAGTGAGCTCTGACCATACCACTGTACTCCAGCTTGGGTGACAGAGTGACAGCCCGTCTCAAAAATAAAAAATAAAAAAAGAACTGGAGCAGAGGCTACCCTGGCCCCCTCCCATGATTCCTGTGCCAAACAAGTTAGGAAGCAGGGAGACACCACTGGAAGGAAAAGCCACCATATTCCCACCTATTGTCCTCTTCTGCAGGGGTAGCAGATTCAGGCCTGGGGCTAAGGAAAAGACCTCCTCAGAAGCTGAGGACCAGCTCCCAGTGGGAGGAAAAGGAACAGATCTCCTCTGTGGCTTCTGATCCGCCTTAGTCCCCTCATTTATTCTGTTCCTCAACTAGTGAGCTGGATCAGTGATAAAATGAACAATAAATCTGGGAGTTTTTCCTGGAAGAGACAAATACCTAATTCCTCGAAAACTTAGCTATGTGCCAGGTAATTAAAAACTTTTCCTCCAATTCTTCTAATAACCCCGCAAGCAAGGTATTCTTTTATTCTCTTTTCATAGATGAGGTAAATGCATTA
Source organism: Macaca fascicularis (assembly GCF_037993035.2). NCBI lineage: Eukaryota > Metazoa > Chordata > Mammalia > Primates > Cercopithecidae > Macaca > Macaca fascicularis. The sequence goes on from NC_088384.1 coordinate 89,397,743, forward strand.
CAACAACAGTTAAATTGACATGCCTAGAAACCAAGCCAGAATTCACACTCCATCACCTGACTGTAAACCCATGCCTTCTCCATCCACTGTGCTGCCTCCACAGTGGAGCTCTATAATTTATGGGCAATAAACCAATGATGTACACCCAAGTAGTTCTTTCTGGCCAAGCATGGTCCTAAACTTTAATAACTCAGAGACGCACAGGCTCCAAAACTACAAAGGTTATCCTCATCCTCCCTCAAACATGCTCACAGCAAGAAAGCCTGGAGAACTCTTCACCTGCTCAGAAAGCTTCTTCACTTCCTCTAGAATAGAGGCAACAGGCCGACTCCTCTCCCTTCCCCGGGTGAAAGGAACAATGCAGTAGCTACACATGTTGTCACAGCCTCGCATGATCGACCTGGAGAAGAAAGTACCAGAACTTAGTAACAGTAGCAAGGTGTACTGGTGTGACCCAAGGAGCAGGTCTCAGCTCTAATGGCATTATTCTTTGGCTCTGAATCCTCTTGCCACAGTGCTCACACTGGATCAGTCTGATATCTAAGCACTAAAGTAGACCTTTTTTATCTTTAAAAATTGGTATCTAATCACAGAATACAAACCAAACTATAACCAGTGGGACAGTGGCCAGCCTTGAGGAAGCACAGCGGTGAGGGGCTCGAGTACACACTTACCACACCTGGACTTTCTACTGTTTGTTTTGTTTTGTTTTGTTTGAGACAGAGTCTCACTCTGTCACCAGGCTGGAGTGCAGTGGCTCAATCTCAGCTCACTGCAACTTCCACCTCCTGGGTTCAAGTGATTCTCCTGCCTCAGCCTCCCAAGTAGCTGGGACTACAGGTGCCCGCCACCATGCCCGGCTAACTTTTGTATTTTTAGTAGAGATGGGGTTTCTCCATGTTGGCCAGGATGGTCTCAATCTCTTGACCTGGTGATCCACCCGCCTCGGCCTCCCAAAGTGCCGGGATTTACAGGTGTGAGCCACTGCGCCCGGCCCCTCTACTGTTTTTAAATTCTTTTTTCCAGACAGCCTAAATACATTTGTACCTATTGTTTTTATGAGTATATTATCTGGATTTTTTACATCCAGACCAGAAAAAAATAAATGTTATAAAATGTTTGTATGTGTGTGCGTATAGGGCAAGGAGACTCTGGATTTAAAACACAGAATTCTGCATTTCTCACGCATTCCTGATCCAACTGCTAGATATCTAAGCTAAATCACTCTCTTTAATTCACATCCTGCACGTGAAAGCCTTAATCTATCTGAAGGAAATAATTACGGATATGTATCAAAGACGTTCACTGAAGAATTACGTAATAAATGTTAGCTATTATTTTTACTAAGCATTCCAACAAGAGAATATTATACAGCCATTAAAATAAACAGAGGTTGACAAACTTTTCTGAAAAAAAAAAAAAAAAAAGATAGTAAATATTTGAGACTTAGCAGGCTATAGTCTCTGTCCCAGCTATTTAACCTTGCTTTAGTGGCAAAAGCAGCCAGAGACAATATGTAAATAAATGGGCATGCTTGTATTCCAATAAAACCTTATTTACAAAAAGAGGTGGTAAGCTATTTGGCAACCTCTGTTATAGAAAATTTAATGCCTTGCCAGGCATGGTGGCTCACGCCTGTAATCCCAGCACTTTGGGAGGGTGAGGCAGGCAGATCATGAAGTCAGGAGATCGAGACCATCCTGGCTAACACGGTGAAACCCCGTCTCTACTAAAAATACAAAAAAAATCAGCCAGGTGTGGTGGCACACGCCTGTAGTCCCAGCAACTCAGGAGGGCGAGACAGGAGAATCGCTTGAACCCGGGAGGCAGAGGTTGCAGTGAGCCAAGATTGCACCACTGCACTCCAGCTTGGGCAACAGAGTGAGACTCGGTCTCAAAAAAAAAAAAAAGAAAGGAAAAGAAAATTTAATGCCATGGCCAGGCATGGTGGTTCACCCTTATAATCCCAGGATTTTGGAAGGCTGAGGTGGGAGGATCACCAGCGCTCAGGAGTTTGAGACCAGCCTGGGCAATATAGTGAGACCCTATCTCTGCAAAAATTCAAAAAAAATTAGCCGGGTGTGGTGGTACACACCTGTAGTCCCAGCTACTCAGGGAACTAAAGCAAGAGCCCAGGAGGTCAAGGCTGCAGTGAGCCCTGATCATGCCACTGCACTCCAGCCTCGGTGACAAGAGTGAGACTGTGTCTCAAAAAAAAAAAAAAAAAAAAAGTGTGAAAGAAAGAAGAGGCTTATTCCCCATCTCTTAGGCAGTGACTCACACAAAGGCAGACGTGGCACTGGGGTTTGTCTGGACTGGCATGACATCAGCATAGGTCTCGTCCAGAGAGAGCAACACGTTGGCAGCTTGCTGGCCTGACTCAGCAACAGCCAGCAGCCGGGGAAGGTCCCGGTAGGCATCAGGACCAGCCAAAACATCCACCATTTTCTCCCTGTTGAGGATCTCCTCCTTCAACCTCTCAGCCATGCAGCCTGGAAGGGAAAAAGAAACAAGCACCTTTCCCCAAATTCACCAGGTGTTTAATGGCTTCTTATTCCACTTTATCTCAAGCTGGGATTAGAGACCAGGGCACAGAAAACTTCTCTAAAAATTGAGTACCATCCTTCAAATTTAACCAACACTCCCATACCACTGGAGCCTGCATCTTCCTATATAAGAAAATCACAGAAAAGGGTTCCAGAGCAATCCAATTATAATGCCCAGAAAAAAAACTAAACTACCAGCCCGGTGTGGTGGCTCACGCCTGTAATTCCCGCAATTTGGGAGGCCGAGGCAGGTGAATCACCTGAAGTGGAGAGTTCAAGACCAGCCTGAACAACATAGAGAAACTCCGTCTCTACTAAAAACACAAAATTACCCGGGTGTGGTGGCACATGCCTGTAATCCTAGCTACTCAGGAAGCTGAGGCAGGAGAATCGCTTGAACCCAGGAAGCAGAAGTGGCGGTGAGCCAAGATCTCGCCATTGCACTCCAGCCTGGGCAACAAGAGCAAAACTCCACCTCAAAGGAAAAAAAAGGAAATTCATGCTGTCCCTTCAGACTCCAATTCTATCCATAACTCTGTGCTACCATGAGCCACATTAGACTCCAGGCAGGATATACCACTTTCTGAGCACCTATTACTTTAAGGAACTATGGAAAGCCCTTTCATGAACTTTATCTCATTTAATCCTGTAGCCTCTGGCAGTAAGTACAAGAATTGCATGGGGTATGTAAGATTTCTTCAGACACTGGGAACCCAGCCTCTAAAGGAAACACTAGCAAATAAAGCCACATAGAGTCCAAGTTTCAAAACTGACAAAATGCGTAAATTACCAGATACCTAGAATCCCAATCCTCAGAGGAACCCGGGAGCGGGGCCGCCTTGTCTTCAAGGCTTTAAGCTGATGTAAACGGTTCCAGATGGTCTGCTCAGCCTTCTCCCTACAGAGATCAAAGGAGGCAAAACTGAACCAAAAATAAACCACAGAGGAATCTAAGAGAGTAGGACAGTGGGAAGAAAATAAAAACCACCTTCAACCCTTTAAATTAAGCTTTTCCAACCTACAGCCCACGGGCCACATGCAGCCAGGATGGCTTTGAATGCAGCCCAACACAAATTCATAAACTTGGCCAGGCGCGGTGGCTCAAGCCTGTAATCCCAGCACTTTGGGAGGCCGAGAAGGGTGGATCACGAGGTCAGGAGATCGAGACCATCCTGGCTAACACGGTGAAACCCCGTCTCTACTAAAAAATACAAAAAACTAAGGCCGGGCGCGGTGGCTCAAGCCTGTAATCCCAGCACTTTGGGAGGCCGAGATGGGCGGATCACGAGGTCAGGAGATCGAGAGACGATCCCGGCTAACACGGTGAAACCCCGTCTCTACTAAAAAAATACAAAAAAATAGCCGGGCGAGGTGGCGGGCGCCTGTAGTCCCAGCTACTCAGGAGGCTGAGGCAGGAGAATGGCGTAAACCCGGGAGGCGGAGCTTGCAGTGAGCTGAGATCCGGCCACTGCACTCCAGCCTGGGTGACAGAGCAAGACTCCGTCTCAAAAAAAAAAAAAAAAAACTAGCCGGGCGAGGTGGTGGGCGCCTGTAGTCCCAGCTACTCGGGAGGCTGAGGCAGGAGAATGGCGTAAACTCGGGAGGCGGAGCTTGCAGTGAGCTGAGATCCGGCCACGGCACTCCAGCCTGGGCGACAGAGTGAGACTCCATCTCAAAAAAAAAAAAAAAAAAAAAAAAAAAACAAATTCATAAACTTTTGTAAAACATAATGAGATTTCTTTTTTTTTTTGCGATTTTTTTTTTTTAGCTCATCAGCTATTATTAGTGTTAGTGTATCTTATGTGTGGCCCAAGACAATTCTTCTTCTTCTTCCAATGTGGCCCAGGGAAGACAAAAGATTGGACAGCCCTGCCTTAAATGCGTATCTACCATTTACACTTGGGGAAGGTAGATGGGGGACCACCTGAAGAAGCAACACTTGCTATGATTTACCTTTCCTAGAATGACACCCTTCCTACACATCTTCAAATCCTAACAAGCCTTTAAGCCAAACTCAAAAACAATCTACTTCGTAAGGCCTTCCCCAATTCTCCTCTGTTGGAGAGTTTGTCCTTCCTTTAACTGCCCTTCAACTTTTTTTTTTTATGATTCCAGATCCTAATGCCCTTCTACTTTAACTAGATTTTTCCCTGTACTTAGCAATTTCTCTTTTTTTTTTTTTTTTTTTTTTTGAGATGGAGTCTCACTTTGTCACCAGGCTGGAGTGCAATGGTGTAATCTCGGCTCACGGCAACCTCCAACTCCCTGGTTCAAGCAATCATCCTGCCTCAGTCTCCTGAGTAGCTGGGATGACAGGCATGCATAACCAGGCCTGGCTAATTTTTGTATTTTTAGTAAAGACGGGATTTCACTATGTTGGCCAGACTAGTCTCAAAGTCCTGACCTCATGATTTGCCCACCCTGGCCTCCCAAAGTGCTGGGATTACAGGTGTGATCCACCGTGCCTGGCCAGCAATTTATCTTTTATTTTTCTTTGTAGATACAGGGTCTTACTTTGTTGCCCAGGCTGGTCTTGAATAGCTCCCTGCAGCCTTGAACTCCTGGACTCAAGTGATCCTTCCTACCTCGGCCTCTAAGAGTGCTGGGATTATAGGTGTGACACACTGCACCCAGCCTCATTGTTTGATTTTTTTGAACTAGCATTTTCTGCCAGATGTTGGAGCTATTTGTTCATCTATCTTAGTTCCCATATCAGACTAAGCTCCTCAAAGCCAGGCCAAGGAAAAAGGGTTCATTTCTGAATCACCCAAAGCACATAGCTCAGTGTCAAGCAGCAGAGGTCTACAGAAGAAAAATGTCAGATGAATTAATTGAGGGTATAGCCAGATATGGAAACATTAACACTAGCATGTCTTGAACATAGAACCAAAGTGAGAAAGAAGGTATGTTCACCTCTGATGGATGTCACCCACCTCTATTCAAAACTCTCCCTGAGCCTGTGACTGTATCCTACCCCAGGCAGCTATACTATAAATACATGCCATTAGTTACAAAACAAAGCTCAGGAAGAGCTGAGTGGCTCAGCACATTCTTGGTTTCCTCATCTATAACAGCACCAAACACACAGCGTTGTTGTGATCATTAAATTTGTTCATGCATTATGTTACTCACTCAGAACCTGACACCACGGTACATGCTCAGCCGATGTCAGCCAGTCGTATAAAGACTATCTCCACTGTGGGAAAACTGCAAGTCCTACTGCCGTGGGGCCACTGGCTCATCTCCATAGACAGCCAGGCCAGGAACTGTTAGCTGTGGCATTATTACATAAGATACATTCACTCCTAGGAAAAGAACAAATTCGCACCTGATAGAGCACGTGACAAGGAGAATCACATCTGCCTGAATGGAGAGAAAGGAAAACAAGGAAAATTACAATCTTGGAATCTTGGATATTAGCCTTGTACAGTTCCTGCCCTACAGCTCTTTATTATTTTTTTTTTTCTTTTTTTTTTTGAGACAGAGTCTCACTCTGTTTCCCAGGCTGGAGTGCAGTGGGGCAATCTCGGCTCACTGCAACCCCTGCCTCCCAAGCAGTTCAAGCAATTCTCCTGCCTCAGCCTCGGATTACAGGCACCCACTACCACGCCCAGCTAATTTTTGTATTTTTAGTACAGATGGGGTTTTACCATGTTGGCCAGGCTGGTCTCAAACTCCTGACCTCAAGTGATCCACCCGCCTTGGCCTCCCAAAGTGCTAGGATTACAGGCATGAGCCACTGCCCCCACGCTATTATTTTTCTTTAACTATTTTTTTCCTTTTTTTTTTTTTTTTTTAAATAGAGAAGGGAGTCTCACTCATTTGCCCAGGCTGAAGAGCAATAGCATAACCATAGCTCACTGCAGCCTCAAACTCCTGTCTTCAAGCAATCCTGCCTTGGCCTCCCAAAGTGCTGGGATCACAGGCATGGTAACCCACACCTGGACATTTTAACCATTTTTAAGTGTACAGTCCTGTGGCATTAAGAACATCTGCAATTTCATAACTATGCATTTTCCATAACTTTTTCATCATCTGCAACTAAAACTCTGTACTCATTAAACAGTAACTCTCCAACTTCCCTCCCCACAGCCAATTCTTAACTTAGCTCCTTGCCTGAAGGCGCACATCACCATAAAAGTTTCAAAAACAGCTGGAACAACTTAGTACAACTCAGTCCCACGGTGAACACTTCACCCAAGGGAACTCTCTCTCACCAGGGGGCACCCTGCTCCTGAAACTGCACCTAAGAATGGGCACAAATGCAGAACCTTGCCCAGGTCCAGGAAACAAAGGAAATAGGAAATGCATGTACCTCTTGGAGGTTACTGGTCCGCAGGTAGCCACTCTTCTGTAAGATGGACCAGGCTATCTCTGTGTCATTCACATTCATCTGGCAGCCATAGGTCTCAAGGTAGACTGCAGTGAGAGGTTGGGGGGAATCCATGGTAGACAGACAAGAAGGGGCCTCATGTCTCAGAAGGTCTCCCTCCCAAATGATCTAGAAATATCTGAGGCATCTGGTTATCCACTGAGTCCCCTATTGCCTCAATCCTAAGATAACATAAATTGCCAGATGTACCCCCAAATTAATGACAGACCTTCAGAACAAAAGAAATACCATATTAGGCTGGGCTCAGTGGTTCATGCCTATAATCACAGTACTTTGGGAGGCTGAGACAGGAGAATTACTTGAGCCCAGGAGTTTGAGACCAGCCGGGGCGACATAGGGAGACCCTGTCTCTACAAAAAATTTAAAAATTAGCCAAGTGATACATGCCTGTGGTCCCAGCTACTCAGGAAGCTGAGGAAGAACTGCTTGAGCCCAGGGGTCTGAGGCTGCAGTGAGCCATGATCACACCACTGCACTCAGCCTGGGCAACAGAGTGAGACCCTGTCTCAAACAAACAAACAAAAATACCACATTATATATCCACGCCAATTACAAGGCATGTTATCTTTTTTTAAATGGGGAAAACATGTACCTGAGAATCAAGGAAATATAGTTTTAAAACCAATTAGAAAAGGAAAGACTAGGCCAGGCGTGGTGGCTCACGCCTGTAATCCCAGCACTTTGGGAGGCCAAGGTGGGTGGATCACTTGAGGTCAGGAGTTCGAGACCAGCCTGGCCAACATGGTGAAACCAATGTCTCCACCAAAACACAAAAAATTAGCCAGGTATGGTGGTGTGCACCTGTAATCCCAGCTACTCAGGAGGCTGAGGCAGGAGAATCACTTCTCAGGAGGCAGGAGGCAGAGGCTGCAGTGAGCTGAGATCGCACCATTGAGCTCCAGCCTGGGTGACAGAGTGAGTCTCCAAAAAAAAAAAAAAAAAAAATGAAAAGAACAGAAAAGTAAGGACTAGGTGATAGTGTTTATCAGCCTGAAGGGAAAATAAGTTTAAATCCACATGTTACACTCCTCCTCAAAATAAAGAGGTTTTCCAGCCTCTGGAAGTAGCAGCAGTGGCCAGAGGGTACATAAAGTCACAAAATTAAAATGAGGCCTCTTCTTAGAGTAACTTCATCTTAAATGAAAGCAAGGCTATATTATGAAGTAAAACAAATTTTGTACACAGTGGTAGGAATATGAATTTCACATTCTGGCAGCTGTCGCCACCAGCAGGTCTTATTTCCAGACTCCAATAAATTCCAACTAAAAGTTAAGAGCTGAATGATAATAAGCTTTTGCTCAAATGATTCTCCCACCTCAGCCTCCTGAGTAGCTAGGACTACAGGTGCAGGCTATCATACCTGGCTAATTTTTTATTTTTTGTAGAGACAGTGTTTCACCATGTTACCCAGGCTGTTCTTGAACTCCTGGGCTCCAGCAATCCACCCATCTCGGCCTCCCAAGGTGCTGGGATTACAGGCATGAGCCACCGTGCCCGGCCAAGTTTCTTGATATTAATATTATTGGGTGGAGTCTGATGATTCCCACAGCCTTCCCACACTGTTAACCTTCCAAGCCAGGTCTGTAATAAAAGAATTACGCCAGGAATGACAGAAAGGAGCAAGGCAGGAAGCCCAAAGGGATAAGAGAAGTAAAACCAACCTTTTCTCTGCCTTCCAAGAAGTTCATCCATCGTGAGATAGGGAGGTGGGTCTTCTACTTCTGAAGACAGCTTCTCCTGAGGAGCTGAGGCACTTTTTAAAAAATGTTGAAAAGTCGGTCCAGCGGCCAGCCTGGAGCTGAAATCCTTCCGAGCTCCATCCTCCTGCCTCTCTGGACTGGGACACGTGGTACTAGAGAGACTGCTGTGTGCCCTGCACATCCTCAGCGACAGCCAAGACACAGAGGCCAATGGCCCCCACCCCAGAGACCTCTGCACTTGGAGGACACACTGTAAAGGGTGCATGGCACTAAACAGCCCACGGTCTGCAAAAGAATGACAGACATCACCAGCATTTATTGAACACTATGGACAGAACACTGCTCTGAGCACTTCAGTGTATACATCCATTTACCCCTCACAAAAGCCCATGATGAAGGTACTCCTAATAATATGACCTTTGTTTTACAGTTGAAAACACGGAGGCAACTTGCCCAAGACCACACAGAGGAGTGCCAGAGATGAGATGCAAATCCAGGCAGCGTTTTCAAAACAAGGGGTGGTAGAGATGAGATGGAAAGCCCTGACAAAATGACAAAATAGCACCTTGTGCCAAGACCAGTTCCCAAGGCTTTAAGTGTATTAACTCATTAAATCTTTACAGCAATCCTAGGAAACAGACACTATTATTGTTCCTATTCCGAAAGACATAGGTTGAGGAACTCACCTAAGCTCCTACAGCCAGTAAGCAGTCAAACAAGAACTCAGGTAAAAATCCACATGGATGCAAAGCCCGTGCCAATACCCATCTTGCTACACTGCCTCTTAATACTGTGAAAACCACTCACTGTCTGAGGGCATCTTCCTTTGAGTTCCTTCAGAAGGAAAGCATCTAATGTGAGGGCACTGTATGCCTGATCAGTGACTCCTTCTACCCTTTAAGAGTCTTGGCTGGGCGCAGTCGCTCATGCCTCTAATCCCAGGACTTTGAGAGGCCGAGGCAGGAGGATCACTTGAGGTCAGGAGTTCAAGACCAGCCTGGCCAACATAGCAAAACTCCATTTCTACTAAAAATACAAAAGTTAGCCAGATGTGGTGGCACGTGCCTATAGTCCCAACTACTCAAGAGGCTGAGGTAGGAGAATCGCTTGAACCCAGGAAGCAGAAGTTGCTATGTACTGAGGTCGCACTACAGTCTGGACAACAGAGCGAAACGCCATCTCAAAAAAAAAAAACAAGAGTTTCAAACTACTACCTTCAAACTTTCCACCCAGACCCTCTCACACTTGGTTTAGCAAATAACACAACCTTTATAGAGAACAATTTGCCACTTTCCATCAAAATTACAAGTGTGCAAACCATCTGACAGAGCATTTCCACTCATATTTATCCTGCAGATAAATCTATACACATACAAAATGACCTATGTATAAAGACATTCAGTCTAGGCATGGTAGCTCACGCCTGTAATCCCAGCACTTTGGGACACTGAGGCTGGTGGATCACTTGAGGCCAGGAGTTCGAGACCAGCCTGGCCAACACAATGAAGCCTCATCTCTACTAAAAATACAAAAATTATCTGGATGTAGTGGCACACACCTGTATTCTGAGTTACCCGGGAGGCTGAGGCATGAGAATCTCTTGAGCCCAGGAAGAGAAGGTTGCAGTAAGCCAAGATCACGCCACTGCACTCTAGCCTGGACAACAGAGTGAGATTGTCTCAAAAAATAAAAAGATATTCAATGCAACAGTGTTTCTAATAGCAAAAGAAAGGGAAAGGTCTAAATGTCATCAATAAAGGACTAGTTAAGTAAGTTCTGGTACATCCATACAATGGAATAAGATACAACTGTTAGAAACCAAGGCTGGTGGCCAGGTGCAGTGGCTCATGCTTGTAATCCCAGCATTTTGGGAAGCTGAGACAGAAACATCACTTGAGCCAGGAATTTGAAACCAGCCTGGGCAACATAGTGAGACTTCATCTCTATAAAAATAACAAAAAATAGCCAGGCACAGTGATGCACACCTGTAGTCCCAGCTACTAAGGAGGCTGAAGTAGAAGGACTGTTTGAGCCCGGGAGGTCAATGCTGCAGTGAGCCATAATCGCACCACTGCCTGGGTGACGGAGTGAGACCCTAGCTCAAAAAAAAAAAAAAAAAAAGTGAGGCTGAACCTATACGTGACAAAGGCAAGGAAGTAAAATGCTCCACGCTACCTACATTATACTACTGATGAATCTGTGGGGAAAGTGGGTAGGAATATTGAGGTACCTATTTGCAGGTACATCCAATATCTCTAGAGTGCATAAGAAACAATAGTTGCCTCCCAGGAAGACTTAGGTAACTAAGGTACAGGAGATGAAGCCATACTATTTACTTTTTTTTTTTTTTTTTCTGACTAAGGAAGAATTCTAGGATCACCATATATTTTTAATGGACCCCCTGACTATGGCCTACCACACTCCAGCCATGCCACACTTCTTTGTATTAATCTTCACTAGCTTGTAGGATTTTACACACGCTGTTCTCTGGCTGGCATATCTTCCCTCTAGTGGCTGTATAACACCTGTGATACTTTCAGCTTTCTTCCTCTGGGAAGACTGCTCTGGCCATCACCCTCGAAGTCTAGGTGGGATCCTCCTCTGGGTTCCCAAAGCTCTCTTCTAGCTCTCCATCACAAGACTCATCACACTTTGCTGTTATTACTGACACTTCTGCCAGCCCTAGTAAACTGGCAGGTTCCTGTAAGCAGGGAACAAGCATCATTCATTTCTACACCTTCACCATCTCCCATTGTGGTAGCTGCCTCATGGCAGGTGCTAAACATCAGTGGTTCCCAACCTTTTTGGTACCAGGCATCGGTTTCATGGGAGATAATTTTTCCACAGACAGGGAAGCAGGGGTATGTTGAAACTGTTCCACCTCAGGCATTTAGATTCTCATAAGGAGTGTGTAATCTTGAGCCAGTGCGGTGGCTCACATCTTTATAATCCCAGTACTTTGGGAGGCTGAGGCAGCAGGATTGCTTGAGCTCAGGAGTTCAAGACCAGCCTGGGCAACATGGCAAGACCCCGTCTCTACAACAAATTAAAAAATAAAAACTTAGCCAGCCATTGTGGTGTGTGCCTGTAGTCCCTGCAACTGGAGAAGCTGAGGTAGGAGGATCACTTGAGCCGGAGATGCAGAGGTTGCAGTGAGCCGAGATTGTGCCACCACACTCCAGCCTGGGCAACAGAGAGAAACCCTGTCTCCAAAAAAAAAAAAAAAAAAAAGTAAATGGAATGCACAACCTAGATCCCTTGCATACACGCAGTTCACAATAGGGTTTGTGTTCCTATGAGAATCTAATGCCACGGCCGATATGACAGGAGGCAGAGCTCAGGCAGTAACACCAGCTTGCTGCTCACCTCCTTCTGTGCGGCCTGGTTCCTCACAGGCCACGGACAGGCACCATTCTGCCACCTAGGGTCAGGGGAACCCCGCTATACATGTGTAATGAGCAGATGTGGCCCATTACATTTCCAATGAGATCACCTGCCACATCTGCTACTAGCACTCAGGAGCAATGCCAACCCAGTTTCAAGTGTCACAGAAGAACAGCCTTAAAGTGTGAGCTTTAAAATAGCCCATTTCTACTCCATAATTGCTGTGTGACCTTTGGCAAGACAAATTTCTGTCTCTGAGTCACCAATTCCACTTGTGTAAAATAAGGATAAAAGCAGCACTTACCCCCCCACCCAAGAAGTGTTATAAGAATAAGATATTAAAAACACAACTTGAGATACAGTAAGTGTTCACTAACTGCAATTCACAGCCCACACCCCCTTTCATGGAGAGTATTAGAGCATCCTGGTTAAGAGTATGGACTCTACTAAAAATACAAAAATTAGCCGGGTGTGGTGGCATGCGCCTGTAATCCTAGCTACCCAGGAAGCTGAGGCAGGAGAACAGGAAAATCGCTGAAACTCGGGGGGCAGGGGCTACAGTGAGCCGAGATCGCGTCACTGCACTCCAGCCTGGGCGACAGAGCAAGACTCCGTCTCAAAAAACAAAAACAAAAAAAAATTAAAAAAAACAGTATGGACCCTAGAGTCTGAATCTGACCCCACTGCTGCTAAGCCAGCTAAACCTTAGGCACCTGTCTTAAACTCTGGGAGCCTCTAGATGGGGATAATAGCACCTATCTCCATAAGCCTACTGTGGGATCAAACGCAGTAATACAAGCAAAATGCTTTGCATAACACAGTGTAGAAGCCTCTCTGCAGGCTCGAAATTAATTCTGACAGTCGGCAATGAGGCTAGAACAATAGTGTACAACAACATCCCAAACACTTTATTGGCTGGTTACAATGCGTTAGGCATGGTGCAAAACATTTTCCGCGAATTATTACCTATAACCCTCACAGCAACCCTGTGAGGCAGGCTGTACTGTCAACCCCACTTCATGGGTGGCGAAGCGAAGCCTTGGAAGAAGTGGAGGTGACCTGTCCAAAGTCACACGGGGTTAGGCGGCGGGGTTAGGGTACGAACTCCGACAGCCTGACGCCAGGCCCCACGCCGTAACCACCGTGCCATCCTCCCTCTTGAACACCGCGCGCTTCCCGGGATCCGCGGCCCCTCCTGCCCCAGGCGCCACTCAAAAGCAGGTGCGCAGCCCACCCTGGCGGGCGCGCTGCTCACCTCCCGCAGCAGCAACAGTGCCCGGGGTCCCGCAGCGTTAGTTCTGCCGGCAAATCGGGTCCACTCACCGGTCCGCCGCTGGGCTGATACACAAGCGACTTCCGTTCCGCCGGTACTTCAGGCCGGGTCATTCTAACGGAAGTGCTTCGTTTTTACAGTCCGGGTGGACCCAAAGCTCCGTGGCGGCGCTGAACTTTAAGGCAGCCTCTAGCCACGGGCTTAAGAGGCAATTGAGCGCCTCAGCGTGGGTGAGTGCAAATGAAATGTGCGCTAAATGTCAGATACATCGGATGTGGAAGAAGAAATGTCAAATGGTGTCAAATAGTTCATATATGTTTATATTGATTATGTGCTGCAATAATTGTTGGGACATATTGGGTACATTCGTTGAATTTTTTTTTTATTTGTAGCTATGGTGACAGAAATATTTGAATTAAGTTCACCTGTTGTTTCTTTTTACTTTTTCAATGTGGCTAGCAGGGAGTAAAAAATTGGTGTGGTCATGGCTCACTGCAGCTGCCGCCTCCCATGCTAAAGCAGTCCTCCCACCTCAGCCTCCCAAGTGGCTGGGACTACAGGCAGGCGCCACCACGCCCAGCTAATTTTTTTTTTTTTGGAGAGACGGGTCTACCCGTGTTGCCCAGGCAGGTCTCAAACTCCTACCTAGGCGCAAGCCATCCTCCCACCTTGGCCTCCCAAAGTGCTGGGATTGTAGGTGTGAGCCACTGTACCAGGTCCTTACTGGGAAATTTTAAGTCACCTAAGAGGTTCATGCTCTATTTCTATTGGAGGGTGCTGCCCTGTAGATTAATGACTTCCTGATTCACATCTCCAGCTGGACCCTCCCTGCAGTTCCAGAGCCATAGCTCAGCTGCCTACTTGACACTTCTTGGGTGTCTGATGACCATCTCTATCATGAACTCTTCATTTCCACACACGCACCTTCACCAAAAACCTGTACCTGCCATTCTGGCCCATCTCAGTAAATGGCCCAACCATCCTTCCAGGTGCACTAGGAGGAACTGAATGGTCATTTTCTTCACCTCCCTGGATCCCCACGTTCTACCTGTCAGCAAGCCCTGTCAACTTTAACTACAAAATGTCAAATCTGTCTACTCGGTAGCTACAACTACCCAGGCCACCACTGTCTCATCAGAAACAATCACAGTAGCCTGCCAACGGTCACCTTGTCTCCTGAGAACAGTTTCCCACACACTGCCTAAGGGAATTTGTCTGTTTTATTAAATCAAATTATATCACTCCTCTCCTGAAAACTCTCCGTGACAGGCTGGGCATGGTGGCTCATGCCTGTAATCCCAGCACTTTGGGAGGCCAAGATGGGCAGATTGCTTGAGCCCAGGAGTTCTAGACTAGCCTGAACAACATGATGAAACACCATATCTACAGAAAACACAAAAATTAGCCTGGCGTGGTGGCGGGTGCCTGTGGTCCCAGCTACTCAGAAGGCTGAGGCAGGAAGATTACTTGAGCCGGGGAAGTTGAGGCTTCAGTGAACCATGATCTCAACACTGCACTCCAGCCTGGGTACCAGAATGAGACCATGTCTGGAAAAAGGAAAACACAAAAACGGCCAGGCACAATGGCTCACGCCTGTAATCCCAGCACTTTGGGCAACTGAGGTGGTTGGATCACGAGGTCAGGAGTTCAAGACCAGCCTGACCAATATGGTAAAACCTCATCTCTACTAAAAATACAAAAAAAAAAAATTAGCTGGGCATGGTGCCACATGCCTGTAGTCCCAGCTGCTCGGGAGGCTGAGGCAGGACAATTGTTTGAACCCGGGAAGTAGAGATTGCAGTGAGCCGAGATCGAGCCTCTGCACTCCAGCCTGGGCGACAGAGCAAGACTGCGTCTCAAAACAAAACAAAACAAAACAAAACAAAAAGCTTAAGAGCTTTCCATTGCCCTTGCAATAAAATCCAGATTTCCTACTGTGTCCCAGGGGCCTGCATGATGTGGCCCCGCTTACTTGTTTTGTTTTGTTTGTTTGTTTTTGAGATGGTGTCTCACTCACTCTGTCACCCAGGCTGGAGTGCAGTGGCGCAATCTCGGCTCAGTGCAACCTCTGCCTCCCAGGCTCAAGCGACTCTCCTGCCTCAGCCTCATGAGTAGCTGGGATTACAGGCGTGCACCACCACACCAAACTAATATTTGTATTTTTACTAGAGCAGGGTTTCACTATGTTGGCCAGCTTGGTCTCAAACTCCTAGCCTCAAGTCATCCGCCGACCTCGACCTCCTAAAGTGCTAGCATTACAGGCAAGCACCACCATGCCCAGCTGATTTTTGTGTTTTTACTAGAGATGGGATTTTGCCATGTTGGCCAGGCTGGTCTCAAACTCCTGGCCTCAAGTGATCCTCCCACCTCAGCCTCTCAAAGTGCTGGGATTACAGGCATGAGCCACCATGTCTGGCCCCCTGCTTACTTTTACTTCTCCAACCCATGTACTTCTTACCACTTACTTCTCCTACTGTGTTCTCTCTAGTTGACATAGTTCAACTACATAATTTTATTTTGCTCCTTAAATATCCCAAGCAAATGTTTATTTCAGACCCTCTCTCTCTCTTTTTTTTTTTTTTTTTTTTGAGACAGAATCTTGCTCTGTCACCCAGGCTGGAGTGCAATGGCATGATCTTGGCTCACTACAACCTCCGCCTCCCGGGTTCAAGCAATTATCCTGCCTCAGCCTCCCAAGTAGCTGAGATTACAGGCACGTGACACCATGCCCACAGAGCCTCTCTTCTTACTATGATCTTTCTGGAATGCTCTTCTCCAAAATTGTTTCATGGCTGGCCCCTTCTCATCCTTTAGGTCTCAGCATAAATGTCAGCTCTTCAGAGAGACCCTCTCTGACCACTTCATATAAACTACTTCATCACTTCTCATATTATTTTCTTCACCGTATTTGTCACTATTCAAAATGTTGACATTACTTGTTTTCTTATCACTGCCTATTCCTTGGACTATCAGCTCCCTGAGAGGAGGGACACATCGTGTCTTGTTCAAGGCTTTATCCCTGTGATCTACGTAGGGTCTGACTCATAGAAGGGCTTAATGAATATTTGTTGAATGAATAAATGACTGCTTTCTGTCTTAGTTTGGGTTCCCCAGAAGCAGACCCTAAGACAAGTTTTTTTTTTTTTTTAGACTGACTCTCACTGTTACCCAGGCTGGAGTGCAGTGGCCCAATCTCGACTCACTGCAACCTCCACCTCCCGGGTTCAAGCGATTCTCCTGCCTCAGCCTCCCAAGTAGCTGGGATTACAGGCACACGCCATCACGCCCAGGTAATTTTTGTATTTTTAGTAGAGATGGGGTTTCACCATGTTGGCCAGGCCAGTCTCGAACTCTTCACCTCAGGTGATCCACCCACCTTGGCCTCCCTAAGTGCTGGGATTACAGGCGTGAGCTACTGTGCCTGGCTCCTAAGACAAGTACTTGAGTGCAGGTAGTTGATTTGCAAAGTAATCTCAGGAAACACTGGTAGGGTAGTAGGGGAGTGAAACAGGGAAGGGGAGGCAGCCAATAAACATTCTTATCAAGCAACTTTCTTGCAGGCATCTAGGCCTTAATCCTGCTGGAGAACACTGGGAAATAATACAGAACACTGTGCTGGTTAATTATTTGTGTCAACTTGACTGGGCCACAGGTTGCCCAGGTATCTGGTTAAATGTTATTTCTGGGTGTGTTTCTTGAGGAAGAGATTAGCTTTGGTAGACTGCACTCCACAATCTGGATGGACATCATCTAACCCCTCGGGGACCCAAATAGGACAGGAAGGCAGAGCAAGGTTGAACTATCTCTCTGCCTGTCTGCTTAAGCTGAGACATTGGTCTTCTCCTGCCCTTGGACTAGGACTTAAACACCATTGGCACTCCTGATTCTCAGTCTTTTAGATTCAAACTGGAATTTACACCACCACCTTTCCTCGGTGTGCAGCTTGCAGATGACAAATTGTAGGACTTCTCGGCCTCTATAATCACTTGAGCCAATTCCTTATAATAAATCTCATTCTAGATATAAAAATATACATATAGTGACCAGGCACAGTGGCTCATGTCTGTAATCCCAGCACTTTGGGGGGCCAAGGTGGGAAGATCACTGGAGGTCAGGAGACCAGCCTGGCCAGCATGGTGAAACCCTGTCTCTACTAAAAATACAAAAAAATTAGCCAGGCGTGGTGGCAAGCGCCTGTAATCCCAGCTGCTCAGGAGGCTGAGGCAAGATAATTGCTTGAACCTAGGAGTCAGAGGTTGCAATGAGCCGAGATTGGGCCACTGCACTCCAGCCTGGGTGACAACGTGGGACTCCGTCTCAAAACAAAAAAAATTAGCAAGGCATGGTGGCACATGCCTGTAATCCCAGCTACTCGGAAGGCTGAGGCAGGAGAATCGCTTGAACCCAGGAGATGGAGGTTGTAGTGAGAGTTCACCTCCTGATTCTCTCACCTCAGCCTCCCAAAGTACTGGGATTACAAGCGTGTGCCACCGCGCCCCGCCAAACTTCATTTAATTTAAACTGTGATGCACAGCTCAGTAATTGGAAGACTTTAGAATGATTAGAACAAGGGTATGTGACTCTACCGTAAATGCTATAAAATCTGAATACAAATCAAGTATTTCCAATGAAAATTTGACATCTGAGGCCGGGCGCGGTGGCTCACGCCTGTAATCCCAGCACTTTGGGAGGCCGAGACGGGCGGATCACGAGGTCAGGAGATCGAGACCATCCTGGCTAACACGGTGAAACCCCGTCTCTACTAAAAAATACAAAAAAAAACTAGCCGGGCGAGGTGGCGGGCGCCTATAGTCCCAGCTACTCGGGAGGCTGAGGCAGGAGAATGGCGTGAACCCAGGAGGCGGAGCTTGCAGTGAGCTGAGATCCGGCCACCGCACTCCAGCCTGGGTGACAGAGCGAGACTCCGTCTCAAAAAAAAAAAAAAAAAAGAAAATTTGACATCTGAATAGAGATGTGCTAGAGGTATAAAACATACACTGGGTTTCCAAGACATAGCGCAAAAAAGGATTATAAAACATCTCACTAGTAAACGCTTATGAGTTGAAGTGATAATATTTTGGGTACATTGGGTTAAATAAAATATATTATTAAAAATTATTTTCATCTATTTTTAAAACTTTTTAAAATGTGGCTACTAGAAATTGTTAAATTTGATAAGTGGCTTGTGTTATATTTCTGTTGGACAGTGCAGGGCCAGAAAGTCTCCAAAGTGAACAAGGGCTTTGAAGTCAGACAGACCTGATTTGAATCCCAGCTCAGATATTTCATAGCTATGTGACATTTGGCAATTTACTCTCCCCTTCTGAGCCCAGGTTTTCTTATCTATGAAACTGAGATAACTGTGCCCACTATATAGGTATATGGTGAGGACCCAGTAAGATAATGTATGCACAGTGTCTGGAAGATCACACTGTCTATATGTTAGCCATGGCTGGGGCAAGAGGGGAAGTGGCCACTGTGCCTTTTTTTTTTTTTTTTTTGAGACTGAGTTTCACTCTGTAGCTCAGGCTGGCGTGCAATGGCATGATCACGGCTCACCACAACCTCAGCCTCCCAAGTAGCTGGGACTACAGGCACATGCCACCACACCTGGCTAATTTTTGTATTCTTAGTAGAGACGGGGTTTCACCATGTTGGCCAGGCTGGTCTTGAACTCCTGACCTTCAGTGATCCACCCTCCTTAGCCTCCCAAAGTGCTGGGATTACAAGTGTGAGCTGCCACACCCAGCTCGCCACGCCATTCTTAAAAGGGGGCCAAGGCTGGGAATAGTGGCTCCTGCCTATAATCCTAGCACTTTGGGAGGCCAAGACCAGAGGATTGCTTGAGTTCAGGAGTGTGAGACCAGCCTGGGCAACATGGCAAGACCCCATCTCTACAACAAGTTAAAAAATAAAAAATTAGCCAGCCATGGTGGCACAGGCCTGTGGTCCTAGCAACTTGGGAGGCTGAGGTAGGAGGATCACTTGAGTCTGGGAGGCCGAAGCTGCAGTGAGCCAGGATCCCGCAACTGCACTCCAGCCTGGGCAACAAAGCGAGACACCACCTCAAAAACAAAAAATAGGGCGGGGGGTGGTGTTCCAAATGAAGGCACCAGACTGCTGATGGCCAGAAGGAAAATGAGTGAGTCTTTGGTGGTTTGGGATGTTGCTTAAAATTTAGTGGATAAGCTGAGAAAGTTTCATTTTCACAAAGAAACAATGCTGCCATTATAAGTAAGCTAAAAGTAATTGCCTCAAAGTCAAGTTACCTGGTCTCAATTTTTTTTGTTTGTTTGTTTTTGAGACGGAGTCACGCTCTGGGGCCCAGGCTGAGTGCAGTAGCGCAATCTCTGCTCACTGCAAACTCCACCTCCAGGGTTCAAATGATTCTGTCTTAGCCTCCCAAGTAGCTGAGATTACAAGCGCACACCACCATGCCCGGCTAATTTGTTGTTGTTGTTGTTGTCGTTTGTTTTGTTTGTTTTTTTGAGACCAAATCTCACTCTGTTACCCTGGCTGGAGTGCAGTGGCACCATCTCAGCTCACTGCAACCTCCACCTCCCAGGTTCAAGCGATTCTCCTGCCTCAGCCTCCTGAGTAGCTGGGATTACAGGCAGGTGCCACCATGCCCGGCTAATTTTTGTATTTTTAGTAGCAACAGGGTTTCACCATGTTGGCCAGGCTGGTCTTGAACTCCTGACCTCAGGTGATCCACCCGCCTCAGCCTCCCAGAGTGCTGGGATTACAGGCATGAGCCACTGCACCAGGCACATCATCTTTGTTTTATCTCGTGGCTACAATGAAGAAACTGAACCTTTAGAAAGTTAAAAAAAAGGCCGGGCGCGGTGGCTCACGCCTGTAATCCCAGAACTTTGGGAGGCCGAGGCGGGCGGATCACAAGGTCAGGAAATCGAGACCACGGTGAAACCCCGTCTCTACTAAAAATACAAAAAATTAGCCGGGCGCGGTTGTGGGCGCCTGTAGTCCCAGCTACTCGGGAGGCTGAGGCAGGAGAATGGCGTGAACCCGGGAGGCGGAGCTTGCAGTGAGCCGAGATCGCGCCACTGCACTCCAGCCTGGGCGACAGAGCGAGACTCCGTCTCAAAAAAAAAAAAAAGGCCGGGCGCAGTGGCTCACGCCTGTAATCCCTGCACTTTGGGAGGCCGAGGCGGGCGGATCACGAGGTCAGTAGATCGAGACCATCCTGGCTAACACGGTAAACCCCGTCTCTACTAAAATACAAAAAATTAGCCGGGCGCGGTGGCGGGCGCCTGTAGTCCCAGCTACTCGGGAGGCTGAGGCAGGAGAATGGCGCGAACCCGGGAGGCGGAGCTTGCAGTGAGCCGAGATGGTGCCACTGCACTCCAGCCTGGGCCACAGAGTGAAGACTCCGCCTCAAAAAAAAAAAAAAAAAAAAAAAAAAGTTAAAAAAAAAAAAGTTCTGGGCTGGGCGCGGTGTCCTAGCACTTTGGGAAGCTGATGCAGGAGGATCACTTGAGGTCAGGAGTTTAAAACCAGCCTGGCCAACATGGTGAAACCCCATCTTTACTAAAACTACAAAACAGTAGTGGGGCATGGTGGTGGGCAGTGGTGGGCACCTGTAATCCCAGCTACTCGGGAAGCTGAGGCAGGAGAATCGCTTGAACCGGGAGGTGGAGGTTGCAGTGAGCTGAGAACACACCACTGCACTCCCACCTGGGTGACAGAGCAAGACCCCATCTCAAAAAAAAAAAAAAAAAAATTCATCATTGCTGTTGTCGTCGTGATTTTAGTAGGGAGTCATAACCACCACCCACTCACATCCAGTCAGCACATCGCAGTTTCCGAAGCACCAAACACATTCCACTCCACCTCCCTTCTGCAGGAAAGGGTCCTGAAGCTCTCTAAGATGGCTTTAAAATGGATCCACAAATTATTTGGCATTCCTTTCTTCAAGAAGTGGAGCCTAATTCCCCTCCCCTTGAGTGTGGACTGAACTTAGTGACTCACTTCTAACAAATAGAACAAAGCAGAAGCAACAGTGTATGGCTTCCAAGACTGGGTCGTAAGAGGCACTGTTTGTGGCTTCCTCTTTGCTCTCTCTTCTGTCTCATTGTGGGGAAAGCCAACTGCCATATCATGAGAAAACTCAAGCAGCAGCTCTAGGGTTAGCCCTACATGGTGAGGAACGGAGACCTCCTACCCACAGCCATGTGCATGAGCAGTATTGGAATGGATCCTCCAGCCCCAGTCAAGCCTTCAGATGACTGCAGCCCTAGCTGACAATTTGACTGCAACCTCATGAACGACCCTGAGACAAGAACAGCCCAGCTTAGCCCCTCTCAAATCCCTGACCCACAGAACCTAAGAGATAATGAATATTTGTCATTTTAAGCTGTAAAAATGTGGGGTAATTTGTCACACAACAATAGATAACCAATACACTCTCTTTGGCCCATGTGGTAAAAGTCTGTTCTTCTCCAGGGAAAGGTGCCCCAGTCCTTGGTCTGGTCCATCTTGGGACTGCAGGGGCCACCCCAGGACCCAAAGGCCAAGGCACAGACCACAGACACTGGGCCGGGCTGCCTGTGTCTCACAGGCTGTTTATTTATCCAAGAGTAAGGAGGAGAGAGAGGATGAAGAGAAAAACCAGACTCCCCAAGGTGGCAGGGCTGAGGGGAAAAACAAACAAAGTCTCCTCTTGTTTCTCTTGCCGCTGACCCCAGGGGACTCCAGCTTCAGATGGGACCTCTAGGGGTGGCTTAGGGGCCTCGAGGAGGCCTGGCAGCTCAGCTGTTGGCTGGGGTCAGGATCCGCACAGGGGCAGGTCCCAGACTCGGAATGGCTTCTGTGTACACAAAATATCTCTCCGCAAAAGGCACTGGTGGTGGGGGGCAGCAGGAGGGCCACCCCATCACAGGCAGAGTCCACTCTGTCCTGGGTCTGGGTCCTGGGCCCCGGGCCCCAAGACCAATCCAGTCTCCCTCAGGGGTGGGGTCTCAGAGGCCCTTGTTCCTCTCCTCTCCCTTCCCTCAGCCCAGGGGTGAGCAGGCAGTCGGTGGAGGCCCAGCTCAGGCCATGTCATGGATACCCCTCTTCAGGGCTAGCGCATCCGGTGACTTCTAGGCCAATAGCCCAAGGCGGGTGACTTTGGCCGAGAGGAAGGAGTGGATGATGAAGACTATGGTTTTGGGACACGAGTGCAGGTCCAGCTGCTGCAGGGTGGATGGAGAGAAGAGTCAGGGCCCTGGCCAGCCTGGCCTCCAAGAGTGCATACCCCCTCCTCCCCAGGGTGCAAAGGCAGCCCCTCACTCACGATCTCGCCTTCAGCACCTCCAAAGTCCAGGAAAAGGAGACTGGCACCATCATCTGAAGACATCTGCAGCTTCTCGAAGGGCTGTCGCAGGAGCACAGCTCGGGCTGCACCTGGCTCAGCCGCCCACAGTGTGAAGCCCTTGTCGATGTGCACAGACAGGCTGCAGGGACGCCCGTTCCATGTGCAGGCTGCAGGGAGGGCACATAGGTACAGGCACAGCTGGCACCTCAGACACTACACCCCAACCTCCAACCCCCACCGCAGCTTACAAAGTGGGGCCTGAATGCCTCCAGGGACGGGAGGCTCACTGTTTGTCGTGGCACCTGTACACCCACCCTGCAGAGAGTCATCACCCCCACCCTCAGAGGACCTACACCCACTTCCAGTCCACAAGTAGAAAGGGGGAGCTTAAAATCTGCCATGGACTGGAGGCTCACTCCTGATAAAGGCATCATCAGATCGACCAAGCACCGCCCTTGGAGACCTGCAGAGTTGCCCAGCTAAATTTAAATTTCAGATAAACAATGACTAATTTGGGCATACTTCTATGAAAAAAGTATTCATTGTTAACCTGAAATTCAAATGAGGCTGGGTGTCCTGTATTTCCTCTGGCAACCCTACCCCAAGTGCCATCTCTCACATCCTCACCAGCAGATTGACAAAGCTGGAGCAAGAAAACCCCAGGGAGAAGAGTCTCTGCCTGCCAGGGCACCTGCACATCCAAAACAGAGGGCCCAAACCCAACTTCCTTTTTTTTTTTTTTTTTGGAGAAACAGTCTCACTCTGTTACCCAGGCTGGAGTGCAGCGGGCACAATCTCAGCTCACCACAACCTCCACCTCCCGGGTTCAAGCGATTCTTGTTCCTCAGCTTCCTGCATAGCTGGGACTACAGGCACCTACTACCATGCCCAGCTAATTTTTGTATTATTATTATTTTTTTTTTTTTTTGAGACAGAGTCTTGCTCTGTTGCCCAGGCTGGAGTGCAGTGGTGCAATCTGGGACCACTACAACCTCCGCCTCCCAGATTCAAGCAATTCTTCTGCCTCAGCCTCCTGAGTAGCTGGGACTACGGGCACCCGCCACCACACCTGGCTAATTTTTGTATTTTTAGTAGAGACAGGGTTTCACCATTTTGGCCAGGCTGGTCTTCAACTGCTGACCTCAAGTGATCCACCTGCCTCATCCTCGCAAAATGTTGGGATTACAGGCATGAGGCACCACACCCAGCCAATTTTTGTATTATTAGTAGAGATGGGGTTTTGCCATGTTGGCCAGGCTGGTCTCAAACTTCTGACCTCAGGTGATCCACCCACCTTAACCTCCAAACCCCATTTTCTGTCCCCTCCTGAAGTGCCCTAAAGAAGGAAGCTTGAATGCCCCTGGGGATAAGAGGCTCATTACCAGAGGGACACTCCCAGATCCTCCCAGCACACCTGTAGACACCTCCTGCACACCCTCGGCGGCCCGGTGACAGCCATCCACCAGCTGGCGGGTCCAGGCAGCCAGCTCCTGCGGTGACTCCACGCTGAACAGGTGAGTGTCCACACCGTGACGTGTGCCCGTGCGCAGGGCAAAAGAGAGCTCTGCATCGTAGGGCACTGAGCCCTTGGAGGGGCCTGAGTGCACCAGTCTGGGGGTGAGGGGCAGAGGGCTGAGCATGAGGCCTCGGGCAGGGGGCAAATAGTTCTGGGCAAAGGGGCCAATGACCTGGGAAAAACCCTGTAAATCCTTTACCACCTAACAGGACAGGACTTGCCAGGGGGCACTGATTGACTCAGCAGGAGACATCTCCTGCCACCCTCCCTGTCGCTCCCTTGGCTCCGGCTACACTGGTGTCCTCACACACACCTAGCACACGCCTGCCTCAGCACCTCTGCGTATGCTGTTCCCTCTGCCTATACACGCTTACCTGATTATCTCCATGGCTCACTCCCTCACTTCCTTCAGATGTTAGTTTAAATGTCACCTCCTCTGAGAAGCTTTCCCTGGCCTGCCAGTCCAAAATAGCACCCTTGTCACTCACTAGCCTTACTTTTTCATCATGGTACCAGAAATTATACTTTTTATTATTTGTTTTTGTTGGTTTTTCACTGTCTTTTTCACTAGGATGTCAGCTAGGTTAGAAATGTTGATCTTGCGTTCACCACTGTATTCCCATTAAGTAAAACTATGCCTGACCACAGTAGAGGCTCAATAAACATTTGTTGCCTGACTTGAATCACTTGATTAGGTAGACAATCCAGGACCTAATTATCCCTAGTAGCCAGCAGGCTCCTGACACATGGGCCAGAGCCAGCCTGAGGTAAGGAGACATGGGTGACAAGGACTTCAGACCCCTGCAGCTTGACTGTCACTTGCTGTGTGGCCTTGGTAAGCCAACTGCCCCTCTCTGGGGCAGACCTAAGAGTTCTGCCCCATATCCCTCTTTGTTCCTCCCTTCACCCACTCTTTCTCCTATAGCTCACTTCCCCCCCAGACTTCTGCTGACGCCAGCCTTCCACTTTCCAGCCCTGAGCTGCAGACCCCTGAGTCCCCAAGCTTCCTATCCAAGCTCCCTCTCCATCCCACACACACTCTGGACTTGACTCAGCATCTTGCTCCAGCCTCCTCCCTTTCCACCCCCACCCCCAGTCCCACGCTCACCCAGACACCAGCTCCAAACCTCCTGTTCATTCCAGACCCCTCCTTCACCCGCCCCATCTGGCAAGCACGGAGCCCTGTTAATTTTACACCCATGTGGTTTCCAATGCCAATGCTGCCTTTCTTCTCCATCTGCTCCTGCCGCCCACTTCCACCTCCCCCAGCCACCATCATCTCTCCTGCACGACTGCAGCGCTTCCCCACTTCCATCCTGCACTCTCCGCTGCATTTTCCACGTGGCAGCCACAGGGATTCTCTTAAAGCAACCAGAGCACCTCGCTCCCCAGCTTAAACCCTTCAACACTGCCAAACTCTTAAGATAAAGCTAACATTCCTTAATCAGGCAAAAGAAGCTCTGCAAGATCAGGCCCTGCCAACTCCCTTCTCTCCATTTCCTGCATGAATTCTGGTTGTCACAAACTCATAGCCCCATGAACACGCTATAGCCCTTCATGCCTCTGTACCTTTGACCATGATGTTCTCTCTGCATGGGATGCTCTTTCACCCTTTCTTAAACAGAAAACTTCTACTCATCCATCAAAGTCCAGCTCAGATGTCACCTCCTCCCTGAAGCGTTCCTCAACTACCCCTACAGAGTTAAGTGGCTCCTACAAACTCTGCACTGTAATGGCTGTTCCTGGGTCTGTCTCCCCAATCAGACAAGGTTCTCTCTGGAGGCAGCGACTGTTGGGGTCAGCTCTGTGCCCTCTGACCCATGCAGCATAAGGCATAAGTGTCAATGAATGAGTGGCTAGCGGGGACCTTATGTCCTTTTGTTCCAAGCACCCATTTTACAGATAAGGAAACTGAGGCCCAGACAGGGCAGAGACTTGCTTCAGGTCACCTGGGGAATAGCTGAGGGTGGACAGGGCTGGAGTTTCCAGCTTCTGGGGCCCTGCTGGAGCATCTCCCGGCAAGTTCTGGGGGAGACATACTGCCCCTGCCCATGGGTACCTGGTGGCGATGAGTGGGGCAGTACGGACTGGCCGGCTCAGGGCCTCGCGGGTCTCAGGGAGAGAAGAGTAGAGGAGCAGTTCCTTTTCAGTCAGCAGGGCCAGGGTGGGGGCCGTGCCCCCACTGGGCAGCTGCAGGGGACAAAACAGCAGTAAGGATGGGTGGGGGAAGAGAGGGCAGAGGGCCAGGGTGGGGCAAGGTAGCCGGGGCACTGGGAACAGGGCCAGCTCCAAAGGAGCAGAAGAGAGGGAGGGATAGGTCCCAGGCCCAGCAGGCACCTGCTCAGTCAGCCAGCCAATCTGCTTGATGTCCTGGCTGGCAGCTGTGCTGGTGGCTGCCAGCAGTGCCTGCAGCTCATCCTTGACCCGCAGCATCAGAGCGTTGACCTGGGCTTGGATGGCACTCCCCCACGACCTCGCGCTGGCCTCATCCTTGGCCCTCAGGAAGAGGGTGTCTTGGCCTTCTGCCGAGCAGATCTCCAGATACCTGCAGGCACAAATGGGTGGAGGCAAGGACCTGACCACTAGGCTGCAGCTGCCCAACCCTGGCCCAAGAAACCGCACCCACCACCAAACCAGAAGAAACCAGGGGGATGTCCCTGAGAATCAGGAGCGACCCTCACTGCTGGGCTCCAGCCGCAGTTGCTGTGGCCTCATGGGGCATAGGGACAAGAAAGTGTGAGACACACATACATATTCATGTATTTTGTGGGGATTTTGTTTTTGAAACAGAGCCTCGCTCTGTCACCCAGGCTGCACTGCAATGCCCCAGTCTCGGCTCACTGCAATCTCCGCCTCCCAGGTTCAAGCGATTCTCCTGCCTCAGCCTCCCAAGAAGCTGGGATTACAGGTGCACGCCACCACACCCAGATCATTTTTGTATTTTTAATAGAGATGGGGTTTCACCATATTGGCCAGGATGGTCTTGATCTCCTGACCTCGTGATCTACCCGCCTCGGCCTCCCAAAGTGCTGGGATTATAGGCATGAGCCACCGTGCCCGGCCTTATTTTTTTTATTTTTAGTAGAGATGGGGTTTCACCATCTTAGCCAGGCTGGTCTCGAACTCCTGACCTCAAATGATTAGCCTGCCTTGCCCTGCAAAATGCTGGGATTACAGACATGAGCCACCGTGCCTGGCCTACACATATGCATATACACACAAATACACACACACACTCAAACATGCACAATGGTGTGATGGGGCCTAAATTATTGCTGTGTGACCATTCCTAATCTTGCCCCTTTCTCCTGGTTTCTAAGGAACATCCTCTTCTGGGCCAGCTCCCAGGTTCTCCTTGTTGCACAGAACCGAACTAATTCACTAATAAGAGCAGGAAAAAAAAAAAAAAAAAACTAGGCTGGGCATGGTGGCTCATGCCTGTAATCCCAGAACTCCGGGAGACTAAGCCAGGAGGATGGCTTGAGCCCAGGAGTTCGAGACCACCCTGAGCAACAAAGTGAGACACTCATCTCTAAAAAAGAAAAAAAAAAAAATTTTTTTTTTCTATGAGATGGAGTCACGCCCTGTCATCCAGGCTGGAGTGCCGTGGCACAATCTCTGCTCACTGCCAGCTCCGCCTCCCAGGTTCATGCCATTCTCCTGCCTCAGCCTCCTGAGTAGCTGGAACTACAGGCACCTGCCAGCATGCCTGACTAATTTTTGGCATTTTTAGTAGAGACGGGGTTTCACCGTGTTAGCCAGGATGGTCTCGATCTCCTAACCTCATGATCCGCCCGCCCCGGCTTCCCAAAGTGCTGGGATTACAGGCATGAACCACTGCGCCCGGCCCAAAAAAAAATTTTATTTTTAGTTAGCCAAGCATGGTGACATGTGCCTGTAGTCCCAGCTACTTAGAGGCTGAGGCAGGAGAATCACTTGAGCCCAGGAGTTTGAGGCTGCAGTGAGCTATAAGGGTGCCACTGCACTCCAGCCTAGATGACAGCACAAGATCTCATCTTAAAAAACAGAAAAACAGGCCGGGCGCAGTGGCTCATGCCTGTAATCCCAGCACTTTGGGAGGCCGAGGCAGGTGGATCACCTGAGGTCGGAGTTCAAGACCAGCCTGACCAACATGGAGAAACCCCGTCTCTACTAAAAATACAAAATTAGCTGGGCGTGGTGGCACATGCCTATAATCCCAGCTACTAGGGAAGCTAAGGCAGGAGAATCGCTTGAACCTGCGAGGTGGAGGTTGCGGTGAGCCGAGATCGCACCATTGCACTCCAGCCTGGGCAACAAGTGTGAAACTCCGTCTCAAAAAAAAAAAAAAAAAAACACACAGAAAAACAGACCGGGCGCGGTGGCTCACGCCTGTAATCCCAGCACTTTGGGAGGCCAAGGCAGGCAGATAACCTGAGGTCAGGAGTTCAGGACCAGCCTGACCAACATGGAGAAACCCCATCTCTACTAAAAACACAAAATTAGCCGGGCATGGTGGTGCATGACTGTAATCCCAGGTACTAGGGAGGCTGAGTCAGGAGAATCGCTTGAACCCGGGAGGTGGAGGTTGTAGTGAGCTGAGATTGTGCCATTGCACTCCAGCCTGGGCAACAAGCGTGAAACTCCATCTAAAAAACAAAAACAGGCCGGGCGTGGTGGCTCAAGTCTGTAATCCCAGCACTCTGGGAGGCCGAGGCGGGCGGATCACAAGGTCAGGAGATCGAGACCATCCTGGCTAACACGGTGAAACCCCGTCTCTACTAAAAAAAATACAAAAAACTAGCCGGGCGAGGTGGCGGGCGCCTGTAGTCCCAGCTATTCGGGAGGCTGAGGCAGGAGAATGGCGTAAACCCGGGAGGCGGAGCTTGCAGTGAGCTGAGATCCAGCCACTGCACTCCAGCCCGGGTGACAGAGCGAGACTCTGTCTCAAAAAAAAAAAAAAAAAGAAAAAACAAAAACAAAAACAAAACAACCACAACAAAACTAAACTAAAGAGGTTTGAGGCCAGGCATGGTGGTTCACACCTATAATCCCAGCACTTTAGGAGACTGAGCCGGGCAGATCACTTGAGGCCAGGAATTCAAAACCAGCCTAGCCAACAGGGCAAAACCCCATCTCTTCTAAAAACACAAAAAAATTAGCCAGACGTCATGGCGGGCACCTGTAGTCCCAGCTACTTGGGAGGCTGAGGCACCAGAATCACTTGATCCCGGGAGGTGGAGGTTGCAGTGAGCTGAGCTTGCACCACTGCACTCCAGCCTGGGTGACAGAGTGAGATCCCCCGTCTCAAAAAAAAAAAAAAAAGAAATAATAAATTATTGTTTTCTAAACCACTAAATTTTAGGAATGGTTTGTGATATAGCAACAGATAGCCAAAATACCAGGAGAAAAGACTTTGGCTTTTGTCTTCTTTCTGCCTGGAATATGAACACAATTCTTGGGATGCAGCCACCATCCTGCCTCCACAAAGAAGAAAACCGCCCATAATTAAAATGGCAGAGCAGGAAGCTAGAAGCCTGGTTCCTTGATGGCATCCTGGAGCATCTACAGCAGCCGGAATAGCTGACCCCTGGACTTTTTTTAAACGTGGGAAAATTAACCCCTTTTATTTAAGTAATTTCTTGTTGGAGTTTCTACACTTGCAGCCCAGTGCAATCCTAACATTGAGTAAAAGTTTGAAGTAGTTTTCATTATATTTTGGTTGCCAGGCTGTATCCCTATGACTGGGATACTGCACTGACAGTGGGCCATATGGAACCCCAGTTATATTCAGATTACATATCTACTCAGGCATGTACATGTTCAAACACACATGCAGACACATATGTGCATACACACATACAAATAACATAAACACACACGTACAAATCTATACTCACATGCAAATGCTCTCACATATACATACAAACACTTGCATTTACATGTCATCTACATGTGCACACACTTAGAAACATATACACACATGTTTCAGGTAATGTCTGGGATCAGGCTGGGAATCTAAGGTTCTATGAGTCTCTGAAAGGACTAATACTACCTCACCTTCACCCTCACAAAAGGCCCTTCCGGGCCAGGCATGGTGGCTCACCTCTGTAATCCCAGCACTTTGGGAGCCCAAGGTGAATGGATCTTGAGGTCAGGACTTTGAGACCAGCCTAGCCAATGTGGTGAAACCCCATCTCTAGTAAAAAATACAGCCGGATACATGCCTGTCATCCTAGCACTTTGGGGGGCCGAGGCAGGCAGAATGCCTGAGCTCAGGAATTCAAGACCAGCCTGGGCAACATGGTGAACCCGTCTCTGCTAAAATACAAAAAAAAATTAGCCGGGCATGTTGACAGGTGCCTGTAATCCCAGCTACTTGGGAAGTCTGAGGCAGGAGAATCGCTTGAACCCAGGAGAAGGGGACCGCAGTGAGCCAAGATTTCACCACTGCACTCCAGCCTGGGCAACAGAGCGAGACTCCATCTCAGAAACAAAAACAAAAACAAAGGCTCTTCTGTAGAGCATCTGCAAGTGACCTGTGAATCACCAGGTCTTGCCTCATGGGGGCAGGCAAGAGGTGTGGCATCAAGTGAGACCAAGAGATTTGGATACTGGACATTATTAACCAGCCCTCCCAGCCAATGTTGGGCATTTGCTTGGCATTGAACCCTGGCTGTCACTAGGACCCACAGCCCAAGCTTGTAATGTATATACCACTTAAGCATCACCTCCAACACTGCATATCCCACTTGACCAAATATGCGCCATTCAGCCACCACCATCACTCAGGCATCTTGCAACTTCCAAAGCAGAAAGGACTACCAGGAATGAGGCAAGCACCACCCTTTCTGGTTGTGTGATCTCAAGCAGGTTACTTCCCCTCTCTGTCCTCATCTATAAAATGGAGGTGAGCTGGGAACGATGGCTCATGCCTGTAATCCCAGCACTTTGGGAGGCCGAGGCAGGCAGATCACCTGAGGTCAGGAGTGCGAGACCAGCCTGGCCAACATGGTGAAACCCCATCTCTACAAAAAATACAAAAGTTAGGCAGGGCAGCAGTGGCTCACGCCTATAATCCCAGCACTTTGGGAGGCCGAGGCAGGCAGATCACCTGAGGTCAAGAGTTCGTGACCAGCCTGACCAACATGGAGAAACCCCGTTTCTACTAAAAATACAAAAAATTAGCCAGGCATGGTGGCGGGCGCCTGTAATCCCAGCTACTTGGGAGGCTGAAGGAGGAGAATTGCTTGAACCCAGAAGGCGGAGGTTGCAGTGAGCCAAGATCACACCATTGCACTCCAGCCTGGGCGACACAGTGAGACTCTGTCAAAAAAAAAAAAAAAGTTAGCCAGGTGTGGTGGCGGGCACCTGTAGTCCCAGCTACTTGGGAGGCTAAGGCAGGAGAATCATTTGAACCCAGGAGGCAGGATTGCAGTGAGCCAAGATCATTGCACCACTGCACTCCAGCCTGGGTGACAGAGCGAAACTCTGGCTCAAAAATAGTAATAAAATAAAATAAAAAGGAGGTGAAATAATAGGACTTTGCCCATTGGGCCTCTGTGAGAGCTAAATAATACTGCACATGGAAAGCACTCAGCACAGTGCTGGGTACACAGTATATACTCAGTAAATGTTTGGTGGTATCAATATTATCAATGAACTGTTAAAGGCTGCTCAGATGTGAAGGATGTAACCGTCCATGGCCCTGATAAAACCAGACATCTCAGAGCTCAAGCAGAGTAAGAAGAGACGAGAGGATCGGTGAGTCTAATAACCTTATCTCACAATGGATAATCTAAAGGTCAGTGAGGAAAAGGGCCTAGTTCAAAGAGAACCAGGACTGGAACACAGGGTTCTTCCCCAGACCAAGTTCATCTCCATATGTGAGCTGCCCAGAGGAAGAAGTGAGAAGCAAAGCACACCATCATCTCCATAGCTTCACTCATGCTTCCAGTCAATCTATCTTTTAAGCACCTACTATGTTCTGGCATCATGCTGGTCATTCATACAACACAGAGGTGTCTTTCCGTTGGTCCTACCACCTGACACCAGGGCATCTGTCTGTCTGAGTTGCCCCCCAGCCCAGCCTTACCTGGGCTCCGGGTCAGTGGGGGTGCACCTCTTCGAGACATATGCCATCTTCAAGGACACGTGTTTGGCCTCGCTGAGGTTCTGGGGTGTGGGGCCAGGGGAGGAAGGCTGCCGCTGAAGGGGTGAGGCGGGAGGTGAGTCCCAGCCGACCGAGGTCCCACCAGCAGAGTTCTTGAAATACGGTGAGACGTCCTTCATATACTTGACTGATTGGGAGAGACATCAGCAGTCACCACTGTGACATGGGCTCCCAGCACATATCACAATTGTCACTAATTTATTAAGAGTGTCCAGTGTCACTATTAGACCTTTAGTAAGCAAGAGTCCAATAGTGATATTAACAAATTCTTCTAGGTTAAAGTCTCTGATGGGGCAGTGGAGCAGAAAATACCGTATCCCTTTTCTCTATCCCTATATAGAGATAGGGCCTGCCTATATCCCTTCTCTCATTTTCCCTGTGGTTGATAGACACACAGCCACTGGAAGAAAGAATCTATTTCCCAGCCTCCTTTGCAGTGAGGTGTGGCCATGTGACTTTTTTTTTTTTTTCTTTTTGAAACAGTTTCTCTCTGTCACCCAGACTAGAGTACAGTGGTGCTATCACAGCTCACTACAGCCTCAGTCTCCCAGATCAGTCAATCCTCCCACCTCAGCTCCCTAAGTAGCTGGGTCTACAGATATGCACCACCACACCAAGCTATTAATTTGTTGTAGAGATGGAGTCTCACCATGTTGCTGGTCTTGAACTCCTAGACAGTGTATACAAGAAGGTGGTTAAAAGACTTTCCCAGGCTGGGCGTGGTGGCTCACACCTATAATCCTAGCACTTTTGGAGGCCAAGGCAGGCGGATCACTTGAGGTCAAAAGTTCGAGACCAGCCTGACCAACATGGTGAAACCCCGTCTCTACTAAAAATACAAAAATTAGCCGGGCGTGGTGGCTCGCACTTGTAATCCCAGCTACTGGGGAGGCTGAGGCAGGAGAATCACTTGAAACTGGGAGGAGGAGGTTGCAGTGAGCCAAGATCGCGCCACTGTACTCCAGCCTGGGCAACAGAGCAAGACTCTGTCTCAAAAAAAAAAAAGACTTTCCCAGGCTGGGCATGGTGGCTCACACCTATAATTCCGGCACTTTGGGAGGCCGAGGCAGTGTGGATCACTTGAGGTCAGGAGTTCGAGACCAGTCTGGCCAACATGGTGCAACCCTGTCTCTACTAATAATACAAACGTTAGCTGGGCGGGGTGCTGCATGCCTGTAATCCCAGCTGCTTGAGAGGCTGAGGCATGAAAATCACTTGAACATGGGAAGCAGAGGTTGCAATGAGCCAAGATTGCACCACTGCACTCCAGCCTGGACAATGAAGTGAGATTGTCTCAAAAAAAAAAAAAGATGACTTTCCCAAGACCTTGTCTCTCTTCTCCCAACAAGGATATAGCCTCTATGGGTGCCTGATGCCTGCTAGCCTTTGGGCAGCCTCTCTTCCTCTGCAGCCTCTCTTCCTCTGCTCTCAACCACACCTGCTCCCAGGGCCATCTGACTTGCTAGCTATCTGACGTCTGCAGTCAAAGCCCAGCCAACATGCCCTGTGAGTGGACAGCCCAGGAAGGAGTTAGGAACTCTTGGCCCACCTCCCTGGAAGAACCAGATAAGAAGCTATTTCTGTCGCAGGAGATGCCTCTGAGGCTCAGATAGTATTCAAAGCAAACGGGGGCAAAAGAGAGAGGGAGTTACAAACCCTATTAGGGTTGGAATAGAAGCAATGTTGAAAGAAAGCAGGGCCAGGTTTTTTTGGAAGAAGCAAACCTAGGTCTGACTTTTGGGGACTAGGACTCAAATGACTTATCACTGCAGCAACGACTTACCCCACGACTGACTATTGGATTGTGTCTCAAAGGGCAGCGGAAGTGGGACATGTCACAGCCTACTTGACAGCCGAAAACCATCTCCCCTCTTTTTCCTTTGCTAAGAGAAGCCTGAGTCCTAGAGGCTCAGCTTCTCCCCAGCTTAGAGGGAGAACCTTGATTGGTCAAATCTAATCATGATCATTTCATCCTTCTTGCTTGGGATTGGTTTAGAAAGGGGCAAACAATACAGTTCTGGCCAATGAGATGTGATGAAAAAAACACTGCCTTCCTTTTCTCCTCCTTTCACCTTTCAAAGTTGCTAGGAGGGAGCTTGGTACTAGCACAACGACAGCTACTTTTTTTTTCTTTTTTTTTTTTTTTTGAGACAGAGTCTCGCTCTGTCGCCCAGGCTGGAGTGCAGTGGTGCAATATTTGCTCACTGCAACCTCTGCCTCCCAGGTTCAAGCAATTCTCCTGCCTCAACCTCCCAAGTAGCTGGGATTATAGGTGCGTACCACCACACCCAGCTAATTTTTGTATTTTTAGTAGAGATGGGGTTTCGCCATATTGGCCAGACTGGTCTTGAACTCCTGACCTCAGGTGCTCTGCCGGCCTCGGCCTCCAAAAGTGCTGGGATTACAGGCGTGAGCCACTGTGCCCGGCCTACTTTTTGACCATAAAGGTTGGGGTCCACACATTGAAGATGGTGAAGCAGAAAGATAGAGAGACCTGAGTTTTCGATGATACCATGAGCCCCTAAATTAATCTTCCCTGGAGCCATGCTGCCTCAAGATGTTCTGGAAGATAACACATTTTCTTCGATGTTTAAACCTCATTGAATTGGGTTCCTGTTACTTGCAGTCAAAAGCATCCTGACAAATACAGCCCCCAGTGATGCAACTGCTACATCTCCTTGCTACAAGCGGCCACATCCCTCCCCTGCTCAAAGCCCTGCTCTGGCTCCCGTGCACCCTTCGCCTAACTTCAACACCATCTAGGATGTAGGCCCTGCCCATAGGTCCTGTCCTCCTCCCTGGCTTCACTTCTTGCCATATCCCTCATCTCACCCTCTAGTCCAATCATACTAACTACTCAGAGGCTGTATGAGCTTCCAAACTTCCACACTATTGAATGCAGTTCCCGGCCTTGCGCGGTGTCTCACGTCTATAATCCCAGCACTTTGGGAGGCCACAGTGGGTGGATTGCTTGAGTTCAGGAGTTTGAGATGAACCTGGCCAACATGCGGAAACCCCGTCCTTATTAAAAATACAGAAAAAAATTAGCTGGGCATGGTGGTGGGCACCTGTAATCCCAGCTACTTGGGAAGCTGAGGCAGGAGAATTGCTTGAACACAGGAGGCGGAGGTTCCAGTGAGCCAAGATCGCACCACTGCACTCCAGCCTGAGGGACAGAGAGAGACCCCATCTCAAAAAAAAAAAAAAAAAAAAAGGAAGTAAGTACAATTTTTAAAAAAAATTAGCCAGGTGTGGTGACACACACCTGTGATCCCAGCTACTCAAGAGGCTGTGGCAGGAGGATCGCTTGAGCCCAGGAGGCAGAGGTTGCAACAAGCCATGATTATGCCACTGCACTCCAGTCTGGGTAACAGAGTGATATCCTGTCTCAAAAAAAAAAAAAAAAAAAAAAAAAGAGAGAGAGAGAGAAAAGAAAAAAGAAAAGAAAAGAAAAGAAAGAAAATGCAGTTCCCTCTGGAGTCAGATGCTCTTGGATTTGAATTCCAGCTCCAGCACTGTCTAGCTGTGTAACCATGGACAAGGTCATTCACCTCTCTGGGCCTCAATGTGCTAGTCAATAAAAGATGAATAGGGCTGGGCACAGTGGCTTACGCCTGTAATCCCAGCACTTTGGGAGGCCGAGGCGGGCAGATCACCTGAGGCTGGGAGTTCAAGACCAGCCTGGCCAACATGGCGAAACCCCGTCTCTACTAAAAACATAAAAATTAGCCGGGCCGTGGTGGCACGCACCTGTAATCCCAGCTACTCAGGAGGCTGAGGCAAGAGAATTGCTTAAACCCAGGAGGCAGAGGCTGCAGTGAACCGAGATTGCGCCATTGCACTCCAGCCTGGGCAACAAGAGTGAAACTCCATCTCAAAAAAATAATAATAATAAAAATAAAAAGTAATAAAAATAAAAGATGAATAACTACAGCCAGACATGGTGGCCCACGCCTGTAATCCCAGCACTTTGGGAGCCCGAGGCAGGCAGACTGCTCGAGCCCAGGAGTTCAAGACCAGCCTAGGCAACATAGCAAAACCTTGTCTCTACCAAAAATACAAAAAATTAGCCAGGCATGGTAGTGTGCGCCTGTAGTCTCAGCTACTCAGGAAGCTGAGGTGGGAGGATTGCTTGAGCCCAGGAGGCAGAGGTTACAGTAAGCCAAGATTACGCCACTGCACTCCAGCCTGGGCAATAGAGTGAGACCCTGTTTCAAAAAAAAAAAAAAGTCTACCTCAGAGAGATGTCAGGATTAAATAAAATGTTGTAAGGCATGTGGTGAGTATTAAGGACTCAAGAAATGGGTGTTTCTCACTTATCAGCCTTCCTTGCCCACACTTCCTAGGTCTCTGATTCTGTGTGTTGGGGTTGTCTCCTCCACAAAACTGGGAACTCCTAAAAGAAATGGCCGGGCGCGGTGCCTCACACCTGTAATCCCAGCACTTGGGAGGCCGAGGCGGGTGGATCACGAGGTCAGCAGATTGAGACCATCTTGGACAAAGTGGTGAAACCTCGTCTCTACTAAAAATACAAAAATTAGCCGGGCATGGTGGCATGCGCCTATAGTCCCAGCTACTCAGGTGGCTGAGGCAGGAGAATCGCTTGAGCCCAGGAGGTGGAGGTTGCAGTGAGCCGAGATCGTGCCATTGCACTCCAGCCTAGGCGACAGAGCAAGACTCCGTCTCAAAAAAAAAGAAAGAAAGAAACTGGGCTTGCTCTTCAAACTCAGAGTTGGCCAGGTAGTAGCTTACGCCTATAATCCCAGCACTTGCGGAGGCCGAGGCAGGCAGATCACTTGAGCCTAGGAGTTTGAGAGCAGCCTGGGCAACATGGCAAAACCCCGTCTCTACCAAAAATACAAAAAACTCGCTGGGCATGGTGGTGTGCATCTGCAGTCCTCGGTACTTGGGAGGGTGAGGTAGGAGGCTGAGGTGGGAGGCTTGCTTGAGCCCAGGTTGAAGCTGTAGTCAGCCTTGATCACACCACTGCACTCCAGCCTGCATGACAAAGCAAGACCCTGTTTCAAACAAACGAACCCAGAGTCAGTGTTCTGTGAATGAAAAAAATGAATGCCA
Organism: Macaca fascicularis; assembly: GCF_037993035.2. Lineage (NCBI taxonomy): Eukaryota > Metazoa > Chordata > Mammalia > Primates > Cercopithecidae > Macaca > Macaca fascicularis. The sequence continues at coordinate 89,435,099 of NC_088384.1, forward strand.
GGGCAGGACAGGCTAATTTAGCAGGAGGTAAGAGGTGCCATAGCCCAGGAGATCCAGGCCCAGCTCACAGGTCACCTCCTCTAGGAAGCCTTCCCAGATGCCCAGTCTGGATTCATCATACCCATCACCTCTGCAGTCCCCTACGCTTCACTCCCCTGTGATTGTCTATGTGGGGTCTGTGTCCCCAACTAGACTGAGAGCACTTTGAGGGCAGGGACCTGGTCTGACTCTTCTCTGTGTCCCCAGAATCCAGCAGAGATCTCATACACTACATGCTCAGCAAATGAACATTTGTCAACTTTGAAGCCAGAGAAACTGCCAGATCCCCTGCTCACCCAGCCATCCCAGACCTGGGTCCCCCTCCTTTCCCACAGGAACATGCTATAAATGGACAGCATACCAGCTGATGCCAGAATCAGGGCTTGCATTTCACAAAACAAGTGGCCTGTCCCAGAGTGGGGGTGGGGTCCTGGGGGCCCCAGAGTGTGGCCATAAATAGCCCAACTCTGAGGCCTCCTCCCCTCTCTGATTTCTGCCTGAGTCACCCGACAAGGCAGGGTGGGGCTGCCAAAGCCTGTGGCCTAGAGAGCTGAGGGCACAACCACAGCCCTGTGGCCAGCATTCTTGAGACTCCAAAGATAGGCCTAGCCAGTGCCCCCGTCCTCCCCAGCCAAGCCTCTGGCCTGGGAACCCAATAAGCAGTGACACATGGGCCCTTCCTCCTCAGGGAAGCTGAGGCACCTACAAACAGAGGCCCCAATTTCCAGGGACCTCCAGGTCTGCCAAGGAGGGAAGCCAGGATCTGGCCCTGGCCCCAAAGAGCCAGGAATAGATTCCACTGGAAACACACGGAAGAGAAACAGGGCAGGATCACTCACCCAGCCCAGTGTAAGTGGACTGGGGGTCACATATGCGTTGCTGAGAGAAGGGAACACATGTGTTTGGGCAACAGGATCTCCAGTACTTATCCCAGTGCTTAATAAATGTCTGTGACTCAATGTCCTGGCTGAAGGGAAGCCTGTCCTCCAAGCTCAAGCTGTTCCTTGTCTGTTCAGTGTGTGGTCATTTACTTACCCCTGCTTGAAATTAGATGACAGAGCCATTGTTTACCAGCCCGTGGCCTTTCTCCCCTAACCAGAATGTCAGTTCCCTGATAGCAGGGGCTGCCCTGTTTTCCAGTTCACTAGGGTATCCTCACCATCAAGAATAGTACCTGACGGCCAGGTGCAGTGGCTCATGCCTATATTCCCAACACTTCGGGAGGCCAAAGCAAGCAGATCACCTGAGGTCAGGAGTTTGAGACCAGCCTGGCCAACATGGCAAAACCCCATCTCTACGAAAAATACAAAAACAGACCGGGCGCGGTGGCTCACGCCTGTAATCCCAGCACTTTGGGAGGCCGAGACGTGCGGATCACGAGGTCAGGAGATCGAGACCATCCTGGCTAACACGGTGAAACCCCGTCTCTACTAAAAAATACAAAAAACTAGCCGGGCGAGGTGGCAGGCGCCTATAGTCCCAGCTACTCGGGAGGCTGAGGCAGGAGAATGGCGTGAACCCGGGAGGCGGAGCTTGCAGTGAGCCGAGATCCAGCCACTGCACTCCAGCCTGGGTGACAGAGCGAGACTCCGTCTCAAAAAAAAAAAAAATACAAAAACAATTAGCCAGGTGTGGTGGCACATGCCTGTAATCCCAGCTACTTGGGAGGCTGAGGCAGGAGAATTGCTTGAACTCAGTAGGCAGAGGTCGCAGTGAGCCAAGATCGCACCACTGCACTCCAGCCTGGGTGACAGAGCAAGACTCCGTCTCAAAAAAAAAAAAAAAAAAAAAAAAAGATCCAGCTGGAGGCTGGGCGCAGTGGCTCACGCCTGTAATCCCAGCACTTTGGGAGGCTGAGGCAGGTGGATCTCTTGAGGCCAGGAGTTCAAGACCAGCCTGGCCAACATGATGAAACCTCGTCTCTCCTAAAAATTCAAAAATTAGGCATGGTGGCAGATGCCTGTAATCCCAACTACTTGGGAGGCTGAGGCAGGAGAATCACTCGAACCCGGGAGGCAGAGTTTGCAGTGAGCCAGGATTGCGACACTGCACTCCAGCCTGGGTGACAGACATCTCAAACAAACAAACAAAAACAAAAACAAAAAGATTCGTCTGGGCTCAGTGGCTCACACCTGTGAGCACTTTGGGAATCCAAGGCAGGAGGATCGCTTGAGCCCAGAAGTTCAAGAGCAGCCTGGCCAACATGGCAAAACACCGTCTCTACCAAAAATACACAAAATTAGCCAGGTGTGGTGGTGCACACCTGTAATCCCGGCTACTCAGGAGGCTGAGGTGGGACGATCACTTGAGCCCAGGAGGTTGAGGCTAAAGTGAGCTGTGATCGTGCCACTGCACTCTAGCCTGGATGACAGAGAGAAACCCTGTCTCAAAAAAAAAAGCCAATTTAAAAATAAATAAGTGAAAGATTCAATACCTGTAAAGCACCTTCTCCTGCCTGGCATAGAACAGGACTGTCCGGAAACAGCAGTGTGGTTATGATTTCTGCCGCTGTTGCTAGTGTGACAGTATAAGGGGCTAGGCATGTAATGTGGTGACAGACAGATGAGGATCTGAATCCAGGCCCCGTACTATCACTTGCATGAGGCAAGGTCTCTCTGAGCCTTAGTTTCTTTGCCTATATAATGGGCACTGACATGTCAGCCCTCAACTTGAACTTGAGGATTCAAGTTCCAGCTGCCCACCCATCCACCCGGGATGGTGTCAAGAGGACTTGGGATTCCAGCAGGCCCTGGAAGGGATGACCTTTAAGGTCTTGCTGGTCTAGCAAGGCTGAACTATAAATAGTTCCTAGACTCTGGCAGGCCCTATAACAGGGATGACCAGCAGAGCCCAGGGGTTGCCACACTTTGGGGGATAAAATCTCAATTTACCACACCCTTGAGTACTACAGGGGTTACGACCTATACAAGATCCCAAAAGCATGTGACCCTTTTGACCTAACAGCAACCCTTCCAGGAACCACCCTTCAGATAAGTGCTTACAGGTGCACAGAAGGCTCATAGCACTATTGTCTATCCTGCAAGAGGCTAGGGACAACTTGAATATTCGTGAGTAGGGGCTGCTAAAAACAAGATGTGAACTCCCCGACTGGCAGACACTACTCAGTCTTGTTCATGGCTATATCCCTGGTGCCTGCATTCAGTCCTGGCACAGAGCAAGGGCTCAGTAAATATGTGTTACATTAATGAACAAATCCATGGGATTTTTTTTTTTTTTTTTTTTTTTTTTTGAGATGGAGTCTCGCTGTCACCCAGGCTGGAGTGCAGTGGTGTGATCTCGGCTCACTGCAAGCTCCGCCTCCTGGGTTCACGCCATTCTCCTGCCTCAGCCTCCCGAGTAGCTGGGACCACAGGCGCCCGCCACCAAGCCTGGCTAATTTTTTGTATTTTTAGTAGAGATGGGGTTTCACCGTGTTAGCCAGGATGGTCTTGATCTCCTGGCCTCGTGATCTGCCCACCTTGGCCTCCCAAAGTGCTGGGATTACAGACGTTAGCCACCGTGCCCGGCAGGATTTTTTTTTTTTTTTAATTTGTAGACATGAGATCTTGCTATATTGTCCAAGCTGGAGTGCAGCAGCTGTTCACAGGTGCATCATAGTGCACTCCACTCTCGAATCCCTGGCCTCAAACAATCCTCCAACCTCAGCCTCAGGAGTAAATAGGACTACAGATGTGTAGTCCTCCAGCCCAGTAATAGGATATTACATGACCATTAACAAGAATGAGGGGCCGGGCACAATGGCTCACACGTGTAATCCCAGCACTTTGGGAGACCGATGGTGGCAGAGCAACTGAGCTCAGTAGTTTAAGACCAGCCTGGGCAACATGGTGAAATCCCATCTCCACAAAAAGCACAAAAATTTAGCTGGATGTGGTGGTATGCACCTGTAGTCCCAGCTACTCAGGAGGCTGAGATGGGAGGATCACTTGAATCTAGGAGGTCGAGGCTGCAGTGAGCAATGATTGTGCCACTGCACTCCAACCTGGGCAACAGAACGAGACACTGTCTCAAAAAAATTATAAAATAAAAAATATTTAAAATATTTTAAAAATGAAAAAGACTTACATGTTCTCAACTTATTACGTGATAAAAACAAACATGGAAACTTTCTGGAAGAAAATGTGTGAAAGTATCAACACTGGTTATCTCTATAAGATGATCCCTTTACACTCTCCTGTTGTTGGTAATTTTTTTTTTAAAGACAGTGTCTTGCTCTGTTGCCCAGATTAGAGTACAGTGGCATAATCGTAGTTTGGGTACAGCCTTGAACTCCTGGGCTCAAGCAATCCTCCTACCCAGCCTCCTGAAAGCTGGGACTACAGGTGCACAACACTATGCCCAGCTAATTTTTTAAAAAATCTTTGGCCAGGCGCAGTGGCTCATGCCTTTAATCCCAGCACTCTGGGAGGCCGAGGCAGCTGGATTGCTTGAAGTCAGGAGTTTGAAACCAGCCTGACCAAGACGGTGAAACCCTGTCCCTACTAAAAATACAAAAATTAGCCAGGTGTGGTGGCCGGCACCTGTAATCCCAGCTACTTGGGAGGCTGAGGCAGGAAAACTGCTTGAACCTGGGAGGCAAAGGTTGCAATGAGCCAAGATCATGCCACTGCACTCCAACCTGGACAACAAAGCAAGACTCGATCTCAAAAAAAAAAAAAAAATTTTGTAGGCTGGGCACAGTGACTTATGCCTGTAATCCCAGCACTTTGGGAGTCCTTAGGCAGATCACCTGAGGTCAGGAGTTTGAGACCAGCCTGGCCAACATGGTGAAACCCCATCTCTACTATATACAAAAATCAGCCAGGCATGGTGGCACATGCCTGTGATCCCAGCTGCTTGGGAAGGTGAGGCAGGAAAATCACTTGAACCCAGGAGGTGGAAGTTTCAGTGAGCTGAGATAGAACCATTGCACTCCAGCCTGGGTAACAGAGTGAGACTCCACTTAAAAAAAAGAAAAGAAAAAAGGCCGGGCGCGGTGGCTCAAGCCTGTAATCCCAGCACTTTGGGAGGCCGAGACGGGCGGATCACGAGGTCAGGAGATCGAGACCATCCTGACTAACACGGTGAAACCCCATCTCTACTAAAAAATACAAAAAACTAGCCGGGCGAGGCGGTGGGCGCCTGTAGTCCCAGCTACTTGGGAGGCTGAGGCAGGAGAATGGCGTGAACCCGGGAGGCGGAGCTTGCAGTGAGCTGAGATCCGGCCACTGCACTCCAGCCTGGGCGACAGAGCAAGACTCCATCTCAAAAAAAAAAAAAAAAAAAATTGGGCCAGGCACAGTGGCTCATGCCTGTAATCCTAGCACTTTGGGAGGCTGAGGCGGGTAAATCACCTGAGGTCAGGAGTGGCGAAACCCCATCTCTACTATACAAAAATTAGCCAGACATGTTGGTGTGCACCTGTAATCCCAGCTACTCAGGAGGCTGAGGCAGGAGAATCGTTTGAACCCAGGAGGTGGAGATTGCAGTGAGCCGAGATCACACCATTGCACTCCAGCCTGGCCAACAAGAGCAAAACTCCATCTCAAAAAAACAAAACAAAACAAAAAATTGTAGCGATGAGGTCTTGCCATGTTGCCTAGGCTAGTCTCGAACTCCTGGTCTCAAGGGATCCTCCCACCTCAGCCTCTCAAAGTGCTGTAATTACAAGCATGAGCCACTTTTTTTTTTTTTTCAAGACAGGGTCTCACTCTGTCACCCAGCTTGGAGTGCAATGGCACAATCACAGCTCACTCCATCCTCCACATCCTGGGCTCAAATGATCCTTCAGCCTCAGCATCCCAAATAGCTGCAACTACAGGAATGTGCCACCATGCCTGGCAAATTTTTGTAATTTTTTTTTTTGGAGAGACAGGGTTTTACTATGTTGCTCAGGCTAAGCTGGATTTTTTTTTTTTTTTTTTTTTTTTTTTTTTTTTTTTTTTTTTTTGAGACGGAGTCTTGCTCTGTCACCCAGGCTGGAGTGCAGTGGCCGGATCTCAGCTCACTGCAAGCTCCGCCTCCCGGGTTTACGCCGTTCTCCTGCCTCAGCCTCCCGAGTAGCTGGGACCACAGGCGCCCGCCACCTCGCCCGGCTAGTTTTTTTGTATTTTTTAGTAGAGACGGGGTTTCACCGTGTTAGCCGGGATCGTCTCTCGATCTCCTGGCCTCGTGATCCGCCCGTCTCGGCCTCCCAAAGTGCTGGGATTACAGGCTTGAGCCACCGCGCCCGGCCTAAGCTGGATATTTTTGAATGAGTATGTGTTACTTTTTAAATTTTCTTTTCCTTTTTTTTTTTTTTTTTTTTTATTGAGACGGAGTCTCGCTCTGTCGCCCAGGCTGGAGTGCAGTGGCATGATCTTGGCTCACTGCAAGCTCCGCCTCCCGGGTTCACGCCATTCTCCTGCCTCAGCCTCCCTAGAAGCTGGGACTACAGGCGCCCGCCACCACGCCCGGCTAATTTTTTTGTATTTTTAGTAGAGACGGGGTTTCACCGTGTTCGCCAAGACGGTCTCAATCTCCTGACCTTGTGATCCACCCGCCTTGGCCTCCCAAAGTGCTGGGATTACAGGTGTGAGCCACCGCGCCCGGCCTACTTTTTAAATTTTCTAAAAAATCTAGTTTATTTTTCAAAAATATACCACACATACCAAGCCATACAAGCCAGGGTTCAGAGATAATGCTCATATCAACTCAGAAGCCTAGATTCAGGGTTCCAGAATCTTAGTAATGGGAGAAAGCAGTACTTATTGAGCACCCACTATATATTGGGGCCAAGCTCAACTCTCTCAAACACACCTTCACCTAATTTCACCAATTTGATGAGATGAATTAATGTCCTCATTTATGTCTATTTTTATTACTTTTTTTTTTTTTTTTGAGACGGAGTCTCACTCTGTCGCCCAGGCTGGAGTGCTATGGAGTGATCTCAGCTCACCACAACCTTCACCTCCTGGGCTCAGGTGATTCCCCTGCCTCAGCCTCCTGAGTAGCTGGGACTACAGGCACATGCTAAATTTTGTATTTTTAGTAGAGACGGGGTTTCACCATGTTGACCAGGCTGGTCTTGAACTCCTGACCTCAGGTGATCCACCTGCCTCGGCCTCCCAAAGTGCTGGGATTACAGGTGTGAGCCACTGCACCCAGCCATAGTATCTTTATTTAATAAGGGTGAATAAACTGAGTCTCAGAGAGGTGACATAACCTGTAGTGCAGGTAAGTATTTAAGAATATAAGTTTTCACTGGGTGCAGCGGCTCACACCTATAATCCCAGCACTTTGGAAAGCCGCGGAAGGTAGATCACCTGAGGTCAGGAATTTGAGACTAGCCTGGTTAACATGATGAGACCTTGTCTCTACTAAGAATACAAAAATTAGCCAGGTGAGACCAGCCTGGCCAACATGGTAAAACCCTCTCTCTCTTAAAAATACAAAAAATTAGCTGGGCGTGGCGCCACGCGCGTGTAGTCCCAGCTACTCGGGAGGCTGAAATAGGAGAATCACTTGAACCCAGGAGGCAGAGGTTGCAGTGAGCTGAGATCGTGCCACTGTACTCTAGCCTAGGCAACGGAGCAAGACTCCATCTCAAAGAAAAAAACAAACATAGGGAAGGCACTTAGCATGGTAGGTGCTCATGTTGTTGAGCACAGTGTGGGTGCTCAATAAGCAGCAGACGCTACCATCCTGATTATTATCACTATTATTTCCTCCACCACCAGGAGCAGCCAGGGTCACACAGCTCATCAGGGCCAGAACCTGCCTCCAGAGCCCCACAAGGCATTTTAATCAAGGTCCGGGGAACAGGCCAGGGCTGGATTAAGCCAAGTTTTGTCTGTGGGGAGTCACATGGTCCAAAGCTATGTGTGTGCACAGCCAAGTAAACTTTTCCTTGAGAACAATGGTTAGAACAACAGGTCTCTGCGGCCATGGGAGAACTGAACAGGAGCTCCATTCATGCCCTCTTCCTGGGACAGGGGTCCCTCCAGCATCTCTGGGGCACAGCATGACTCAGCTAAGTTGAACAGGGTGGCCCCAAATTAGCTACATCCATGAATGACATCCGCTTTTGACAATGGTGATGCATCAAACCAGATCAAAGGCAGTACATCTGGCAGTGGCCATCTTCCTGGGAAGAGTCAGTAGGGAGCTGGCCTCAGAGTTCTGAGGACTCAGAACAGAAAAGCTCAAGAGTCAGTCAAGCTCAGCATGATTCTCAAGTCCCATCTTAAACATTTAGGAAAGTCAACAGCAATTGAAAAGGTGAAAAGTAAAGTAGAAAGGGTCCAAGATAGACCTCACTGATCAGTCTCCAAACACTCACCAAGATCTAATGTGTGGTGGACTCAGTGCCAGACCTGGGGGCTCAGAGACAAGCTACACATGGTTCCTGCCCTCAAACAGCTTCCAGTTTACTAAAGAAAACAATAACAGGATCAGGCACAGTGGCTCATGCCTGTAACCCCAGCACTTTGGGAGGACTGCTGGAGCCCAGGAGTTAAAGACCAGCCTGGGCAACACAGGGAGACCCTGCTTCTATTAATTTTTTTTAATTAGGCAGGCGTGGTAGCATATGCCTGTGGTCCCAGCTACTTGAGAGGCTGAGATAGGAGGATTGCTTGAGCCCAGGAGTTGAGGCTGCAGTGAGCTGCAATCACACCACTGTGCTACAGGCTGGGCAACAGAGTGAGATCCTAAATAAATAAATAAAAGCCTGATTTCTATGAGGGCTATACCTTCCTTACTTTGTATAAAGCACTAAAATTCACTTTATTAATTTTTTTTTTTTTTTTTTTTTTAGATAGACACTCGCCCTGTCACCCAGGTTGGAATGCAGTGGTGCAATCTTGGCTCACTGCGACCTGCACCTCCTGGGTTCAAGTGATTCTCCTGTCTCAGCCTCCTGAGTAGCTGGGATTACAAGCGCCCGCCACCACACTCAGCTAATTTTTATATTTTTAGTAGAGACAGGGTTTCACCATGTTGGTCAAGCTGGTCTCGAACTCCTGACCTCAGGTGATCCACCCGCCTCAGCCTCCCAAAGTGCTGGGATTATAGGCGTGAGCCACTGTGCCTGGCCTCAGTATTATTTTCTTGGGTTTTGTTGGTTTGGTTTTGTTTTTTTGAGACGGAGTTTTGCTCTTGTCGCCCAGTCTGGAGTGCAATAGTTCGATCTTGGCTCACTGCAACCTCCGCCTCCCAGATTCAAGCAATTCTCCTACCTCAGTCTCCTGAGTAGCTGGGATTACAAGTGCATGCCACCATGCTCAGCTAATTTTTGTATATTATTAGTAGAGATGGGGTTTCACCATGTTGCCTAGGCTAGTCTTTAACTCCTGACCTCAGGTGATCCACCTGCGTCGGCCTCCCAAAGTGCTAGGATACAGGCATGAGCCACCGCGCCCAGCCAATACTGTTTTTAATGCATGACAGGCTCACTGTTGTCACAGTCTTGCCAGCCACACTGGAATGGGAGGAGGGAAGGATGTTTTCCTTGAAGCTGTCCCTCCCTCTTCCCCCAGGCCTGGTCTCCAAGGGCCCAGGCTGGCCCTGGCTTGAGGTCTGCACACACAATGGGCCTCTCTAAGCAGCAGACAGACACATGTTGGCTGCCAGCTTGGGCCCAGCCTGTGGTCACAAACACAACCCTCTGGCTGAGAACAGGATCAGGACATTCCTACAAACCCCTGACCTAGCAGAAGAAATGTTCTAGGAGGCAGATTGGGGTTGCTGAGGCCAGGGAAGTAAGGCCCTCTAGCTGACACCAGGAGTTTGCCGGTAATGCTTGTTCTCCCAGGACATTCTCAGGGGATTCACTACCCACTGAGCTGGAAGAATATCCAGCTGCTTGGCCAAGTTCACATCCAAAGCCCATCCTTCCATGGCCGCTTGGAGGCAGCCTCAATAATGGGATGTGAGTAGGGAAACACTGAACAATGTGGCCAGTGATTGGGCTCCTGGGGAACCTAGACCCAGAGAGGGTCCCAGGAACCCTGGCTGCTCCAGACTGGTGCAACTGCCAGGCCCGGACCTTCTCCACTCCCCAAAGTCTCAAGGAGCAGCCACAGCCCAGCATCCTCCTATCCTTCAAACTTCTCTGATCACTCTTGCCATTCAGAGATTCCTGACTCAAGTGCCTTCCACCACTCCTCTTCCCCTCTTTGTGCTATCTTGAGTGGAATGACCTCCTTCCATGAGACCTTGGGCCAGGAGAATAGGTCGAAAAAGACTTCAACTAAGGAAAAGTGGGGAAAAACATGAAGGCCACACCCTTCTTCCTCTTACCCAGGCCATAGGCAGGGTTCACCAAGGAATGATCTTGTCCTATGAAACATCTCAGAGAATATAAGAGCAGGGGCCCCTCAGTCCTGGGGTGGTACACATGTTAGTTCTCTATTGCATCTATAGTAGACATTGCTAATCAATTCCAGCTCCTTTCTGCTGAGCCCAGACAAAGCCTCCCAATCCTTCCAAATATGGAACTTACAGAACTACCAGTGGAGCTGACACTTACACTGTTTTTTTTTTCCTACAGAGATGAAATCTCACTGTGTTGCGCAAGCTGGTCTGGAACTCCTGGGCTCAAGTGATCTGCCCACCTGAGCCTCCCAAAGTGTTGGGATTACAGGCGTGAGCCACCACACCTGCCTGAAGCTGACACTCTAAATAAAAGCTATTGATCACCTCTGATCTAGCCTAACTTCAATAGGAAAACTGAGGTCCCTAGAAGGCAAGGATCTTACCCAAGGCCAGAGATTTATTGCAAGAGCAGACAGGATTTCAGGCACCAGCTTTTTTTTTTTTTTTTTTTTTTTTTTTTTTGAGATGTAGTCTTGCTCTTGTGGCCCAGCCTGGAGTGCAGTGGCACAATCACAGTTCACTGCAACCTCCACCTCCCGTGTTCAAGCGATTTTCCTACCTCAACCTCCTGAGTAGCCGGGATTACAGGCGTGTGCCACCGTGGTCCAGCTAATTTTTGTGTTTTTAGTAGAGACGAGGTTTCGCCATGTTAGCCAAGCTGGTCTCAAACTCCTGGCCTCAGGTGATCTGCCCACCTCGGCCTCCCAAAGTGCTGGGATTACAGGCATGAGTCACCGCACCTAGCCACTGGCTTTTAAAGAGTTTCTTTAGGCCAGGCATGGTGGCTCATGTCTGTAATCCCAGCACCTTGGGAGGCCCAGGCGGCTGGATCACCGGAGGCTGGGAGTTCGAGACCAGCCTGGCCAACATGGTGAAACCCTGTCTCTACTAAAAATACAAAAATTAACTGAGCCATGGTGGCACACGCCTATAATCCCAGCTACAGGACTGAGGCAGAGAATCGCTTGAACTTGGGAGAAGGAGGTTGCAGTAAGCTGAGACTGCACTACTACACTCTAGCCTGGGCAACAGAGTGAGACGCTGTCTCAAGAAAAAAACAGTTTGTATAGAGGAGACAGTGTTTATGTTTTGTCTCCCCTACCACATGGTGAGCTCCTTCAGGAGAGGCCCTGGGTGTGTTTAGCTTCTGACTAATGTACACACCAGGCACACAGTAGGTGTCCATGAAAGTTTCTTGGCTTACTGAGGAGGAATGGATGACATGAGTTAGAGGGAAGGCTTGAGTATTCGCTCCTAAAGTCAGAAGATGCTTCAAGGTCACACATTTACGGATACTACCCTCTCAAAACAACATACATGGGAACCCAGATAGATACATTCTTAATCTAAAGATGAGGAGGTGGGCCGGGCATGGTGGCTCACGCCTGTAAACCCCGCACTTTGGGAGGCCAAGGCGGGTGGATCATCAGGTCAGAAGATCAAGACCATCCTGGCTAACACAGTGAAACCCCGTCTCTACTAAAAATACAAAAAATCAGCCAGGCATGATGGCAGGCGCCTGTAGTCCCAGCTACTCAGGAGGCTGAAGAATGATGTGAACCTGGGAGGCGGAGCTTGCAGTGAGCCGAGATCCTGCCACTGCACTCCCGCCTGGGTGACAGAGCGAGACTCCGTCTCAAAAATGAATAAATAAATAAAAATAAAAAATAAAGATGAGGAGGTGAGGGGACCTCCGTGTGGATGTGGATTTGAATTGTGTCTATAGCAGAAATTTTACCATAGACTAAACTTTCAAACAATAGAAGCTAAAAGAGCTTACAAGTCAACTAAAATATGACATTTCAATGAATGTCAGTGGTTTCAAACCGCATTGCTGACTATAAATATCAAAGTAATGAGGCATGTGGGAAAGTCTCCTATATCCATATCATTTATGTGAGATTCTATTATTTAACTTTGCCATTAAAATATGACTGATACACTTAAGCTTTTAAGACCAACACTCTACAGTCAGCTTTTTTGAAGTATCAAAAAAATGCATCTAGACTGGGCACTGTGGCCGGCAATCCCAGCACTTTGGGAGACTTAGGTGGGAGGATCCCTTAAGCCCAGGAGTTAGACACCAGCCCGGGCAACATGGTGAAACCCTGTCTCTACAAAAAATTGGCTGGGTGCAGTGGCTTAAGCCTGTAATCCCAGAACTTTGGGAGGCCAAGGCAGGCAAATCACGAGGTCAGGAGTTCGAGACCAGCCTGGCCAGTATGGTGAAACCCTGTCTCTACTAAAAACACCCACACAAAAATTAGCTGGGCATGGTGGCATGCACCTGTATAGTCCCAGCTACTCGGAAGGCTGAGGCAGAAGAATTGCTTGAACCCGAGAGGTGGAGGTTGCAGTGAGCTGAGATCTTGCCACTGCACTCCAACCTGGGCAACAGAGTGAGACTCCATCTCAAAAAGAAAAAAAAAAAAAGTCAGGCACGATGGCTCACGCCTGTAATCCTAGCACTTTGGGAAGCCAAGGCAGGTGGATCACAAGCTCAGGAGTTTGAGACCAGCCTGGCCAATATGGTGAAACCTCATCTCTACTAAAAATACAAAAATTAGCCGGGCATGGTAATGGGCGCCTGTAATCCCAGCTACTTGGAAAGTTGACGCAGAAAAATTGCTTGAACCCGGGAAACAGAGGTTGCAGTGAGCCGAGATCATGCCACTGTACTCCAGCCTGGGTGACAGAGTGAGACGCCACCTCAAAAAAAAAAAAAAAAAAAAATTAGCCAGGCATGGTGGCATGCATCTGTAGTCCCAGCTACTCAGGAGGTTGAGGTGGGAGGATTGCTTGAGCCCCGGCGGGTGGAGGGTACATTGAGTCAAGATCATACTACAGTACTCCAGCCTGGTGACAGAGCAAGACCCTGTCTCAAAAAAAAAAAAAAAAAACAAGAAAAAGAAAAATGTATCCATGACATTTAAATAGATATACCTAAAATATAAAATAAAACAAAAACGAATGGGAATTGAGGTCTGGGGCCACAAGAAGGCCAAAGATCAATCAAGGACTCAGAACCTATTTGCTTCTGTGGCCTCTTGGACACTCCTTTAGGGAAACCAAGGCAACCCACCAGGATTTGGGCCTGGGACTCAACTCAGCAGCTTCTCTGGCCGTGTTATTCTCCATCAGCCCCCGCCACCTCCGTGTGTCTGTTCTGGGCCATAAGCCAGAGACACATTCCTCAGGCCTCCACTGGCTTCCAGAGCTGACAGAGTTTGAGGAAAGGGCTGAGCAAAGCAGAAACCTCTTGAGAGACATGGCACAAGATGGTCGTGGGACAACCTCAGCAGGAGGCCTATAACAACTGATGGGGAAGCTGAGGCCCACAGAGGGCAAGTGTCCCACCCAAGACCACACTGTGAGGGAAGAGTGGAGAAAGTCATCCAACAAGGTTCCACCACAAAACTCCTCTCTGATCATCGCTGGAAGGATCTGATGTCCTGCTCTATAAAAGCCAAGGCTTCCAGATGTGGCAGCTCATGCCTGTAATCCCAGCACTTTGGGAGGCCGAGGCAGGTGGATCACCTTAGGTCAGGAGTTCAAGACTAGCCTGGCCAACATGGAAAAACCCTGTCTCTACAAAAATACAAAAATTAGCTGGGCATGGTGATGCACACCTGTAATCCCAGCTACTTGGGAGGCTGAGGCAGGAGGATCACTTGAACCCAGAAGGCAGAGGTTGCAATGAACCAAGATCATGCCACTGTATTCCAGCCTGGACAACAGAGCAAGATTCCATCTCAAAAAAAAATAAAGTAAAATAAAAGCTGAGGCTTCTCCCAAAGGAAGATGGGTCTTAGGGTTTTAAGGTCCAGGAACCAAAAGAACCTGAAGTCAAGAGCTCTCCAGGCCCCAAAGGAAATAATCTGAGCTGCCCCTTCCCCAGTCTGCACCCCTCTCTCCCTGTGTCACTCAGGGGCTGGCACACTTTGCCATGTACCTTTTTGCCCTAGTCGCAACAACCCAGAAAGGCAGGAGCTACATCCCCGTTTTACAGATGAGGAAACTAAGGCTCAGGGAAATGAAGTGACTTGTCCAGGGCCACACAGCTAGTGACTGGAAGACAGAAAATGCAAACCAGTTCTGCTTAGCTCTGTGCCAGCTCTCCCTCCACCACCCCACGCTGTCTTCAGGCAGGTCCCTAAGTTCTGTTTCTATTTTCAATCCTGCCCATCTCCCAGCCCCCAGTGCTGGGCTGGGGCCTCTTGAGGCCTGGGGGAGGTAGGGAAGCAGTGGAACATGTCCACCCGGCCCGTCTGGACCCTGGAACGTCCGTGCTTACCCTCCAGCACCACCTCCTTGCCTGTCTTCTTGAGGGCCTGCACCGCCTCATCATGGGTAGCAGAGGACAAGTCTTCCCCATTCACGGACAGGATGGCATCCCCCACATAAAGAGCCTCTGTCTGGTCAGCTGCCAATCCCTTGAAGATCTTGGAAATGAGAATAGGCATCTTGTTCTCCCGGCCGCCTGCATAGGCACAGAAGGAGGACAAGACTGAGGCAGATACTCCGACAATTGGGAGTTGCATCGAGGCACAATTATTTCTGAAGGCTTCCCTTGGTGCCTAGCCCCGTGCTGGAAAACGGAATAGGAGAATAAAGGGAATCTGAGAAACGTCTTGGAAGTTTGGGACACTAGTAATACTAATAGTACATCATTTTCGATCAGGTTCGGTGGCTCATGCCTGTAATCCCAGCACCTTAGAAGGCTGAGGTGGGCAGATGACCTGAGCTCAGGAGTTCAAGATCAGCCTGGGCAACATGGCAAAACCCCGCCTCTACTCAAAATAAAAAAATTAGCCAGGCGTGGTGGCAGGCACCTGTGGTCTCAGCTACTAGGGAGGCTAAAGTAGGATTACTTGAGCCCAGGAGGTCGAGGCTACAGTGAGCTGAGATTGTGC
Source organism: Macaca fascicularis (assembly GCF_037993035.2). Classification (NCBI taxonomy): domain Eukaryota; kingdom Metazoa; phylum Chordata; class Mammalia; order Primates; family Cercopithecidae; genus Macaca; species Macaca fascicularis. Next base: position 89,450,407 of record NC_088384.1, read on the forward strand.
CACTGCACTCCAGCTTGGGTGGCAGAAGGAGACCCTGTGTCAATAAACAAATTAATTAATTAAATGAATCATTTTCAAAATTCATAATGCTATAGTTTGATCCCTGGATCTTTTGATTAAGTGCTTTGGGTGTTCACTAGTGTTTGTGCAACTTACAAAGTGCTTCAATCACTTTTTCTTAAATATTTTGGATTTTCTCATGTACCCCATAAATATATACACCTACTATGTACCCACAAAAACTAAAAATGAAAATAACCAGATAAAGTGGCTCACGCTTGTAATCCCAGCACTTTGGGAGGCCAAGGCGGGCAGATCACTTGAGGCCAGTAGTTTGAGACCAGCCTGGCCAACATAGTGAAACCCTGCCTCTACTAAAAACATAAAAAAGGGCCAGGTGTGGTGGCTTATGCCTGTAATCCAGCACTTTGGGAGGCCAAGGCTGCCGGGTGGATCACCTGAGGTCAGGAGTTCGACACCAGCCTGGCCAACATAGTGAAATCCTGTCCCTACCAAAAATACAAAAAATTAGCTGGGAGTGGTGGTGGATGCCTATAATCCCAGCTACTCGGGAGACTGAGGCAGGAGAATCGCTTGAACTGGGAGGCTGAGGTTGCAGTGAGCCAAGATTGCACCATTGCACTGTAACCTGGACAATAAAAGTGAAATTCCATCTCAAATAAATAAATAAATAAATAAATAAATAAATAAAAACACAAAAAATTAGCTGGGCCTGGTGGCACACGCCTGTAGTCCCAGCTACTCAGGAGGCTGCGGCAGCAGAATCGCTTGAACCTGGGAGGTAGAGGTTGCAGTGAGCCAAGATCACACCACTGCACTCCAGCATGGGTGACAGAACAAGACTCCGTCTCAAAATAAAATCAAAATACAAAAATTAGCCAGGCATGGTGGGTGTGCCTGTAATCCCAGCTACTCAGGAGGCTGAGGCACGAGAACTGCTTGAACCCAGGAGGTGGAGGTTGCAGTGAGCCGAGATTGCGCCACTGCACTCCACCCTGGACAACAGAGCAAGACTGTCTCTCACACACACACACACACACACACACACACACACACACACACACACACAAAAGAAGGCAACAATGAGGGAACCCACTGATACCCTCCAAACTGGAATCAAGAGAGAAGTCGGCTATTCCTATGGCCTCAAAAGACTGCTTTAGCAATCATAATGTTTTACAATCCAAAATCCAGGTTGGAAACCAAAGCCTTAGAGTCTAGCGATTCTAAAAACCTACCTGAATGGCATCTTGGATACAAAAGAAGCTAATACATTTTACTAAACGGCTTTATTACCAAACTCTTAAATGCCCTTTTAAAATAAGAAATAGTAATAATAGGTCACCTTAGTTGCATGTACCAAATGCCAACATTGCGTCTTTACAATATCCCATCACGTAGGCATGCTCAGTTTCCTATTACAGACACTGAAGTGTGGAGGGAAGCCCCTTGTCCAAGGTCACTCAACTAGTAAGTAGCAAAGCAAGCCAGTATTTGCACCTAGGCCTCCAGGCTCAAGAACCAACACTATTAACCCTACCACAGACGGCAAGTCAGGCCCTCAGATATCACACTCCTGGCTCATCCCCAGAATACTGAAGATGAAGAATTAGTGTCCCAGAGTGGGAGGTCATTGTTCCAAGGTCACACAAGCTGCTGGCGGAGCTGGGACTGGAACACCTCTCTTGACACCCACGCAGGCCCCACCGTTTGCTTATCTGCACAGAGCTTGAAGTCTAGGAGAGGAAGGGGTTTCTATTTATATCTGCCCTCCCCCACCTGAAACTAGGGGCTTCAGTTCAGTTTGAAGCTATGATCACTCATGGCTGCCTCAGACTAAGCTAGACTCTATAGGAGGGGTTACCATGGCAACAGGAGCCCAGATTTGGATCCAGTGGAAATACCTGAAGTCTACTAAAAGTACCTTCCCCTCCACCTAGAAGTATGGAGCTGGGGAGTAACTTTGTGTGACCCTGGAAAGTCCCTGCTCCTGAGTCTCAGTGCGTCCATCTGCAGAATGGAACTCTGTATGAATAAGTTCCTTCCTGCTCTGACACACTGAGTGTATAATTTTTGGATTGGTCTGTTGCCCTATCCCATGCTGGAGATTGAGGGTAAGACTGGTGCCCATACCCTCATTTTCCCATTTCCCCTTTTTAGCCTCTCTTGGTTGGGTGCCTCGGGATCTGCCCTTCTACAGGAAAAGAATCAACTTCCCTGAGCACTCTCTGGGGGACAGTAGCTGATAACTAAGGTTCAAATCCCAGCGCTGACACTCACTGTGTAATGGTGGGAAAATCATTTTACCTTTCTGAGTCTCAGTTTCTTCATCTGCAATATGGGGATTATACTCCCTACCTTTCACCACTTGTTGCCAGGATGAAGTGGATCATGAGACTAGTGTCCTGGGCACAGCACCTGGCACACAGTGGTGGCATTCACCACTATCTACACCACCTCAGCCAAGCCAAACAGTCTGGAGGCACTCATCAACAGAACCAGTACCAGGGAGACCCCAGAGGGTACGGTACATATTCAAGGTGGAAACAAAGGCTGACACCCTTTCCCAAAGCACCCTGCTAGGGGCTGGGATCCTGAGAAGCCGATGGGCAAGCATAGTGAACCCAGCAGCTGGGGGTGTGCAAGGATTTTGAGAACTATGTTTAGCTGCTTTGGGAGTATCTCCTGGCCTCCATTTTTCCTCTCCGCTAACAGCAGTAATTAACTAAGGCACCTACAATGTGCTGGTGTGGTGAGCCCTGCTCTCAGAAACATCACAACTCTATCATCCTCTTATACAATTGAGGCAACTGAGATTCAGAGACGGGACGGGACTTTTGCAACCTCACACAGCTGATCCTCGATTCAAACACAGTCTGGTTGCACCCTAACTGCACCCCACTAGCAGTCAGTCCTGGGGACTGAAAGCTCCATCCTGTGCAAGGTGGAGATGGTCAGATCAGGAGACCCAAATCCAGCTGTCAGGGCTCCCCGCAGCCTTCCTGGGTCCTTAGATTCCTAGGTCCTTGCTGGCCTTCTGCCTGTGACCCCAGTCTGTGCCTGCACCCAGGCCTCCTATCCACCCCTGTGCTTCGCAGACTGCAGGCCTCCCCTCTGTACCCACCTTGGTTGCTTCTCAGGGACTCCCTCTTCCCTGTCCCACTAGTATCCCGGCCTCAACCCCCTTTCTCCACCCTCTGCTTTCCGGGGGACCCCTCTTGTCCTTGATGTTCATGCTGGTTGCCTCTCAGATCCCCACGCCTCCACACAGAACTCCCACCCACGTGTCCTTGGTGCTCCCACAATCTCCTCCACACCTGTGTCTTCCGTGCCCCCTAAGGCCACCAACTACCGAAACCCACTCCGACCTTGGTGCGCCCAGTGCCCTCCGTTACCTGTTTCCTCAGACCTCCCTTACCCCCGGACAGGAGGCCTCCAGCTCCATGTCCTGGGCGCGCTGCCAGTCCCTTGCTCCCTCGGCGGCCCCCAGACACCACGACCCCGCGCCCTCGGTGTCCCGCGCCCACCTTTGATGCTGATGCCCAGCCCACCGGCGTCGGCCTTGCGCACCGTCACGCGGCGCCGCTGGAGCAGTAGCGCCTCTGGCAGCTGCGGGGCCCTCGCGCCCGGCTCTGCGGCGCCGTTGAGCTGCGCGGGCTCCGGCTCCCGCGGAGCGCCGGACTCGGGACCAGGGTCGCCGTCGGCGGGGCTCACGGTCAGCACGTCCTCCGCCAGACTCAGCAGCACCCGCTGCCACCGCTCGCCGCCGGTCCCCGAGCCCGCCCCGGCGCGCAGCTCCAGCAGCCCGGTGCGCGGGGCGCGCCTGCCGGACGCCATCTTCGCCTCCGAGACCCCGGGACGCCGCGCTTGCCCTGTCCCGCCGTGCCCAGCCCGCTCCGACCAAGCTCCCAGGGCAGAGGGCAGCGGGGGCCCCGCTGGGCCAGCCGCCACCCTACCCGGGCCGCTGGGGGAGGCGATCTAGGGGCGGGGCTACCCGGGGGTGTGACCAGTGCTGGGGACTGGGCCTCGGGCAAATGCGGGAGGCCGGGGCGGGGCCCGGGAGCCGAGGGCCGCAGTGTGAGACTACCTAGGGGGCGAGTCAGAAGGGCGGCGTGGCGGGACCACTAGGCAAGGCGAAAAGCCCGGGAGGCGCGGTGCTGGGCTGGGCGTCGGGGGGCGGGGCTTCGCGTCGTGGGCGGAACCCAATCAGCCCGCGCAGTGGGCTCTGCGCTCGGCATGTCCATCGAGGGCCGGGACTGTAGCTCCCGGACGTGGGAGCGCATGAAAAAAAAACAGAACCACGTATCCTGGTGCGAAGCACTGGGCAACGGGCTGGGCTGCATATGGCGGAGGACTGGGCTGCGTATGGTGGTCTGGGCTCCAGGGCTTGAGTTTAAGAGGTAGACACCGGCCAGGCGTGGTTGCTCACGCCTGTAATCCCAACACCTTGGGAGGCCTAGATGACAGCCCAGGGGCTCGAGGCTGCAGTAAGCCGCGATCGCGCCACTGCACTCCAGCCTGGGTGACAGAGCGAAACCCTGTGTCAAAAAAACAGAAAGGTGGACGCTGAGCCGCGAGAGACCTTGCAGGCAGAGTTACTAGTTGGGGAGCTGAGGAAGAAGCTGGTTTCCCATCAGGTGGTCGAGGCTTTGGTCTGTGGGCGTGGCTTATCGTTGGCGTGGCTTCTAAAGGGGACAGGCCCCGCCCCCGGAGGAGAGAGCTGCCGACTCCACTTAGGGCTTGGGGAGGGGGTGGGCAGGATCCCCACTTCAAAACTGGAGGGAAGTTTAAGAGATTAATCCCTGGCTGTGTTCGCAGTCAAGTATAGAAAAGCCTGAAGTCCCACACTTTGAGGCCTGGCAGAAAAACCCAGAACTCCTAGTGTGGGGGAAGGCTGCAAGGTGGGGCTCTGGGTCTGGGCCTCTGGAGACCTGGTTTCTAATCCTTGCTGCCTGTGTTAGCTCCAAGTCGACCTTGGTCCCCTCACGTTACTGCTCTAGGCCTCAATTTCCTCATCTGTAAAATGTGGATCATAATAATACCTACTTCACTGGGCTGGTGTGAGGATTAAATCAATGTGAAAACACGTGGTAAACTGTGACTCTATGCTATAATCACTTTCGTTTAGTGACTGTTTACTCTTAGCTAGGGCTAGCAGAGTATTTTCCATGTGTTATCTCATCTTTACATTAGCCTCCTGGAGTAGCTAAGAGCACCCCCAGCTGGGCACAGTGGCTCACACCTGTAATCACAACTGAGGTGGGAGGATCGCTTGAGCACTGGAGGTCCAGACTGCAGTGAGCTGTAATTGCACCATTGCACTCCAGCCTTGGTGACAGAGCAAGGAAAAAGAGCACCCCTATTATATGGAAGGGAAAACTTGGATTTAGTCTAATTGGCCTAGGTCACACATTTATGAGTGAGGCAGAGCTGGGATTCAAACCCAGGACTGTTTGACACCAGTGCCTGTTCACTGAACCACTCTGCTAGACAGCTGACAAATACAGAGGTAAAGCATGATTGCAATCAGAAAAAATCCACCACATCACACAGCTCAACTGGCCTTCATACCTGCTTCTTGTCTCTATCCTCCATTTCTAGCTGGGATATGTTGGGCAATAAATAAGTAAGACCACACCAGTGTTTTGACTCCCTGAACTTTTGGGTAAAATCCTCCACATAAGATATCATCAAGAAAAAAAAGAGGGGGCCAGGTGCAGTGGCTCACACCTGTAATCCCAGCACTTTGGGAGGCTGAAGCAGGCGAATCACGAGGTCAGGAGTTCGAGACTCAGCCTGGCCAACATGGTGAAACCCCATCTCTACTAAAAACACGAAAATTAGCCGGGCATGGTGGCAGGCGCCTGTAATCCCAGTTACTTGTGAGGCTGAGGCGGGAGAATCGCTTGAACCTGGGAGGCAGAGGTTGCAGTGAGCTGAGATTATGCCACTGCACTTCAGCCTGGGCAACAGAGCGAGACTCCTTCTCAAAAGAAAGAAAGAAACAAAGAAACAAAAGAAAGAAAGAAGGAAAGAAAGAAAAGAAGGAAGGAAGGAAGGAAGGAAGGAAGGGAGGGAGGGAGGGAGGGAGGGAAAGAAAAAGAAAGAAAGAAAAAAAAAGAAAGAAAGAAAGAGAAAGGGAAGAAAGGAAGAAAGAGGAAGAAGGAAGGAAGGAGAAAGGAAAGGAAAGGGAAGGAAGGAAGGAAAGAAAAGAAAGAAAGAAAGAAAGAAAGAAAGAAAGAAAGAAAGAAAGAAAGAAAGAAAGAAAGAAAGAAAGAAAAAGAAAGAGAAAGAAAGAAGGAAGGAAGGAAGGAAGGAAGGAAGGAAGGAAGGAAGGAAGCAAACTCAGGGCCAGGCACAGTGGCTCGCGCCTGTAATCCCAATACTTTGGGAGGCTGAGGTGGGTGGATCACTTGAGGTCAGGTGTTCCAGACCAGCCTGGCCAACATAGCGAAACCCCATCTCTACTAAAAATATTTAAAAATTAGCGGGGCATGGTGGCAGACACCTGTAATCCCAGCTACTCAGGAGGCTGAGGCAGGAGAAACACTTGAACCCGGGAGGCGGAGATTGCAGCAAGCAGAGATTGCACCACTGCACTCCAACCTAGGTGATAGGGTGAGACTCTGTCTCAAAAAAAAAAAAAAAAAAAAAAAAAAAACGAACAACAAAAGGAATTGTTTTAAGTTAGAGTGGTGTCAAAACAGGAGAGACACAGGTTTAGAAAAAGAACCCAGGGTCTTTCATACATATATATATGGGATTCCGAGGATGAAGGATCACTTGAGGCTAGGAATTTGAGACCAGTTGGGCAACTTAGCAAGACTCCATCTCTACAAAGTAAAGAAATTAGCCAGGCTTGGTAATGTGCACCTGTACTCCCAGCTACTTGGGAAGCTGCAGTAGGAGGCCTGTTTGAGGCTGCTACAGTGAGCCACAATCATGCCACTGCACTCCAGCCTGGGTGACAGAGCAAGGCCCTGTCTCAAAAATGAATGAAAGAAAGTGAGAGAAAAGAAGGAGAGGAGGGAGGCAGTGAAGGAATATAGCATTGTATATAGGCATTGATATCTTAAAAGTATGACTGAACTTAAAGATTGTAGGACAGCCTGAGGAATTTGGGGTAAGCACTTGTGATAAATAACTACAGCCTACTTGGCTTGTGGAAGCTTCACTCCAGTGGTAGAGAAAGGAGGGGAGGACAGACCCGGCAGGAGGCAAGAGACCAGCAGGGAATTGAAGTTCCTTTCCCAGGACCAAAGCCTGGAACCAGATCCTTAAAAGTCCCCCCACGTACTGCCCTGCTTTAAAAAGACTTAATGAGGCCCAGACAAACTTGCTGAGAAAGATCCCTAAGAGAGGATTTCTCCTCTAGGGGACAGTTTTCTGTGGCTATAACAGGAAAGAGGGGAAGGAGTGATGTGTGCAAAGGGGCTAACATAGAAAGAAGATGTAGAGCCAAGGAAACAGCGACATGTGCATGCATGTGTGTATGTCTGTATGTGAGTATGGGTGTGTGTGTGTTTGTGATCACACTTGATAGGCAGTGCCAATCACTAGTAGCTACCCCCAAGAACCCTGCAGCTGCAGGAATGCTCTACCCCTACCCTGTGATCAGCCGATGCCTCTCTGCTGTGGCTCAGAAATTGGCCTCCCAGATAGATACACATAGGCCTGGCTCCCTGCCAAGCCCCAGGCAGAGCTCCCAGAGGAAAACAGTTCACTCCCAAGGGATAGGAGCGGGAGAAGGGGAAAAAAAAGGGGAGAGAGGCTGCCCAGCCTACTAAAGTCTCTGTAAGCTCTGGCCAGGCACAGTGGCTCACACCTGTAATCCCAGCACTTTGGAGGCCTAGGCGGGTGGATCACCCGAGGTCAGGAGTTCAACACCAGTCTGGCCAACATGGTAAAACCCCATCTCTACAAAAATACGAAAATTAGCCGGGCACAGTGGCTCAAGTCTGTAATCCCAGCACTTTGGGAGGCCAACGCCAATGGATCACGAAGTCAGGAGATAGAGACCATCCTGACCAACATGGTGAAACCCTGTCTCTACTAAAATACAAAAACTTGGCCAGGCGCAGTGGCTCATGCCTATAAACCCAGCACTTTGAGAGGCCAAGTTGAGCGGATTGCTTGAGGTCGGGAGTTCGAGACCAGCCTGGCCAACATGGTGAAACCCTGTCTCTACTAAAAATACAAAAATTAGCTGGGCGTGGTGGCACACATCTCTAATCCCAGCTACTCAGGAGGCTGAGGTAGGAGAATGGCTTGAACTCAGGAGGTGGAGGTTGCAGTGAGCCAAGATCACACCTCTGCACTCTAGCCTGGGTGACAGAGCTAGACGCTGTCTCAAAAAAAAAAAAATTACCCAGTCGTGGTGGCACATGCCTGTAGTCCCAGCTACGTGGGAGACTGAGGCAGGGGAATCACTTGAACCCGGGAGGTGGAGGTTGCAGTGAGCCGAGGTCACGCCACTGCACTGCAGCCTGGTGACAGAGCGAGACTCCATCTCAAAAAAAAAAAGATAGGCCGGGCGCGGTGGCTCAAGCCTGTAATCCCAGCACTTTGGGAGGCCGAGACGGGCGGATCACGAGGTCAGGAGATCGAGACCATCCTGGCTAACACGGTGAAACCCCGTCTCTACTAAAAAATACAAAAAAATAGCCGGGCGAGGTGGCGGGCGCCTGTAGTCCCAGCCACTCGGGAGGCTGAGGCAGGAGAATGGCGTGAACCCAGGAGGCGGAGCTTGCAGTGAGCTGAGATCGCGCCACTGCACTCCAGCCTGGGCGACAGAGCGAGACTCCATCTCAAAAAAAAAAAAAAAAAAGATAGATAGATAGATAGATAGATAGATAGATAGATAGACAGACAGACAGACAGATAGATAAAAATTAGCCAGGCATGATGGCGGGTGCCTGTAATCTCGGCTGCTTGAGAGGCTGAGGCAGGAGAATCCCTTGAACCCCAGAGGCAGAGATTACAGTGAACCGAGATCGTGCTATTGCACTCCAGCTTGGGCAACAGGGCAAGACTCCATCTCAAAAGTAATACTACTACTAATAATAATAATGCAAAAATTAGCTGGGCTTGGTGGCACATGCTTGTGATCCCAGCCACCCAGGGGCTGAGGCACAAGAATAACTTGAACCCAGGAGGCAGAGGTTGCAGTGAGCAGAGATGGTGCCACTGCACTCCAGCCTGGGCAACAGAGCAAGTCTCTGACTCAAAAAAAAACAAAAAACGAAAGTCTCCACAAGCTCAAACCCTTGTATCAAGTGTCTGGGGTCCTGGTCAGAGAGGGAGGTCCCTCTGCATGGGCTCTAGGGCAGGGATCAGGAATTCCTATACTCCTGGCTTCCCAGACCCAGTGATGGCAGTAACAATGAGAGTTCACATGACCAAATGCCTTCCATAATAAGTGCTTTCCATGGATCATCTCGTTTAACCCTCAAGGCGGCCTAGGAAGTAGGTCCTATTATTATCCCCATTACACAGATGAAGAAACTGAGGCTCAGAGATGAAATAATGAGCCCACTGTGACACTGTACTGTAGCCTGAAAAAGGTTTATATCTAAGTGGTGGATAAGAGGCTTCTAAAATCTAAAGCTCTGAGGGGCCCTATGGGATGGAAACCAAATCAGGTACTTCCATTATGTTGCCTTTTAATCTTTATTGCAGGCCAGGTGAGGTGGCTCACACTTGTAATCCCAACACTTTGGGAGGCCAAGGTGGGCAGATCATTTGAGGTCAGGAGATCGACACCAGCCTGGCCAACATGGTGAAACCCCATCTCTACTAAAAAATACTGAAATTGGCCAGGTGCGGAGGCTCACGTCTGTAATCCCAGCACTTTGGGAGGCCGAGGCGGGCGGATCACCTGAGATCAGGAGTTAGAGACCAGCCTGGCTAACATGATGAAACCCCGTTTCTACTAAAAACACAAAAAATTAGCCTGCATGGTGGCAGGCACCTGTAATCCCACCTACTTGGGAGGCTGAGGCAGGAGAATCGCTTGAACCCAGGAGGCGGAGGTTGCAGTGAGCTGAGATCGTGCCATTGCACTCCAGCTTGGGCAACAAGAGTGAAACTCCATCTAAAAAAAAAAAAAAAAATACAGAAATTAGACTCCGAAGCGGGGAAGTGGGGCAAGATGGTTTACATCTCGAACGGACAAGTGTCGGGCAGCCAGAGTCAGTCTCCGTGGAGATTATCTTTGATAACAGATTTCTTCTGGGGAATAGCTAAGTTTGTGGTTTTGTTTTTCAAAACTCTGTTTCGGCAAGATGTGAAACAAAGAAGAAACTATGGAAACTCATCTGATTCCAGATATGATGATGGAAGAGGGCCACCAGGAAACCCTCGCTGAAGAATGGGTAGAATCAATCCTCTGCATGGCCCCAGTCCTTCTCCAGTGGCTGGTGGATGAGGAAGGTAAATGTCTACTCTAAGAAGCAGACAACTGGACATGCACATCCATAGCAGAAGGAAACCGTCAAGAAGTGGAGCGCTGACCATGCTGAGCAATAGATGAATGTGTGTGTCTAAACAAGAACTGCTCTGTGTCCTCACAGATGAATGAGGACACGCTGGGAATTCCCTCTGCAGGTAATTGACCTGACTGACATGCAGTTCCATAAATACACATATGTGTCTCATTACCTTTTTTGTATAGTTTATTAAAGTATTAACATAGTTTTCACAAGTACATATTTTTAGGTTGCAGAATGGACTCCTCATCTTTATATTAAATTCATGAAAACACTGAATCTGAATAAAATAAATAAAAGGCTGTGTATGTAGCACTTTTAGTGTCACCTTTTCAACTTCTGAAATACTGTTCATTGTTAACTTGTTCTCAGTATGCATACCATATCTGTGCTCTTCAATTAATTTTTATCTTTAGTATATTTGTCTCATGAATCTTTAAAAATATATACAAAAATTAGTGGGTGTAGTAGTGGGCACCTGTAATCTCAGCTACTCGGAAGGCTGAGACAGTAGAATTGCTTGAACCCAGGAGGTGGAGGTTGCAGTGAGCCTAGATCATGCCACTGAACTCCAGCCCGGGTGACAGAGCGAGACTCCCTCTCCAAAAAAATAAAAATAACCTTCATTGCAGCCTTGTGAAGCAGTCACTAGTATCTCCATTTTGCAGAAGAGGAAACTAAGGCTCAGAAAGGGGAAGTGATTTCTCCAAGGTGCCAAGGTCACACAGCTCATAAATGCTAGACCCCAGATATGACCAAGGGTATTTCTGATTCCAAAGCCATAAACACTTTTACTGGCTACCCTAGGATACTAGTTAGAATCGAGCTCAGACTGTTAGAGAATTGAAATCAAAGGCTTGTGGAATTTAGAGTAAAGGAGACTGTACACGGTGGCTCACGCCTACAATCCCAGCACTTTGAGAGGCTGAGGCAGGAGGCTAACTTGAAGACAGAAATTTGACACTAGCCAGGGCAACATGGTGAGACTTCATCTCTACCAAAAAAAAATAATAATAATTAGCTGAATGTGGTGGTGTGAGCCTGTAGTCCCAGCTACTCAGGAGGCTAAAGCAGAAGGCTCGTTTAAGCCCAAGAGATAGAGGATGCAGTAAGCCATGATCAAAAAAAAAAAAAAAAGAGTAAAGCCGGGCTCAGTGGCTCATGCCTATAATCCCAGCACTTTGGGCTGAGGAGGGCAGATCACAAGGTCAGGAGTTCGAGACCAGCCTGACCAACATGGAGAAACCCTATCTCTACTAAAAACACAAAAACATTATCCGAGCCTGGTGGCACACGCCTGTAATCCCAGGTACTTGGGAGGCTGAGGCAGGAGAACTGCTTGAACCTGGGAGGCAGAGTTTGCAGTGAGCTGAGATTGCGCCAGTGCACTCCAGCCTGGGAGATAGAGCAAGACGCCATCCTGAAAAAAAAAAAAAAAGGAGCAAAGAAATGTCGGCCGGGCGTGGTGGCACAGGCCTGTAATCCCAGCACTTTGGGAGGCCGAGGGGGGCAGATCACGAGGTCAGGAGATCGAAACCATCGTGGCTAACACAGTGAAACCCTGACACAGTGAAAAATACAAAAAAAATTAGCTGGGCATGGTGGCGGGCGCCTGTAGTCCCAGCTACTTGGGAGGCTGAGGCAGGAGAATGGCGTGAACCCGGGAGGCAGAGTTTACAGTGAGCCGAGATCGTGCCACTACACTCCAGCCTGGGCAACAGAGCGAGACTCCATCTCAAAAGAAAAAAAAAAAAAAAAAAGAAATATCAGCTTCCTAAAATCTTGGCATTTAGGAGGGGAAACCTGTTAAATGCCATCAGGTCCAATTTCCCCCATCCTACTCTTAACAAGCAGCCCCTTTATAGCATCCCTGAGACCTTCACCTCTAGCCTGAGCTTGGATGTCCCCAGTAACAGGAATTCACCTTTCCATAAGGCAGTCCATCCAGTTAAGAGGCCACTCCACACCACCCAAGTCAGGGCAGGGAAGAGAGAACCCATACTCACATTTTTTAATCATGCTTTAATCACATTTTTTAATCATGATTAAAAAATCACATTTTTAAATCATGATTAAAAAATCACATTTTTAATCAGTGTTAGGGACTCCAGACTGCCTCCTCAAAATGCATGTTCAAATTTAAGCTGAGAGCCAGGCATGGTGGCTCACTCCTGTAATCCCAGCACTTTGGGAGGCCGAGGTAGGTGGATCACCTGAGGTCAGGAGTTCAAAACCAGCGTGACCAATATGGTGAAACCCCCTCTCTACTAAAAATACGAAAATTAACCAGGCATGGTGGTGGGCACCTGTAGTCCCAGCTACCTAGGAGGCTGAGGCAGGAGAATCACTTGAACCCAGGGGCAGAGGTTCCAGTGAGCCGAGATTGTGCCACTGCACTGCAGCCTGGGCGACAAAGCAAGACTCTGTCTCAAAAAACAAACAAACAAATTGAAGCTGAGAGAAAGTCTCTAACAATTCCCCCACAATTAAAAAAAGAAAACAATTTCATTGGAAATGCTTGTAAAAAAAATAAAAAGAAAGGAAGAAGAAGAAAATACATAATAATGTACCTGGCACACAATTAACGAAATAGAAGGCCGGGTACGGTGGCTCACGCCTGTAATCCCAGCATTTTAGGAGGCCAAGGTGGGCAGATTGCTTGAGTCCAGGAGTTCGAGAACAGCCTGGGCAACATGGCGAAACCCTGTCCCTACAAAGAACACAAAAATTAACCAGGTGTGGTGGTGCATGCCCGTATTCTCAGCTATTCTGGAGGCTGAGGTAAGAGGATCTCCTGAGCCCAGAAGAGGCTGCAGTGAGCTGAGATCACACCACTGCACTGCAACCTGGGTGAAAGAGTGACAACCTGTCACACGCAAAAAAAAAGAAAAGAAAAAAGAAAGAGAGAGAGAAAGAGAGGGAAGGAGGGAGGGAGGGAAGAAGGAGAAGGAGAAGGAAGGAAGGAAGGAAGGAAGGAAGGGAGGAATGAAGGAGAAGGAAAGGAAGGAAGGAAGAAGAAGGGAAGGGAAGGAAGGAGAAAAGAAGGGAAGGGAGGGAGTGATGGAGGAAGGCAAGAAGGAAGAAAGGAAAGAAGGAGAAGGGAAGGGGAGGGAGGGAGGAAGGAAGGAAGGAAAAGGGAAGGGAAGGAAGGGAGGGAGGGAGGGAGGAAGGAAGAAAGGAAGGGAGGGAGGGAGGTAGGAAGGAAGGAAGGAAGGAAGGAAGGAAGGAAGGAAGGAAGGAAATAGAACATGGTCAATTCATCTGGGACCTCTCCTGCCTGATACCATTCCTCCTTCCCATGTCCAGAAAAAAAACTATGATTCAAAATTTCTGATACTGATTTTCTTACAATTCATTATAGTGTTAATATCTATGTATGAATTCTAAACAATCTATTGTTTAGTTTTACATTTTTTAACATCAAATAAATGGATGTTTTTCCTTCTGCTTTTGGAAGTTATATTCTCTAATTGTATTAACTGCACTCTATTATCTTTAATTACTCTCTCCCAGATTATTCACTATGTTTGTCAAGTATTTAGTGCTAAATATTTTTCTTTGTATTTATTTATTTATTTATTTTTTAATTTTTTTTTTATTTTATTTTTTTGAGACGGAGTCTCGCTCTGTCGCCCAGGCTGGAGTGCAGTGGTGCGATCTCGGCTCACTGCAAGCTCCGCCTCCTGGGTTTACGCCATTCTCCTGCCTCAGCCTCCTGAGTAGCTGGGACTACAGGCGCCCGCCACCGCGCCCGGCTAATTTTTTGTATTTTTAGTAGAGACGGGGTTTCACCGTGGTCTCGATCTCCTGACCTTGTGATCCACCCACCTCGGCCTCCTAAAGTGCTGGGATTACAGGCGTGAGCCACCGCGCCCGGCCTATTTTTTTTTTTTTTTTTTTTTTTTTTTTTGAGGCGGAGTCTCGCTCTGTCGCCCAGGCTGGAGTGCAGTGGCGCGATCTCGGCTCACTGCAAGCTCCGCCTCCCGGGTTCCCGCCATTCTCCTGCCTCAGCCTCCCGAGTAGCTGGGACTACAGGCGCCGCCACCACGCCTGGCTAATTTTTTTGTATTTTTAGTGGAGACGGGGTTTCATTGTGTTAGCCAGGATGGTCTCGATCTCCTGACCTCGTGATCCGCCCGCCTCGGCCTCCCAAAGTGCTGGGATTACAGGCTTGAGCCACCGCGCCCGGCCAATTTTTTTATTTTTTAAGACGGAGTTTCACTCCTGTTGCCCAGGATGGGGTGCAGTGGCACGATCTCGGCTCACTGCAACTTCCCGGGTTCGAAACCCCATCTCTACTAAAAATACAAAAAATTAGCCAGGTGTGGTGGTAGGCACCTGTAATCCCAGCTACTTGGAAGGCTGAGACGGGAGAATCCCTTGAACCCGGGAAGTTGCAGTGAGCCAAGATCACACCACTGCACTCCAGCCTGGGAGACAGCAGAGCGAGACTCTGTCTCAAAAAAAAAAAAAAAAAAAAAAAACTGGGGGTTTCACCACGTTGGCCAGGATGGTCTTGAACTCCTGACCTCAGGTGATCCGCCCGCCTCAGCCTCCCAAAGTGCTGGGATTACAGGTGGGAGCCATCGCACCCGGCCTCTTTTTATTTATTTTATTTTGAGACAGAGTCTCACTCTCGCCCAGGTTGGAGTGCAATGGCACTGCTACCTCCGACTCCCAGGTTCAAGTGATTCTTTCAACTCAGCCTCTAGAGTAGCTAGGATTACAGGCTCATGCCACCATGCCTGGCTAATTTTTGTAGAGACGGGGTTTCACCATGTTGGCCAGCCTGGTTTTAAACTCCTGACCTCAGGTGACCTGCCCGCCTCAGCCTCCCAAAGTGCTGGGATGACAGGCGGGAGCCACTGTGCTCAGCCTGAAGGTGGCAGGCAAAGCTTTCTGTCAAAGAAGGCCAAATGCCTCTTGCCCAATCTTTAATTATCTCTTAAATTAGAGCATCTTACTCAAATCTCCATGTCTCTTAACTTTCTTTCATATCTTCTCTTTTCTTTTTTCCATACTGCATTCTGAGTAATTTCTTCAGTGATATCTTCCAGTTTACTAATTATTTCTTTAGCTAGAACTAATCTACTGTTTATCCTATTCTTTGAATTTAAAGTATCAATTGTTACATTTTTTTATTTCTAGAAATTCCACTTTCTTTTTTTTTTTTTTTTTGAGACGGAGTCTTTTTTTTTTTTTTTTTTTTTTTTTTTTTTTTGAGGCGGAGTCTCGCTCTGTCGCCCAGGCTGGAGTGCAGTGGCCGGATCTCGGCTCACTGCAAGCTCCGCCTCCCGGATTTACGCCATTCTCCTGCCTCAGCCTCCTGAGTAGCTGGGACTACAGGCGCCCGCCACCTCGCCCGGCTAGTTTTTTGTATTTTTTAGTAGAGACGGGGTTTCACTGTGTTAGCCAGGATGGTCTCGATCTCCTGACCTCGTGATCCGCCCGTCTCGGCCTCCCAAAGTGCTGGGATTACAGGCTTGAGCCACCGCGCCCGGCGAGACGGAGTCTTGCTCTGTCGCCCAGGCTGGAGTGCAGTGATGCAATCTCGGCTCACTGCAACCTCCACCTCCCAGGTTCAAGTGATTCTCCTGGCTCAGCCTCCTGCGTAGCTGGGATTACAGGCATATGCCACCAAACCCAGCTACTTTTGGGGGTTTTTTTTGTTTGTTTTGAGACGGAGTCTCGCACTGTCGCCCAGGCTGGAGTGCAGTGTCATGATCTCAGCTCACGATAACTTCCGCCTCCTGGCTTCAAGTGATTCACCTGCCTCAGCCTCCCAAGTAGCTGGGATTACAGGTACCCACCACCATGCCCAGCTAATTTTTTGTATTTTTAGTAGAGACAGGGTTTCACTATGTTGGCCAGGCTGTTCTCGAATTCCTGACCTTGTGATCCACCCGCCTCAGCCTCTCAAACAGCTGGGATTACAGGTGTGAGCCAGTGTGCCCGGCCGTAATTTTTGTATTTTTAGCAGAGACAGGGTTTCACCGTGTTGATCAGGCTGGTCTCCAACTCCTGACCTCGTGATTCACCTGCCTCAGCCTCCCAAAATGCTGGGATTACAGGCATGAGCCACCATGCCCAGCCCTACTTGATTTTTTTTTTCATATCTGTCTGATTATGTTTATAGTATCTTTTTTTTTTTTTTTTTTTTTTGAGATGGAGTCTCGCTCTGTTGCCCAGGCTGGAGTGCAGTGGCCGGATCTCAGCTCACTGCAAGCTCTGCCTCCCGGGTTCACGCCATTCTCCTGCCTCAGCCTCCCGAGCAGCTGGGACTACAGGCGCCCGCCACCTCGCCCGGCTAGTTTTTTTTTTTTTTTTTTGTATTTTTTTAGTAGAGACGGGGTTTCACTGGGTTAGCCAGGATGGTCTCGATCTCCTGACCTCGTGATCCGCCCGCCTCGGCCTCCCAAAGTGCTGGGATTACAGGCTTGAGCCACCGCACCTGGTCTTGCTCTGTACCCCCCAGGCTGGAATGCAATGGCGTGATCTCAGCTCACTGCAACTTCCGCCTCCTGGGTTCAAACAATTCTCCTGCCTCAGCCTCCCAAGTTAGCTGAGATTACAAGCGCCCACAACCACCCCTGGCTAATTTTTTGTATTTTTAGTAGAGATGGGGTTTTGCCATATTGGCCAAGCTGGTCTTGAACTCCTGACCTCAGGTGATCCACCTGCCTCAGCCTCCCAAAGTGCTGGGATTACAGGTGCGAGCCACCATGCCTGGTGTAGTCTCTCTATTCTTTACCCATGCTTTTGATACCCTTTTGAAATGTATTTAAACCTATTAATTGTACTTATTTTACATTATCTATATAGCAGTTCTTTTTTGTTTTTATTTCATCTTATTTATTTATTTATTTTTGAGGCAGGGTCTCACTCTGACACCCAGGTTGGAGAGCAATGGCACGATCTCAGCTCACTGCAACCTCCACCTCCCAGGTTCAAGCGATTCTTCTGCCCCGGGCTCCTGTGTAGCTGGGATTACAGACATGTGCTACCACTTGCAGCTAATTTTTTTGATTTTTTAGTAGAAATGGGGTTTCACCACGTTGACCAGGCTGGTCTCGAACTTCTGACCTCAAATGATCCACCCACCTCGGCCTCCCAAAGTGTTGGGATTAAAGGCGTGAGCCACTGCGCCCAGCCTCTTTTTTTTTTTTTTTTTCTTTTTGTTTTTAAAGAGACAGGTGCTTGCTTTGTCACCCAGACTGGAGTACAGTGGCATGATCATAGCTTCCTGCAGCCTCTAACTCCTGGGCTCAAGACAGGCAAGCCCCAAAATTGGGCCTTAGCCTGAGAAGCTTCTTGGCTTCTCCCAGGAAATAATTCAAAGGTGAGCCAGTGGTATCAGACAGCAACTTTTATTGAAGCAGCAGTGTACAGCAGCAGCAGAGGTACTGCTCCTTGCAGAGGACGGTTAACACATAGGCAGTGTGCCCAGAGTAGCTTCATCTGGGCTGGGGGCAACTGTATTTATACCCACTTTTTGGTTGTTTTTTTTTTTGAGATGGAGTCTGGCTCTGTTGCCCAGGTTGGAGTGCAGTGGCACGATCTTGACTCACTGCAGCCTCCACCTCCTGGTTCCAGCGATTCTCCTGCCTCCGCCTCCCGAGTAGCTGGGATTACAGGTGTGTGCCACCACGCCCGGTTCATTTTTTTTGTATTTTTAGTAGAGATGGAGTTTCACCATGTTGGCCATGAACTCCTGACTTCAGGCGATCTGCCCACCTCAGCCTCCCAAAGTGCTAGGATTATAGATGTGAGCCACCCGCGCGGCCTATACCCACTTTTAATTATATGCAAATTAAGAGGCAAGTTATTCAGAACTTTCCAGAAAATGGGCTGAGTTTCTGGAACCATATAAGGTAACTTCTGGGCCATTGCCATGGCCCATTGCCATAGCCTTTCTAAACTGTCATGGTACCAGTGGGAGTGTCTTTATGCAAATGAGCAGTGAGGGCAACTAGTGGTCATTTCGGTCACTATCTGCTGATTTGGGCTGGCTTCTTCACTGCACCCTGGATTGGCCAGATTCTGCTCTGATCAGTGGGATGGTGACCAAAGTCAAGACCAGTGCTCGGAAAACAAATCTTGCTGATCTACCTCAAAACTCCTGGGTTCAAGCTATCCTCCTGCCTCGAACTCCCAAAGCACTGGGATTACAGGCATGGGCCTATATAGTAATTCTGATTCTGAAGTCTTGGTGGCTCTTTTATCTTTTTCTTTTTTAAAATTTGCTTTAATTTAATTTAAATAGAAACGGGGTCCCACTATGTTGCCCAGAGTGGTCTGGAACTCCTGGACTCAAGCCATCCTCTCACCTTGGCTTCCCAAAGTCCCGGGATTACAGTATGAGCCACTGAGCCCAGCCTTTTTCTTTTTTTTTTTTTTTTTTTTTGAGACGGAGTGTCGCTCTGTCACCCAGGCTGGAGTGCAGTGGCCGGATCTCAGCTCACTGCAAGCTCCGCCTCCCGGGTTCACACCATTCTCCTGCCTCAGCCTCCCGAGGAGCTGGGACTACAGGCGTCCGCCACATCGCCTGGCTAGTTTTTTGTATTTTTAGTAGAGACGGGGTTTCACCGTGTTAGCCAGGATGGTCTCGATCTCCTGACCTCGTGATCCACCCGTCTCAGCCTCCCACAGTGCTGGGATTACAGGCTTGAGCCACCGCGCCCAGCCGCCTTTTTCTTAAAGCAATAAAAGAATGGCTACTCCATAGACAGCAGCTGGTGGATCTTTTTTCTTCGTTACATGTGTGTAATCTTGTTGACTACACAGTTTATATGCATTCTTTGAGGCCTGGTATGAAGTAGGTTCTATTCCTTCAGAGAGGATTTGTGGGTACTTCTGTCAGATGCCTGATGGTACAGCCAACCTGAGAGTGCTTTCAGGGCGGGGCGTGGTGGCTCATGCCTGTAATCTCAGCACTTTGGGAGGCCAAGGCAGGTGGATCACGAGGTCAGGAGTTTGAGACCAGCCTGACCAACATGATGAAACAGTCTTTACTAAAAATACAAAAATTAGCCAGGCATAACGGTGCGTGCCTGTAATCCCAGCTGCTCAGGAGGCTGAGGCAGGAGAATCACTTGAACCCGGAAGGTGGAGGTTGCACTGAGTTGAGATCGTGGCACTGCATTCCAGCCTGGGTGACAGAGCGAGACTCTGCCTCAAAAAAAAAAAGTGTGCTTTCAATACTTAGCATGAGGCTGGGCACAGTGGCTCACACCTGTAATCTCAGCACTTTAGGAGGCCAAGGCAGGCAGATCACCTGAGGTCAGGAGTTTGAGACCAGCCTGGCCAACATGATGAAACCCTGTCTCTACCAAAAATAAAAAATTAGCTGGGCGTGGTGGTGCCTGCCTGTAATCCCAGCTACTTGGGAGGTTTAGGCAGAAGAATCGCTTGGACCTGGGAGGCGGAGGTTTCACTGAGCAGAGATCATGCCACTATACTCCAGCCGGGTCATTAAGAGCAAAATGCCATCTCAAAAAATAAAATAAAATAAAATAAAATATTTTAGCATGGGATCTTTGGATTCACACAAGGAGTAGAAATATAGGTTGCAATCCCATGTGAGGTTACAAATTCTCAGAGATGCTTTCCCCCCGCCCACTATGTTCATGATGGAGAAATTTCTTTGCTGGTGCCCTCTGCAAGATTTTTGCAGTCCACTCTTTCTTTATTTCTTTTTTTTTTTTTTTTTTTTTTTTTTTTTTTTTGAGATGGACTCTTGCTCTGTTGCCCAGGCTGGAGTGCAATAGCGTGATCTCAGCTCACTGCAACCTCTGCCTCCCGGGTTCAAGTGATTCTCCTGCCTCAGCTTCCCGAGTACCTGGGATTATAGGCACCCACCACCATGCCCAAGTAATTTTCTATTTTTGTAGAGATGGGGGTTTCACCATGCTGGCGAGGCTGGTCTCGAACTCCCGACCTCAGGCGATCCGTATGCCTCGGCCTTCCAAAGTGCTGGGATTACAGGTGTGAGCCACCGCGCCTGGCCCAGTCCACTCTTTCAATGAGGATGTAGCCTTTCCAGACCCTGGCTTTATGTGAGGGTCACCTAACAGCTTTTTCACCCCGGGTGGGCCCTGGGCTTGTCTCTTGCCCCATAATTCCAAATGTGCATCAAAACTGAAGCTTCGTGGCTGGACGAGGTGGCTCACATCTGTAATCCCAGCACTTTGGTAGGCTGAGGTGGGCGGATCACAAGGTCAGGCGATTGAGACCATCCTGGTCAACATGTTGAAACCCTGTCTCTACTAAAATACAAAAATTAGCTGGGTATGGTGGTTCCTGCCTGTAATCCCAGCTACTCAGGAGGCTGAGCCATGAGAATCGCTTGAACCCAGCAGGCAGAGGTTGCAGTGAGTCAAGATCATGCCACTGCATTCCAGCCTGGGTGACAGAACGAGACTCTTTCTCCAAAAAAAAAAAAAAAACCTGAAATTTCTTGGTGGGCACAGTGGCTCGTGCCTGCAATCACAACACTTTGGGAGACCGAGGCTGGCAGATCACCTGAGGTCAGGAATTCGAGACCCACCTGGCTAATATGGTGAAACCACGTCTGTACTAAAAATAAAAAATTAGCCAGGTGTGGTGGCACGCACCTGTAATTCCAGCTACTCGAGAGGCTGAGGCAGGAGAATCACCTTAACTCAGGAGGCAGTGGTTGCAGTGAGCCAAGATCACGCCACCACCACACTCCAGCCTGGGTGACAGAGCAAGACTCCATCTCAAAAATAAATAAATAAATAATTTAAAAGAATAATAAAACTGTAAAAAAAATTGTTTTTAAGAAAAACAAAAAAATTAGCCAGACATGGTGCTGTGCACCTGTAGCCCTAGCTACTCAAGAGGCTGAGGCAAGACAGTTGATTGAGCTTGAGAATAAAAGAGTTCGAGGCTGCAGTGAGCTATGATTGCACCGCTGCAGTCTAGCCTGGGTGACAGAGTAAGACCCCGTCTCTTAAAACAAAAAAAAAAATTTGGCCAGGCATGGTGACTTACACCTGTAATCCCAGCACTTTGGGAGGCTGAGGCAGGCAGATCACGTGAGATCAGGAGTTCGAGACCAGCCTGGCCAACACGCTGAAACCTCATCTCTACTAAAAATACAAAAAGTTAGCTGGGCATGGTGGTGCACCTGTAGTCCCAGCTACTCAGGAGGCTGAGGTAGTGGGATCGCTTGAACCCGGGAGGCGGAGGTTGCAGTGAGCCAAGATCGCGCCACTGCACTCCAGCCTGGCGACAGAGCAAGACTCTGTATCAAAAAAACAAAAAAAAAATGAAATTGTTCACAGGGCAGGTGGTGGTGACCTGAACTGGAAAGGTGACTGCAGTGAGGATGGAAAGGTCTAAATATAATTAAGAGGTATTAAGGAGGTAAGATTGCTAAGCCTTGCTAATGGCTTGTGTGAAGGAGATTAAGGAGAGTTAATGACATATGGAAGATATTTAAAGTGTGTGACAGTCTAAGATAACCTAGGAAGAGAGCATAGAGAAAGAAGAAAAGTGGGCCATGTGCTGAGCCCTGGAGTAGATATGAAGCTGAAGAGGGCAGAGCAAGCATAGACAAACCAGCTCTGGAAGCAGGACACTCGCTATAGCGGGGGATGTATAGGATGGTGATTAAGGGGTTTTCCACTTAAACCAGACATGAATCCTGGGCCTGTAATTCTGGCCCCACAATAAGAAAATCAACCTTGTTGGGTGATGGTGATGCTTCAATCTGGGCTCTGATGATGTTCAGTTAGGGAGGAGTAAGACGCTTCCAGAGAATAGTAGCACAGGCGCCCAGACGCGGTGGCTCATGCCTATAATCCCAGCACTTTGGGAGGCCAAAGCAGGTGGATCACCTGAGGTTAGGAGTTCGAGACCAGCCTGACCAACATGGTGAAACCCTGTCTTTACTAAAAATACAAAAATTAGCCAGGTGTGGTGGCGGGCACCTGTAATCCCAGCTACTCAGGAGGCTGAGGCAGGAGAATCGCTTGAATCTGGGAGGTGGAGGTTGCAGTGAGCCCAGATTTCCCCATTTGCACTCCACTCCAGCCTGGGCAACAGAGAGACTCCATCTCAAAAAAAAAAAAAGAGAGAAGAAGAAGGAGAAGGAGAAGAAGAAAGAGAAGGAGAAGGGCCGGGCGCGGTGGCTCAAGCCTGTAATCCCAGCACTTTGGGAGGCCGAGACAGGCCGATCACGAGGTCAGGAGTTCGAGACCATCCTGGCTAACACGGTGAAACCCCGTCTCTACTAAAAAATACAAAAAACTAGCCGGGCGAGGTGGCGGGCGCCTGTAGTCCCAGCTACTCGGGAGGCTGAGGCAGGAGAATGGCGGCGTGAACCCGGGAGGCGGAGCTTGCAGTGAGCTGAGATCCGGCCACTGCACTCCAGCCTGGGCGACAGAGCGACACTCTGTCTCAAAAAAAAAAAAAAAAAAAAGAAAGAGAAGGAGAAGAAGAAGGAGAAGAAGGAGAAGAAGAAGAGAAGGAGAAGAAGAAGAAATACAGGGAATAGGAACCAGGGCAAAGGGTTTGGCTTTTTCTTTTTTATTTCCACCCCCGCCGAGATAGAGTGTTGCTCTGTTGTACAGGCTGGAGTGCAGTGGCCCAATCTTGGCTCACTGCAAACTCTGCCTCCCGGGTTCAAGTGATTCTCCTGCTTCAGCCTCCTGAGTAGCTGGAATTACAGGTGCCTGACACCATGTCCGGCTAATTTTTGTATTTTTAGTCAAGACAAAGTTTCACCATGTTGGCCAGGCTGGTCTCGAACTCCTGACCTCGTGATCCGCCCACCTCAGCCTCCCAAACTGTTGGGATTACAGGGATGAGCCACCCAGCCGGGGTTTTTTGTTTGTTTGTTTGTTTGTTTGTTTGTTTGTTTGAGACAGAGTCTCGCTCTGTCGCCCAGGCTGGAGTGCAGTGGCGCGATCTCCGCTCACTGCAAGCTCCGCCTCCCGGGTTCACGCCATTCTCCTGCCTCAGCCTCCCGAGTAGCTGGGACTACAGGCGCCCACAACCGCGCCCGGCTAATTTTTTGTATTTTTAGTAGAGACGGGGTTTCACCGTGGTCTCGATCTCCTGACCTTGTGATCCGCCCGCCTCGGCCTCCCAAAGTGCTGGGATTACAGGCGTGAGCCACCGCGCCCGGCAGTTGTTTGTTTGTTTTTTGAGACAGGGTCTCACTCTGTTTCTTTTTTGTTTGTTTCTTTGTTTTTGGAGAAAGGGATCTCAATCCGTCACCCAGGCTGGAGTGCAGTGGCGCAATCACAGCTCACTGCAACCTCCGCCTCCCAGACTCAAGTGATCCTCCCACCTCAGCCTCCTCAGTAGCTGTGACTACCAGTGTGCACCAATTTTTTTTTTTTTTCCGGAGACACGGGGTTTCACCATGTTGTCCAGGCTGGTTTGGAACTCCTGAGTTCATTCGATCCACCTACCTCAGCCTCCCAAAGTCCTGGGATTACAGGGGTGAGCCACCATGCCCTGCTGGTTTGACTTTTTGGCTGGAGATCATGAAAGGCCAGGAAGATGTTATCCTTGGCAGAGAACGATTCAGAGTCATGGTCTAGGAACTTTTAGTCCCAGTCCAAAATTTCATTAGAGAGGAACAAGAGGCCCAAGAGGAGGTATCCCCAGCTGCGTCCTTCCCACCCTTGTATTGGTCACTCACAAAAGACACTGTTGCTGCCCTGGAAACAGGCTGAAGATTTCACACCCAGGCGCCACCTGACAGATGCCAGGAGGGGGCAGCAGAGAGCCAGGGTCGCAAGGTTCCAGCCGGTGCCATCAGCCCTGAAAGTGTTGGAAGGCGGGAATGGGATGGGAAGCTGGGCTCCTTGAGGTTGTCACTTTTTGTTTGTCGGTTTGGTTTTGGTTTTTGAGGTAGAGTCTCACTCTGTTACCCAGGCTTAAGCGTAGTAGCACAACCACGGCTCACATGCATCCTCGAACGCCTGGGCTCAAGCGATCCTCCCATCTCAGCCTCCCAGGTAGCCCACCAACAGGCCTGACTATTTTTCTTTTTCTTTTGACAGAGTCTCACTCTTTCGCCCAGGCTGGAGTGCAGTGGTGCTATCTTGGCTCACTACAACCTCCACCTACCGGGTTCAAAGGATTCTCCTGCCTCAGCCTCCCGAGTAGCTGGGATTACAGGTGCCTGCCACTAGGCCCCGTTAATTTTTATATTTTTAGTAGAGACAGGGTTTCACCATGTTGGTCAGGCTGGTCTCGAAGAATCCTGACCTTGTGATCCACCCGCCTCAGCCTTTCAAAGAGCTGGGATTACAGGTGTGAGCCACCATGCCCGGCCGTAATTTTTGTATTTTTAGTAGAGATGGGGTTTCACCATGTTGATCAGGCTGGTCTCAAACTCCTGACCTCATGATTCACCTGCCTCAGCCTCCCAAAGTGCTGGGATTACAGACATGAGCCACCATGCCCAGCCCTACTTGATTTTTTTTCATATCTGTCTGATTATGTTTATAGTATCTTTTTGGACCTGGACTTGAGCCACCGCACCCAGTTCAGGCCTGGCTATTTTTCTTTTTTTTTTTTTTTTTTTTTTTTTTTTTTTTTTTTTTTGAGACGGAGTCTCGCTCTGTCGCCCAGGCTGGAGTGCAGTGGCGCGATATCGGCTCACTGCAAGCTCCACCTCCCGGGTTCACGCCATTCTCCCACCTCAGCCTCCGAGTAGCTGGGACTACAGGCGCCCGCCACCACGCCCGGCTAGTTTTTTGTATTTTTAGTAGAGACGGGGTTTCATCATGTTAGCCAGGATGGTCTCGATCTCCTGACCTCGTGATCCACCCGCCTCGGCCTCCCAAAGTGCTGGGATTACAGGCTTGAGCCACCGCGCCCGGCCTGCTATTTTTCTTTAATTTCTGTAGAGATGGAGTCTTGCTGTGTTGCCCAGGCTGAGATTGTGACTTTCGAAGCACGTTTTTCCGTTCTCCATGTGAGGATTACACATCCATTTTACACATAATGGTGTCACCATTATTATACCATTATTATACCAGTCGCCAGTTACTGAGCCCCTCCCATCTCTTTATTGCAACTCTCCAGAGTCACAGACTGGACCAATGGAAAGAGAACCAATGTGAGGCTGGGCACAGTGGCTCACACCTGTAATCCCAGCACTTTGGGAGGCCGAGAAGGGTGGATCGTTTGAGGTCAGGAGTTTGAGACCAGCCTGGCCAACATGATGAAAACATGTCTCAGCTGGGCACAGTGGCTCAGGCCCGTAATCCCAGAACATTGGGAGCCTGAGGAGGGCAGATCACGAGGTCAAGAGATCCAGACCATCCTGGCCAACATGGTGAAACCCTGTCTCTGCTAAAAATACAAAAATTAGCTGGCATGGTGGCATGCGTCTGTAGTCTCAGCTACTCAGGAAGTTGAGGCAGGAGAATCACTTGAACCTGGGAGGCAGAAGTTGCAGTGAACTGAGATCGCGCCACTGCACTCCAGCCTGGTGACAGAACAAGACTACGTCTTTTTTTTTTTTTTTTTTTTGAGACTGTGTTTCGCTGTTGTTGCCCGGGCAGGAGTATAACGGCTCCATCTCAGCTCCCTGCAACTTCCACCTCCTGGGTTCCAGCAATTCTCCTGCCTCAGCCTCCTGAGTAGCTAGGATTACAGGTGCACACCACCATGCCTGGCTCATTTTTTGTATTTTCAGTAGAGACGGAGTTTCACCATGTTGGCTAGGTTGGTCTTGAACTCCTGACCTCAGGTGATCCACCTGCCTCGGCCTCCCAAAATGCTGGGATTACAAACGTGAGCCACCATGCCCGGCCAAGACTTTGTCTTTTGGAAAAAAAAAAAAAAAGAAAACAGTGTGGGGGTCAGACCAAGGGCATCAAACCCTGATTCTCCCACGGACTCATCGTGTGACCTCAAACAGGTCACTTCCTTGCTGTCTCACTTTTCTCATCTGTAAAATGAGGATAATAAAACAAAAGACTGGAGGGTTCTGAAAGCACTAAACTGGCCTTGTGTAAGCAAAGTACCTGGCACATGAGAGCCTCCATGAACTTCATTTCCTTCCCCTGGCTTCTGTAGACTGTTTTATTTTAGCTATTTGTTTGTTTGCTTGCTTTTCTACTCCACAATAGAGGTAATGGACTGTTTTTATTTAAACAAATGTTAAAATGTCATTTAACAGGTATTCACTGTCACTCTGTCCCTGGTCCTGTCCTTGGTACTGGAAACATAGAGTGGCGTCCCAGGTGAGCCCAAAGCAGGAAGGCACCCACTGTGCGAGGGCGATCCCCACAGAGACTAGGGTCTGTCTATCTGGATTAAGAGCCACGATTCCAAATTCCTGCGGCCTTGCCACTCACTATGTGATAAATAATAATGTTTTGTGATCCAAAACATGTCAAAATGGAGTCACTTATGACAAGTGACTCAGCCTACAGTGAAACTGCTGACCCCTCAAAGTGTACGGTGGACAGAGGTGATAACACCTGCTGTGATCAGGCACCCCCAAGACCTAACAAGACCTAACAAGAAAGAGAAGCCACAAGGCAGCTGAGATAATGGCTATGGAGACTCCTGCAGAGAGCCATGAACACCGCAATAAACTGACCATCACGGGGCATTATGGGTCATGCCTGTAACCCCAACATTTTGGAAGGATGAAGTAAGGAGACTGCTTGAGCCCAGCAGTTCAGCAGCAGCCTGGCAACCCAGGGAGACCACATCTCTACTAAAGATTTAAAAAGTTTAGCCGGGCGAGGTGGCAGGCACCTGTAGTCCCAGCTACTCGGGAGGTTGAGGCAGGAGAATGGCGTAAACCCGGGAGTCAGAGCTTGCAGTGAGCTGAGATCCAGCCACTGCACTCCAGCCTGGGCGACAGAGCGAGACTCCGTCTCAAAAAAAAAAAAAAAAAGATTTAAAAAATTGGCCAGGCACGGTGGCTCACGCCTGTAATACCAGCATTTTGGGAGGCCAAGGCAGGTGGATGACTTGAGGTCAGGAGTTCGAGACCATCCTGGCCAACATGGTGAAACCCCAACTTTACTAAAAATACCAAAAAAAAAATTAGCCAGGCATGGTGGCGCACACCTGTAGTCCCAGCAACTCGGGAGGGTGAGGCAGGAGAATGGCTTGAACCAAGGAGGCAGAGGTTGCAGTGAGCCAAGATCACGCCACTGCACTCCAGCCTGGGTGATAGAGCAAGACTCTGTCTCTAAAAATAAAAAAAAAATAAAATAAAAATAAAAAGAAGGCCGGGCGCGGTGGCTCAAGCCTGTAATCCCAGCACTTTGGGAGGCCGAGACGGGCGGATCACCAGGTCAGGAGATCGAGACCATCCTGGCTAACCCGGTGAAACCCCGTCTCTACCAAAAAATACAAAAAACTAGCCGGGCGAGGTGGCGGGCGCCTGTAGTCCCAGCTACTCGGGAGGCTGAGGCAGGAGAATGGCGTGAACCCGGGAGGCGGAGCTTGCAGTGAGCTGAGATCCGGCCACTGCACTCCAGCCTGGGCGACAGAGCGAGACTCCGTCTCAAAAAAAAAAAAAAAGAAAAAAAAGAAAAAATGTTAGCTGGACGGTGTACTCCTGTAGTCCCAGCTCTCCCTGAGGCTGATGTGGGAGGACCATGTGAGCCAGGGAGGATGAGGCTGCAGTGAGCCATGATTACACCTTTGCACTCCAGCCTGGGTGACAGAGCGAGACCCTGTCTCAAAAAGGAAAGAAAAAAAGAAAAGAAAAAGAAACTGGTCATGGCAGAGATGCCTGTAGGAGCTCTACCAATGAGAACTCTGAGGCCTCTTTTCCATCAGGCTCTGCTGGGAGAAGAGCCTCAGCCCCCCACCTCTCCTTCAGCCCCCCAACCCTTGTTGGCATTCCGAGGGAAAACAGTCAGTACGGTCATCCCAGAGCTACTGGAACTACTCCCTGTGGCTTGTTCCTCCTCTCTCATTACTGCCTACGTGTTGGTGTGAAAGCCTCTCAATAAACCATGAATTTGCAAACATTCAATTGGCCATTGAGTCATTGTGAAACTTCCCTCCCACCCCCGCCTCCCAATCAGAGTTAGCACAACTAGGCTGATTCGCATCTGACACAAGAAAGACTATGTGATTGCTGGGTGTTGTTGCTCACATTTGTGAGTGAGATCCCATCTCTACAAAAGATCAAAAATTAGCCAAGCGTGGTGGCGTGCACCTGTAGTCCCAGATACTTGGCGGGGGGCGGGGGGGCCAAGATGAGAGGATCGCTTGAACCTGGGAGATCGAGGGTGCAGTGAGCCGTGATGCTGCCACTGCACTACTACAGCCTAGGTAACAGAGTGAGACCTTGTGTCAAAAAAAAAAAAAAAAAAAAAAAGACTGTGATCTTGGGCAGGCAACTCTCTCTCTGAGCCTCAATTAGATCATTTGTAACATGGAATCATTACAGTACCTAGAGGATCAGTGTGAGGTCTAAATGTGACAGTAGGCCAGCCCCAGTGGCTCACACCTGTAATCCCAGCACTTTGGCAGATCACCTGAGGTCAGGAGTTCAAGACAGCCTGGCCAACATGGCAAAACCCTGTCTCTATTAAAAATACAAAATTAGGCAGGGCGAGGTGGCTCACGCCTGTAATCCCAGCACTTTGGGAGGCCGAGGCAGATGGATCACAAGGTCAGGAGTTTGACACCAGCCTGGCCAACATGGTGAAACCCCCTCTCTACTAAAAATACAAAAACTAGCTGGGCATAGTGGCGGGTGCCTGTAATCCCAGCTACTCAGGAGGCTAAGGCAAGAAAATTGCTTGAAGCTGGCAGGCGGAGGTTGCAGTGAGCCGAGATCGTGCCATTGTACTCCAGCCTGGGTGACAGAGTAAGACTCCATCTCAAAAAGTAATAATAATAATAATAATAAATAAATAAATAAATGTGACAGTGTACCAGTAAATGCTTTGCGTCATGCCTAGCACATAGTAAGCGCTCAGTAAATTCAAAAACAGTGTTAGCTTCCCTGGAAGTTTTTTTTTTTTTTTTGAGACGGAGTCTTCCTCTGTCGCCCAGGCTGGAGTGCAGTGGCGTGATCTCTGCTCACTGCAAGCTCTGCCTCCCGGGGTCACACCATTCTCCTGACTCAGCCTCCCAAGTAGCTGGGACTACAGGCGCCTGCCACTATGCCCAGTAATTTTTTGTATTTTTAGTAGAGACAGGGTTTCACCGAGTTAGCCAGGATGGTCTCGATCTCCTGACCTCGTGATCCACCCGCCTCAGCCTCCCAAAGTGCTGGGATTACAGGACTGAGCCACCGCACCCGGCCTGCTTCCCTGGAAGTTACTTCTCCCCTGGCAGCCCTTACTGCTCACTCAGGTCACCAACAACCCTCTTCAGATTACCAAAGCAGCCTGGTATTAGAGAGGAGGCAAAAACCCAGCATCTGAAGACTGAAATTGCATCCCAGCTCCACCAGCTACCAGTTGTGTGGCCTTGGGCATTCAGCCTCTCTGTTCTTTAGTTTCCTATGTGAAAAATTGGGATCAGAATAGTAGCTGCCTCTTAGGCTTATTGTGAGGATTAAATAAGAGAACAGAAAGTGCACAATACATGTTCAAGTCATTATTACTGTTATTATTATTACTACAACTACTACTGCCGTACTATCTTCCACACCCACCCTGGTACCAATTCCTACAGATTCAACCTCCTAAAAGCCTCTCAAAGCAGTCTCCGGCCTCCATTTCCCAGGCCTGACCCTTCCTGTCATTTCATGCCTCTATTAGGGGCTCCTTAAAACAAATTGTCAGGTAGGGTGCGGTGGCCTGAGCCTGTGATCCCAGCTACTCAGGAGGCTGAGACAAGAGAATGGCTTACGGCCGGGCGCGGTGGCTCAAGCCTGTAATCCCAGCATTTTGGGAGGCCGAGACGGGCGGATCACGAGGTCAGGAGATCGAGACCATCCTGGCTAACACAGTGAAACCCCGTCTCTACTAAAAATACAAAAACTTAGCCGGGCGTGGTGGCAGGCGCCTGTAGTCCCAGCTACTCGGGAGG
The DNA here is from genome assembly GCF_037993035.2 of Macaca fascicularis. Lineage (NCBI taxonomy): Eukaryota > Metazoa > Chordata > Mammalia > Primates > Cercopithecidae > Macaca > Macaca fascicularis. The sequence goes on from NC_088384.1 coordinate 89,480,925, forward strand.
CTGAGGCAGGAGAATGGCGTGAACCCGGGAGGCGGAGCTTGCAGTGAGCTGAGATCCGGCCACTGCACTCCAGCCTGGGTGACAGAGCGAGACTCCATCTCAAAAAAAAAAAAGAGAATGGCTTGAACCTGGGAGGCGGAGGTGAGTTCACACCACTGCACTCCAGCCTGGGCAATGGAGCGAGGCTCCGTCTCAAAAAGAACAACAAATCAGATCACTAGTCCCCACCCCAGAGTTACTGATTCAGTGGCTCTGCAGCAGCCTGAGAATGTGCATTTTTAGCAAGTTCCCAGGCGGTGACCATGCTGCCAGTCCAAGAGTCACACTTTGACAACCGCTGCTTCTGAGCTCTGCCCAACTTCTCTCATGCAGAGAGCTCTTTACTCATCTAACCCTTCTCCAGGCCGGTGGCCTCAGGGCTGGGGGGATTCTGTGGGTGGAGATCAGTCAAGGGCAGTCAGAGGCTGGGATTGTGAAAAGGGGCTGGCCTCTGGCTCCAGGGGTTGTTCTTCACCCTGGAATCTGCTGCTTTGTACCAGCCCAAGTCGGGGTGCTCCTAGGGCCTGAAAATCCTACACCCTGGTGACACACACACACATGCACACACGCTCCTCCCCTATTATTTACTTCAAAAGTCCCATGCGCATGCATGACACTGGGGTGGTCCCCTCCAACCACCCCTACCCTGCCCCACGCAGGCCAGAGTTCACCCACCCTCAGGATTCATCCCTGACAGCACTGTATCCCTTTCCTCACAGATGTTTCACTTACCCTCTTCCCTGCTCTGAAATTCCCTCAAAAGCATTCACTAGTAATTTTTCTAAATCACAGTAATTACCTCATTACTTTGATATTAATAGACTTCATTTGGCAGCAAGGAGCCAATTGAAAGGTGCCCAGGCCCCGTGTGTGGGGAGGGATTCCTGGAGGCAGCCCTGCGTGAGTGCTGGCCGGGCTGCAGCCCTGTGGCTCGCCCTGGCCTGCCTGCCTCCCCAGCCCCACTGGGCTCTCACATGCTCTTCCCCAAGTCAGAGAAAACCTTTGAACCACCCACTTCTGAGAAATGGTGAAAGAGAGAAGGAAGGAAGAAATGAAAGAAACAGGAAAGGGGCCAGGAGCAGTGGCTCACCCCTGTAATCCAGCACTTTGGCAGGCCAAGGTGGGAGGATCGCTTGAGCTCTGGACTTCGAGACCAGCCTGGGTAACACAGTGAAACCCTGTCTCTATAAAAAATCAAAAATTAGCTGGGCCTGCTGGTGCACACCTGTAGTCTCAGCTACTCAAGAGGCTGAAGTGGGAGGATCTCTTGACCCCCAGGAGGCAGAGGTTGCAGTGAGCCAAGATTGCATCACTGCACTCCAGAGTGGGTGACAGCAAGAGACTCTGTCTCAAAAAAAAAAAAAAAAAAAAAAAGGCTGGGCATGGTTGCTCATACCCGCATACCTGTAATCCCCGCACTTTGGGAGACTGAGCCAGGCAGATCACTTGTGGTCAGGGGTTCAAGATCAGCCTGATCAACATGGCAAAACCCCATCTCTACCAAAAATACAAAAGTTAGCTGGGCGTGGTGGCAGGCATCTGTAATCCCAGTACATGAGAGGCTGAGGCAGGAGAATCACTTGAACCCAAGAGGCAGAGGTTGCAGTGAGCCAAGATCATGCCACTGCACTCCAGTCTGGGCAACAGAGACTTCGTCTCGAAAGAAAGAAAGAAGGAAGGAAGGCTGGGTACTATGGCTCATGCCTGTAATCCCAGCCCTTTCGGAGGCCAAGGCAGGCGGATCATGAAGTCAAGAGATCGAGACCATCCTGGCTGACATGGTGAAACCCCATCTCTACTAAAAATACAAAAAATTAGCCTGGCATGGCCGGGCGCGGTGGCTCAAGCCTGTAATCCCAGCACTTTGGGAGGCCGAGACGGGCGGATCACAAGGTCAGGAGATCGAGACCATCCTGGCTAACCCGGTGAAACCCCGTCTCTACTAAAAAATACAAAAAACTAGCCGGGCGAGGTGGCGGGCGCCTGTAGTCCCAGCTACTCCGGAGGCTGAGGCAGGAGAATGGCGTGAACCCAGGAGGCGGAGCTTGCAGTGAGCTGAAATCCGGCCACTGCACTCCAGCCTGGGTGACAGAGCGAGACTCCGTCTCAAAAAAAAAAAAAAAAAAAAAATTAGCCTGGCGTGGTGGCAAGTGCCTGTAATCCCAGCTGTATGGGAGGCTGGGGCAGGAGAATCACTTGAACCCGGGAGGTGGAGGTTGCAGTGAGCTGAGATAGTGCCACTGCACTCCAGCCTGGGCGACAGAGAGTGAGAAAGGAGAGGGGAGGAGAGGAGAGGGGAGGAGAGGAGAGGAGAGGAGGGGAGGGGAGGGGAGGGGAAAGGAAAGAAAGAGAGAGAAAGAGGCCGGGTGCGGTGGCTCATGCCTGTAATCCCAGCACTTCGGGAGTCTGAGGCAGGCGGATCACGAGGTCAGGAGATTGAGACCATACTGGCTAACACAGTGAAACCCTGTCTCTACTAAAAATACAAAAATTAGCCGGGCGTGGTGGCGCATGCCTGTAGTCCCAGCTACTCAGGAGGCTGAGGCAGGAGAATCACTTGAACGTGGGAGGCAGAGGTTGCAGTGAGCTGAGATCATGCCACTGCACTCCAGCCTGGGTGACAGAGCAAGACTCCAACTCAAAAAAAAAAAAAAAAGAGAAAGGAAGAAGGAAGGAAGGAAGGAAAGAAAGAAAGAAAATGAAAGAGAAAATCAAGGATGATGAGGTTTAGGACTCATGTACTGAGTCCTTACTATCTACCAGACGCCTTCCTTGCGTTATCTTTCCTCATCCTCAGGATGGTTCTCTATGATGAGGCCTCAGAGGGCCGCATTTCAGCTGGTGAAACTGAGAGCTTAGATGATCTGCCCAAGGACTCACTCTCAGTAGCAGATCTGGGTTAACACAGGTAGGCCTGACTCCCAAGCCTAACCTCCTAACTATGGGGCTCTTCTGCAAGCGTCCTCCCCTCTAGGCCTCAGTTTCCCCATTCATAGCAGTCACAGAGGCTGTTGATGAGGGCTCACTGAAAGCCAGGCACCAGTTTGCCACCTGGCCCATTGCACTTAATCCTATTACTGCATTTGAATCTGTCACCTGTTATAACCACAGGGCCATGCTGTCTTGGTTTTACCTGCTCACTCTCAAGTTAATGGTAAGTGACTTTCCAAGTCCAAGAGTCTCCAGGAACATTGCAGACTTCCTCCACAAACAGGATCAGCAGAAAGGCACCCCGGGGCAGGACAGGCCAGGGCTGAGAGTAATTGGACAGCCAGAGACTAGACTAGCCAAGCTGGTCAGCGTCAGGGTGGGGGTGCAGTATAGAGGATCCTTTGTCAGGGCAGAAGCTGCAAGCCGCCCCATCCCCACCATCTGGCTCCAGCTCCAGCCCAATGATGCATGATGAGGAGAATGTGTCGGGGGTTGCTGAGGGCTGCCCACCTGCTCTGCCTCCTGGGATAAGCCAAACCCAGACCTCCCAGGCCCATCTGGCTAACGCATCCCCAGACCCTGACCACCCCTGGGACTCCTCTCGACAGGCTGAAATTGGCCGGGAGTGTGGCCAGCCTGTCAGGGTCACAGGTCACCATTAATCTGCCAGAACAAGGGAGGGCAGGTGGGTGGGCAAGCAGCCGGTGTGGGCAAAGCCCTGGCAGTTCTTGCCGTCTGCTGTGGTGGCTGTGAAGAGAGGCTTCCTCTTCTGGGAGGCAGGGAGATGAATTAGAAAGAATCTAGGACTCTAGGAAAATTGAAGATGCTCACATCTCACTGCCCAGCAATTCCACTTCTAGGTGGGGGCCCTAGTGAAACTCACCCCTGTGCACAAGGTGTCATTGAAGCATAGCATGTGATAGTGAAATACTGGGAAAAAAACATAAGTGCCCATCGATAGGGAACAGGATAAATATAAAAATGGAGACAATCATATCCAATTATTAGGTCTGAGAACTGAGGTCCCCTATGTCAACAAGATTTGACTGTTCCAAGAAATTCTGACCTGGAAAGATAAGACTGTAAATCAATAAATAGCCTCACCGTTTGCCTCGGGAAACTCTTGCAAACCAGTCTTTTTCTTTTTTTTGTAAGAAGTTGGTTCACCCTGGCAAATACTTCCCTTTTTCAGACAACACTTTACTTATCAGTGTATCAATGTATTAAGGGCTTCTTCTCAAATGGTGACCATTCCTAAGCTCTTTTTTCTTTTTTTCCAGACGGTGTCTCGCTGTCACCCAGGCTGAAGTGGCAATGGTACAATATCAGCTCACTGCAGCTTCCCCCTCCTGGGTTCAAGCCATTCTCCTGTCTCAGCCTCCCAAGTAGCTGGGATTACAGGTGCCCACCACCATGCCCGACTAATTTTTGTACTTTTAGTAGAGATGGGGTTTTGCCATGTTGGTCAGGCTGGCCTCAAACTCCTGGCCTCAGGTGGTACACCCGCCTCGGCCTCCCAAAGTGCTGGGATTACAGGTGTGAGCCACCGCACCAAGCCTTTTTCTTTTTCTTTTTTTTTTTTTAAGGGACAGCATCTTCCTTTGATGCCCAGGCTGGAGTGCAGTGGCATGACCATAACTCCCTAGACCCTTGAACTCTTGGTCTCAAGCATTCCTCCCACCTCAGCCTCTCAAGTAGCTGGGACTTACAGGTGTGTGCCACCACACCTGGCTAATGTTTAAACTTTTTGTAGAGATGGGGTCTCACTATGTTGACTAGGCTCATGGGCTGTTTTTTTTTTTTGTTTGTTTTTGTTTGTTTTGTTTTTGTTTTTGTTTTTGTTTTACTCTTATTGCCCAGGCTGGAGTGCAATGGGACTACCTCGGTTCACCATAAACTTTGCCTCCTGGGTTCCAGTGATTCTCCTGCCACAGCCTCCCGAGTAGCTGAGATTACAGGCATGTGCCACCACCCCTGGCAAATTTTTTAGTAGAGGCAGGGTTTCTCCATGTTGATCAAGCTGGTCTTGAACTCCCAGCCTCAGGTGATCCTCTAGCCTCAGCTTCCCAAAGTGGTGGGAATCCAGATGTGAGCCACTGCTCCCAGCCACAAACAAATGGCACAATTTCTTTTTTTTTTTTTTTTTTGAGACGGAGTTTCACTCTTTTGCCCAGGCTGGAGTGCAGTGCTGCGATCTCGGCTCACTACAACCTCAGCCTCCTGGGTTCAAGCTATTCTCCTGCCTCAGCCACCCCCCAAGGAGCTGGGATTACAGGCATGTGCCACCACGCCTGGCTAATTTTTGTATTTTTAGTAGAGAGGGGGTTTCACCATGTTGGCCAGGCTGGTCTCGAACTCCTGACCTCAGATAATCCACCCGTCTTGGCCTCCCAAAGTGCTGGAATTACAGGCGTGAGGCACCATGTCTGGCCATGGCTGTTTTTATATAGCCATCCAATGGGTGTTTAAAGTGGGCTTTAAAAAAAATATGGGCCAGATGTGGTGGCTCACGCCTTTAATCCCAGCACTTTAGGAGGCTGAGGGGGGTGGATTACCTGAGCTCAGGAGTTCAAGACCAGCCTGGCCAACATGACGAAACCCCATCTCTGTTAAAAACACAAAAATTAGCCAGGCATGGTAGCATGTGCCTGTAATCCCAGCTACTTGGGAGGCTGAGGCAAGAGAAACCCTTGAACCTGGGAGGCAGAGGTTGCAGTGAGCCAAGACTCCGTCTAAAAAAAAAAAAAAAATGGGGTGAGCCAGTGCAGTGGCTCACACCTGTAATCCCAACAATTTGGGAGGCCGAGATGGGTAGATCACTTGAGGTTAGGAGTTCGAGACCAGCCTGGCCAACATGGTGAAACCCTGTCTCTACTAAAAGTACAAAATTAACTGGGCATGGTAGCACGCGCCTGTAATCTCAGCTACTTGGGAGGCTGAGGTAGGAGAATTGCTTGAACTTGGGAGGCGCAGGTTGCAGTGAGCCTAAATCGTACCATTGCACTCCAGTGTGGGTGACAGAGCAACACCATGTCTCAAAAAATAAAAAAATACAGATGGACCTTGGCTTACACCTGTAATCCCAACACTTTGGGAGTCCGAAGCAGGCGGATCACCTGAGGTCAGGAATTTGAGACCAGCCTGGCCAACATGGTGAAACCCTGTCTCTACTAAAAAACAAAAAGTAGCCTGGCCTAGTGGCGCATGCCTGTAATCCCAGCTACTGGGAGGGCTGAGACAAGAGAATTGCTTGAACCCCGGAGGTGGAGGTTGCAGTGAACCGAGATGGTGCATCTACATATATATATATATATGGATGGATGTGGTGGCTCAACCCTGTAATTCGAGGCGGGCGGATCACTTGAGGCCAGAAGTTCAAGACCAACCTGGCCAACATGGGGAAACCCTATCTCTACTAAAAATATCAAACAGCCAGACATGGTGGTGAGTGCCTGTAATCCCAACTACTTGGGAGGCTGAGGCAGGAGAATCGCTTGAACCTGGGAGGCAGAGGTTGCAATGAGCCGAGATCACACCATTGCACTTTAGCCTGGGCAACAGAGTGAGATTCTGTCTCAAAAAAAAAAAAAAAAAAAAAAAAAAAGCCTGGGCACGGTGGCTCACGCTTGTAATCCTAGCACTCTGGGAGGCTAAGGCAGATGGAACACCTGAGGTCAGGAGATTAAGACCAGCCTGGTCATGGTGAAACCCCATCTCCAATAAAAATACAAAAAATTAGCCGGGCATGGTGGTGCGCACCTGTAATCCCAGCTACTCAGGGGACTGAGGCAGGAGAATGGCTTGAACCTGGGAGGCGGAGGCTGCAGTGGGCTGAGATAGTGCCATTGCACTTCAGCCTGGGCAACAAGAGTGAAACTCCGTCTCAAATTACAAAAACAAAAACAAAACAAAACAAAACAAAAAACTCCCCATTGTGCAGAAGACGAAGTGGAGGAGGCTCAGAGGGTCCAGGGAGCCACCCACAGCCACATATGGCAGAAGTAGGATCTGAACTTAGCACTGAAATTCTTACCCTTTATAATTCGCTGCCTTCCATGGAACCTTATCCTGATCTCAGGAGTTCAGTAGAGGGTCCTACACATCAGGAAGTTTAAGTAACTTAGTGGTAGTAATAACTTATATTTAATGAGCACTTGCCATGCACCAGGCCCCTTGCTAAGCTCTGAATCCTCACAAACCTAGTGAGCAGGTTTTTGTTTTTGTTTTTGTTTTTTTGAGACAGAGTCTTGCTGTCAGCCAGGCTGGAGTGCAGTGGCACAATCATAGCTCCTCATCCCACCTCAGCCTCCCAGGTAGCTGGGACTATAGTTGTGCACCACCACACCCAGCTAATTTTTGTATTTTTTAGTATAGATGGGGTTTCACCATGTTGTCCAGGCTGGTCTCAAACTCCTGGGCTCAAGCAATCCACCTGACTTGGCCTCCCGAAGTGCTGACATTACAGGTATGAGGCACTGAGCCTGGCCTGAGCCCACATCATTCGGCTGTCTGATTTGGAAATAGAGTCTCAAATGGGTCGAGAGATTTGCTGAAAGTCACACAGTATTAGCGCCAGTCTGTTTGGCTGCAGAACCGTAACTGCCCTGTTCTTGGGTGCCTCGTGGGGGATCCTCAGGGCCATGACTTCCAGACCATTTCTGAGCTTCATCAGTGGTACCTTCCCAGTCTGCAGATGCTATGTGACCTTCACCTTGGTTTCCTGGGCCCCCAAAACCTCCTCCCAGTACCAACCAACTCCAAACCAAATAGGGTCTTGTTGGGGTACCAGGAGCCTGACTGGGACCCAGAAAGAGGCAAGTGTCCCCTGCCACACACAACACCAGGAGGCAGCAAGGGGAATCCCCAGCCCCCAGACTCCCAGCATCTGTGATGCTATAACATTCCAAACAGTAGAATTCTCTGGCTGTGAGGCCAGGCGCGGTGGCTCACGCCTGTAATCCCAGCACTTTGGGAGGCCGAGGCGGGCGGATCACAAGGTCAGGAGATCGAGACCATGGTGAAACCCCGTCTCTACTAAAAATAGAAAAAATTAGCCGGGCGCAGTGGCGGGCGCCTGTAGTCCCAGCTACTCGGGAGGCTGAGGCAGGAGAATGGCGTGAACCCGGGAGTCGGAGCTTGCAGTGAGCCGAGATTGCGCCACTGCACTCCAGCCTGGGCGACAGAGCGAGACTCCGTCTCAAAAAAAAAAAAAAAAAAAAAGAATTCTCTGGCTGTGAAATTCTAACTAATGGAACTCAGAAGCCTTGAAGTTCTAATCAATCAGGAAAACTTCCAGATGAAGGGAAGCTGCTGGGGTGCAAAAATCTCAGAGAGCTGTGGGGCGTGGTGGTGCCTGCCTGCAGTCCCAGCTACTTGGAAGGCTGTGGCAGGAGGATGCTAGAGAGTTGGAGACTGCTGTGAGCTGTAATTGTGCCTGTCCCCTGCCCCAGTTCATTACTTCTTTCTGTAATCAGCTCACACTCCAGGTCCTCAGAGAGGAGAATGGGGGCCTGTTTGGGTCTTAAAATCAGGCCTCAGGGCACAGTTTTTTAAGGCAAGGTAAAGAGCCCTGGGCTGGAATAAGTAGGAATAATTAGGATTATACTGTAGTTAAATAATAATAATCAGAGAACAATAATAATAGCTGACCTTGAGAGCTTATCAGTGTGCTAAGTATACATTGTCTCAGTTAATCACTTCTCTCAAGAATGCTGGGAGGTAAGAGTCATCTTTTTCCATTTCCAGGAAGTGAAAAACAAGCTCAGAGAGGTTAGTGAACTTGCCCAAGGTCACACAGGTGCCAGATAACTAACTAGTGGAGCCTGAAGAGTGGAGACCTTATCCAGTATAAGGTCTCTATAAGTGGAGACCCCCCTTATACTTCTTGGGGGACTGTGGAAAAGATAAATCCTCTTGGAGCCTCAGTTTGCCCAGATGCACAAAGTAGGAAAAGGCAGAGGGAATAAAACAGTAGCAAAGAAGCCAGGCGTAGTAGCTTATGCCTGTAATCCCAGCACTTTGGGAGGCCAAGGTGGGTGTCACCTGATGTCACGAGTTCAAGACCAGCTTGGCCAATATGGTGAAACCCTGTCTCTACTAAAAATACAAAAATTAGTCAGGCGTGGTGACATGTGCCTGTAGTCCCAGCTACCTGGGAGGCTGAGACAGGAGAACTGCTTGAACCCAGGAGGCAGAGGTTGCAGTAAGCTGAGATCGTGCTACTGCCCTCCAGCCTGGGCAACAGAGGGAAACTCCATCTCAAAAACAAACAAACAAAAAAACAGACTGGGTCTCACTCTGTGGCCCAGGCTGGAGTGCAGCAGCTACTCACAGGCACAATTATAGCTCATTGCAGCCTCAAACTCCTAGTGATCATCCTGCCTCAGCCTCCATAGTACCTGGGACTGCAGGTATGCACCACCATGCCCCACTGATCACTGAAACTTTTGCACCCCAGAAGCTTTCCTTCATCTGGAAGTTTCCTGATTGATTAGAATTTCAAGGCCTCTGAGTTCTATTAGTTAGAATTTCACAACCAGAGAATTCTACTGATTAGAATTGTATGGCACCACAGAAATATTGATTAGCATTTCATGGCCATACAATCCTATTACTCAGAACTTCATGACTTGAGAGTGCTATTGATTTGAATTTCATGGCATCTCAGTGTTCCAGCAATGCAGGCTTCCCCAGATACCCACATAAATTGCTCATATCTCTGCTCAAACTGTCGTTTTCCCAGGGAGGCCTTCCCTGACCTCCTTATTGCAAATTGTCTGTCTGCCACCTGCTTTATTTTTTTCCATGGTGTTTATCACCACTTAACAATATGTCACATACATTACTTACTCCTCCTCTGCTAGAATGTAAGAAGCTCTAACAAGACAGAGATTGTTTAAATTTCTTTTTTGTGTTTTTTTTTTTTTTTTTGAGACAGGGTTTCAGCCTGTCACCCAGGCTGGAGTGCAGTGGCACAACCATAGCTCACTGTAGCCTCCATCTCCTGGGCTCAGGTGATCCTCCCAACCTCGTCCTCCTGAGTAGTTGGGACTACAAGCATGCAGTTACTCTTTTAAAAATAATTATATAAACTGGGCCGGGCACAGCGGCTCACACCTCTAATCCCAGCACTTTGGGAGGCCGAGGCAGGTGGATCACCTGAGGTCAAGAGTTCGAGACCAGCCTGGCCAACATAGCAAAACCCCAATCTCTACTAAACATACAAAAATTAGCCAGGTGCGGTGGCAGGCGCCTGTAATTCTAGTTATGCGGGAGGCCGAGGCATGAGAATTGCTTTAACCAGGGAGGCAGAGGTTGCAGTGAGCCGAGATTGCACCACTGCACTTCATCCTGGTAAACAGAGCAAGCCTCAGTCTCAAAAAAAAAAAAAAAAAAAAAAAATGTCATGACTGTTAAGTTGTCCACCTGCCTTCTCTAGGATGCCCCACCCCCACTCAATGTTTCAATTCATGGGTGGAGAGGGGAGTCACTGTGCCTGTCTCCCTAAAAAATGGGTGGAGAGGGGAGTCACTGTGCCTGTCTCCCTAAAAAATAGGTCTCACCTGAGATGAGATCTACACTCCTAGGACAGGGAAAGTAATTGAAATGATGGGGATGCATGAGTCCAGAAAGGGATGTCCTAGCACCTGGAACCTACTCATGTTTCAGATCTTGAAGGTTACCATCACCTGCTCCAGAAAGCTCTCCCTGCCTGCCAGGTTAACTTGGCTCCCCTGTCAAATGCTCTTCAAGCTCTCCACACTCTGTTCACAGGACTCTGTCCTGTTTGCATTTAATTATGTATTTATTTGAGACAACATCTCTCTCTGTCTCCCGGGCTGGAGTGAAGTGGTGCAATCTCATTTCACCACAGCCTCCACCTCCCAGGCCCAAGCAATCCTCCCACTTCAGTCTCTTGAGTAGCTGGGACCACAGGCATTCGCCACCACGTCCAGCTAATTTTTTTACCTTTTGTAGAGACAGGGTGCCACTATGTTGCCCAGGCTGGGCTCAAACTCTTGGCCTCAAGCAATCCTCCCACCTCAGCCTCTCAAACTGCAGGAATTAGAAGCATGAGGCATCACACGTGGCCTTGTACTGTTTGTATTTAGAGATGTGCTGGATGACTCTGATTGATGTCTGCAGACAAGGACCATATCTAGTTTGTACCTCCTGCCTAGACCAGTGCCTGGCACACAGTGCATACATGTAGAATGAACGCATGAATACCACATCACATTCTTGCAAGCAGGATGCAAAAAGACCTGCTGGGCATAAGAGCTGCCAAGGATCAGGAGATGCCAGAGGGAGGAGGACCTTCGGGGACCCGAGAGTTTGGATTCCCACTGCCCCTCTAGAGCCAGCTCCTGGGTAAGAGGCCAAGTAGAGAAGGGGTAGACAGGCTGTGCATGGTGGTTCAAGCCTGTAATCCCAGCACTTTGGGAGGCTGACGTGGGCAGATCACCTGAGGTCAGGAGTTCCAGACCAGCCTGGCCAACATAGTGAAATCCCGTCTCTACCAAAAATTTAAAAAATGGGGCCAAGCATGGTGATCGCACCTGTAAGCCCAGCTATTCAGGAGGCTGAAGCGGAGAATCGCTTGAAGCTGGGAGGCGGAGGTTGCAGTGAGTCAAGATCATGCCACTGCACTCCAACCTGGGTGACAGGGCGAGACCCTATCTCAACAAAAAAAAAAAAAAAAAAAAGAGAAACAGACTAAACCATACACCATCCAGGCGCTGTGACCTGTGGCTCTTCTATCTGCTGTCACAGCAATCAGCCGTGCACAATTTGAGCAAACAGACAATACATAACGACACAACACGGGTGGTTGTGTTTCAATAAAACTCTCCTAATTATGCTAAAGTTTGAATTTCATGTATCTTTATCGGTTGGGGAAAAGTCTCCCAGTCCCAGAGATTAAGCATTCAGTTTAAAGTAAGTGTGAGAGCCTCAGGTGGAGGAGAGACCCTTTTTTTCCCACCCTGAGATGTTAGACAAGTCCCTTAACTGCTCTGAGCCTGGAGCGCCTGGTTTGGTAAAGGGCCTAATAAAAGTCCTTGGCTCCCAAGGCGGTCGTGAGGATTAACTGAGATAACGCCTTGAGCTCCAGCCAGGCAGGCTCAGCATGAGCTACCGGATTGCTATTGTTGGTAATAATTATTATTACTATTACCAGGGGGACTTTGGGAGGAGCAAACGGAAGGACGTATGCAAATCCTCTTGTGCAATATCTGGCACTAAGGAGACCTTCCTAACCTCCCGTGTTCTCCAAACCCGTTCCCACCCTAGGTCATTCCAGACCATCTACCCTAGCATCCTTCACTCTCCCCTCAACCCCCTCAATGCTCTCCTCCTCCCCACGATCCCTGGCTCAGACCAGAGAAGGTGCCCACGGCAGCTGGCCAGGGTGCAGAGAGGGCCAGGCACAGAGGGAGGAGGGTTCCAACCAGGCCCCCCCGCCCATTGTCTGAGCCTGCCAGCCCGCCAGCCAGCTGATGTCCTGGGTCTCCGACACCAGCTGGTCAGCCCCACCCCCACCCCAACACCCCCTCCTCCCAGGTCCCTCCCTGTCACTCAGCCTCTGCCCCCATCCGCCCACAGCCCAGAAAGATTCAGGGTGTGACCAGAGGATCTGAGCTTTTGTCCCCCAAATCGGAGGCCGATTTGCATCTTTTAGCAATTTGCACACCCCATTCATTTGTATAGAGCTAGACTGCCACAAAGCCAGCCTGGTCCTTGGGGCTTATTTATTTGAGTGGGGTTATAAAATGGGATTTTGGGTGTTCCCTTTCAGCCTTCAGCACTTCCTCATTCTGGGACTTTGCTCAGTGGCGTCACCACACTGTTCGTTGTCTGTAAAATGGAGGCAACACTTTCCTATACAATGGTTGCGAGGAGTGAGATGTGTGTGATGTGCCTGGAATAAAGTGGGTGTTCAACAAACAAGAGCTGTTATTATCTAAACATCCTCCGGAGTTAACTGTTAAAACCTGTGCTGGCCAGGCGCAGTGGCTCAGGCCTGTAACCCTAGCACTTAGGGAGGCCGAGGTGGGCGGATGATGGGGTCAGGAGTTCGAGATCAGCCTGGCCAACATAGTGAAACCCCATCTCTACTAAAAATACAAAATTTGGCCAATTTTGGTGGCTGACACCTATAATCCCAGAACTTTGGAAGGGTGAGGCGGGTGGATCACGAGGTCAGGAGTTCGAGACCAGCCTGTCCAATACAGTGAAACTCCATCTCTACTAATGAGGGAAGAGAGAGACCCTCTCATATTGTTTTAAATTGTTTTGTACTCAGAAAAGGAAAGAAAAGTGAAATTAAAGGCAGGTAGCTCGGCGCCTAGGAACCAGACCTGAAACCAGGCCTGGGCCTGCCTGACCTAAGCCTAGTAGTTAAAATTCGACCCCTGACTTAGCAACTCTTGTTATCTATAGATTCTAGGTATGGAAGGACATTGTGAAACCTCCCGTTCTGTTCTGTTTCACTCTGACCACCGGTGCTCACAGCCCCTGTCATGTACCCCCTGGCTTGCTCAATCCATCATGACCCTCTCACGCAGACCCCCTTACAGTTATGAGCCCTTAAAAGGGACAGAAGTTGAGCACCTGATGAGCTCAGATTTTAAGGCGCTAGCCTGCTGATGCTCCCAAGTGATTAAAGCCACTCCTTTCACTGTCTCAGTGTTTGAGGGGTTTTGTCTGCAGCTCGTCCTGCTACACTAAAAATATAAAAAATTAGTCGGACGTGGTGGCGGGCGCCTGTAATTCCAGCTACTTGGGAGGCTGAGGCAGGAGAATCGCTTGAACCTGGGAGGCAGAGGTTGCAGTGAGCTGAGATTGTGCCATTGCGCTCCAGTCTGGGCGACAAGAGTGAAACTCGGTCTCAAATAAAAGAAAACCAAACAAACGGCCGGGCGCGGTGGCTCACGCCTGTAATCCCAGCACTTTGGGAGGCCGAGACGGGCGGATCACGAGGTCAGGAGATCGAGACCATCCTGGCTAACACGGTGAAACCCCGTCTCTACTAAAAAATACAAAAAACTAGCCGGGCGAGGTGGCGGGCGCCTATAGTCCCAGCTACTCGGGAGGCTGAGGCAGGAGAATGGCGTGAACCCGGGAGGCGGAGCTTGCAGTGAGCTGAGATCCGGCCACGGCACTCCAGCCTGGGTGACAGAGCGAGACTCCGTCTCAAAAAAAAAAAAAAAAAAAGAAAACCAAACAAACAAAAGTTAGCCGGGCATGGTAGCATGAGCCTGTAGTCCCAGCTACTAGGGAGGCTGAGGCAGAAGAATTGTTCGTACCCGGGAGGCGGAGGTTGTGGTGAGCCGAGATCAAGCCACTACACTCCCGCCTGGGCAACAGAGTGAAATAAAATAAATAAAATAAAATGAAACGTGCTGTCCATTGGGTGGCCACTAGGCTATTTAAATTTCAATTAATTAAAATTAAATACAATTGGTACTTTAGTTCCTCAGCTGCATCAGCCAAATTTGAAATGCTTGACAACCACATGCGGTGGCCATCCTACTGAGCTGCACAGATCACTGCAGAATGTTCTCTGGGATAGTGCTGATTCAAACCCTCTAATTCTCCAGTTTTTCTCCCTTTTTAGAATAGGGCTGTCTTCTCTGCAGCCTTTCTTCCCCTCCCCCCCGACAAGGCCCATCGAGGCACAGTAATCCCCTTGTATCCTCCGGGCATAGATTCCAAAACCCCCAGTGGGTGGCTGAAACTGCAGATAGTTCCTAACCCTAGCTAGTTTGTACTTGGAATGACCTTGGTGCGAAGGTGTTCTTTTGTTCTCTGCAGGGCCTGCACCTGGGATGGAGGGTGGAGAACAGGTGTGGAGCTGTGCCCTGGGGCACCGAGGGGATAGGCTCAATTGTTGGTGTTGTAAAGCAAACAACTGCACCCAACTCTGTCCCAGGCGCCAGCAGGAGCCTCCACCTGCGGAGGTGGATGAGGGAAGGAAGCCCCGGGGAATTGTGGGCCCTGTCCCCACCACCTCCCAGAGGCAGTTTAAGATCATATAACAAGTCTGGGCCTGGAATGAACAGTTTCCAGCACAGCTGACACCTGGGGCAGGTGCTCCAGATGGGAGGCCCAGAGTGCAGGGGGAGGAAAGGCTTGGCAACCTCACAAAGGCCACGGCTCAGCTGCGCCAGAGGCTGTGGAAGGTGCGAATAAGTCACATTCAGATTATTTCAGCCTATACACATTCCACATCCACTGTGGCCCCAACACCACCAGCAGGAAAAAGCAAGAATGGAGAAACACCAATCCTATCTATGACCTCATGTAGACATCCCAAAGTTAACACCCCCAGACCTGAGCTTTTGCCCTTGGCATGTGTTTGGTCATTCCACAGCTGTCACCACCTCAGCGTGTGACTGCTCCATCCTTTCAGCTGCTCAGGCCCAGAACTTTGGAGTCATCCTTCATCCTGCTCTTTTCCATACCCCACAAACAAGCCATCAGCAAACTCCACCGTCTCCACCTTCGAACTGAACACACCTCCAACCCCTACTCACCATCTCCACTGCCACTACCCTGTTCCAAGCCACCATGGTCTCCCCCCAGAATCACCCAGTGGTTTTCCGCCGTTGCCTCCCCTTGCATACCCTTCTCTCTGGAGGGATGATCATGTCGCTCTTTTGCTTAAAACCATCTAGAGGCTCCGAAATTTGTAGAGAACAAAGTCAAATTCCTGGCAGAGCACAGTGGCTCAAGCCTGTAAACCCAGCACTTTGGGAAGCTGAGATAGAAGTATTGCTTGAGCCCAGGAGTTCTAGACCAGCCTGGGCAACACAACAAGACCCTGTCTCTACAAAAAATTTTAGCCGGGTATGGTGGCGCACACCTGTAATCCCAGCACTTTGAGAGGCCGAGGCGGGTGGATCACAAGGACAGGAGTTCAAGACCAGCCTGGCCAAAATAGTGAAACCCTGTCTCTACTAAAAATACAAAAATTAGCTGGGCATGGTGGCGGGCGCCTGTAGTCTCAGCTACTCAGGAGGCTGAGGCAGGAGAATCACTTGAATCCAGGAGGTGGAGGTTGTGGTGAGCCGAGATCACACCACTGCACTCCAGGCTGGGCAACACAGCGAGACTCTGTCTCAGAAAAAAAATAAATTTTTTTTTTAATTAGCCAGGTGTGGTGGCGTGTGTCTGTGGTCTCAGCTACTCAGGAGGTTAAGATGGGAGGATCACTTGAGCCCAGGAAGTCAAAGCTGCAGTGAGCCATGATGGTTCCACTGCATTATAGCCTGAGTGACAGAGTGAGACCCAGTCTCAAATAAATACATTAAATTAAATTAGAAATAAAAAATAAAGCCAGATTCCTTACTATGGCCTACCAGGCCCCATGTTATCTGGCCACAGTCCCCTTTCTCAGTCTCTGCTGTATCCTGATGTCCTTTCTGTGCAGCTATCTTTCTGCCTCTGGGCCTCTGTTCCTGCTACCCTCACTCAGCCTGGTGGCTCTCTTACCTTCTCCAGGTTTCAAGAGTTTAATTAATACCTCCTTAGAGAACACTCTCTCTGCTTCCTTATATAAAATAGTACTTGGCTGGGTGCGGTGGCTCACACCTGTAATCCCAGAACTTTGGGAGGCCAAGGCAGGCGGCTTACTTGAGGTCAGGAGTTCGAGACCAGCCAGGCCAACATGGCAAAACCCTGTCTCTACTAAAAATACAAAGTTAGCCAGACATGGTGGCACATGCCTATAATGCCAGCTACTCAGGAGGCTGAGGCAGGAGAATCACTTGAACCAGGGAGGCCAAGGTTGCAGTCAGCTGAGATCGTGCCACTGCACTCCAGCCTGGGTGACACAGTGAGACTCTGTCTCAAAAAAAAAAAAAAAAAAAAAGAACTTGGGTTGCCCCTCTTGCCTTTCTCCTGCCTTGTTTTTCCTTGGAGTACCTAGCACAGTGTATACTGACTATGCTCATTGTCAGTTCATGGTCACGGTCCCCTCACAGAATGCCTCCTCCGTGGGGTGGGAATTTAGTCTGTCTTGTGCACAGTTGTAGCCCTGGTGCTCAGGACAGTGCCTGGCACATGGTATGTGTTTGGTGATGGAGGGAAGGACGCACAAGCTCTGTGCCTGGTGACATGCACAGCACCTAATGCGGTTTTCTCACCCACTACCCACAGCCCCTAAGGCAGGTGCTGTTCTTACAGATGGGGAAATGCCACACAGAGACTAAGATTTACCACAACTTAGTAACAGACCTATTCAAAGTGTGTCTCTTGCACCATTCCCCCATAGACAGTCAGACTTGATAGCCAGGTTGCTGTTTGAGACCAAATTCTGAGGGCCCCTAGGGATTCCTATGCATAGGAATGAGATCTGGGACCTTCTGCTCTAAGGGTGGGCAACTCTGAATAGGTAAGTCTTTAACATTCTCAAAGAAGGCTTCAAATCTCTAGATTTCTCCTCTCTTTTAGCCTGTCTAGGGACATTTGTTTAGAGGAAAAATTTAAAAAGCAAATCAGAGTCCTCCAGGGCATTTGTGAAACCTTGTATATGCCTTCCTTGGCCTCAGGCTTAAACATCCCTTCCCTGGTCTCCAAGATTGCAGCCTGCAGCTCTGCCCACTGCCTAGAGGTCTCTCTGTCCCTCCAGCCTGAACAACTTGGACAAGGGGTGGGATGGAGGGAATGAAAAGCTCTGCCAGCATGGAAGGTAAAGGAGAGGTGATGGGGCCAGGCTCGGTAGCTCACGCCTGTAATCCCAGCACTTTGGGAGGCCAAGGCGGGTGGGTCACCTGAGGCCAGAAGTTCGAGACCAATCTGACCAACATGGTGAAACTTTGTCTCTACTAAAAATACAAAACTTAGCCGGGTGTGGTGGCAGGCGCCTGTAATCTCAGCTACTCGGGAGGCTGAGGAAGGAGAATCATTTGAACCCGGGAGGTGGAGGTTGCAGTGAGTTGAGATGGTGCCCCATTGCACTCCAGTAGCCTGGGCAACAAGAGTAGAACTCTGTCTCAAAAAAAAAAAAGAAAAAAAAAAAGAGGTGAGGGAAGCAATAGGCTGGGGCCAAACAATGTAGAACTTTGTAGATCATGGTGGGCATTGAGGAGTCTTTAAGGACATTGAAGAGTCTTGGAGGTATCGTTTGTTTAACTTCTATTTACTTTATTTATTTATTTATTTATGATGGAGTCTCGCTCTATTGCCAGGCTGGAGTGCAGTGGCCCGATCTCGGCTCACTGCAACTTCCGCCTCCTGGGTTCAAGCAATCCTCCCGCCTCAGCCTCCCAAGTAGCTGGGATAACAACCGTTTGCCACCATACCTGGCTAATTTTGTATTTTTAGTGGAGATGGGGTTTCACTGCATTGGCCTGCATTGGCCAGGCTAGTCTTGAGCTCCTGACCCCAAGCGATCTGCCTGTCTCGGCCTCCTAAAGTGCTGGGATTACAGGTGTGAGCCACCGCGGCCAGCATTTTTGTTTTTGTTTTTGAGACAGAGTCCGCTCTGTTGCCCAGGCTGGAGTGCAGTGGCACAAACTTGGCTCACTGCAACATTTGCCTCTCGGGTTCAAGCGACTCTCCTGCCTCAGTCTCCTGAGTAGCTGGGACTACAGCACGCCTGGCTAATTTTTGTATTTTTAGTAGAGACGAGGTTTCACCATGTTGGCCAATCTGGTCTCAACTCCTGACCTCAAGTGAACTGCCCGCCTCGGCCACCCAAAGTGCTGGGATTACAGGCGCGAGCCACTGCATCAGGCCTAGAATAGTTTTTTTTTTTTTTTTTTTTTGAGACGGAGTCTCACGCTGTTGCCCAGGCTGGAGTGCAGTGGCGCGATCTCGGCTCACTGCAAGCTCCGCCTCCTGGGTTCACGCCATTCTGCCTCAGCCTCCTGAGTAGCTAGGACTACAGGCGCCCGCCACCGCGCCCGGCTAATTTTTTGTATTTTTAGTAGAGACGGGGTTTCACTGTGGTCTCGATCTCCTGACCTTGTGATCCGCCCGCCTCGGACTCCCAAAGTGCTGGGATTACAGGCTTGAGCCACCGCGCCCGGCCTTAGAATAGTTTTTTAAAAGTCAGGATGCAGGCCAGGCACAGTGGCTCGTGGCTGTAATCCCAACACTCTGGGAGGCTAAGGCGGGTAGATCACTTGAGGTCACGAGTTCGAGACCAGCCAGGCCAATGTGGTGAAACCCACATCTCTACTAAAAATACAAAAATTAACTGGGTGTGCTGGCACATGCCTGTAATCCCAGGCTGCTCAGGAGGCGAAGGTTGCAGTGATCCTAGATCATGCCATTGCTCTCCATCCTGGGCAACAGGTAAGAGTCCGTCTCAAAATAAATAAATAAATAAAAATTTTTTTAAAAAAAAAGGCAGGATGCAGAAATGTGCTAATAGTGTGATCTCAATTATGTAAATAGGTCCATGAATAGAAAAAAGTTGGGAATACTATACAGTAAAATGGTGACAATTTCTTTCTTTTTTCTTTTTACTTTTTGAGACAGTCTTGCTCTATTGTTCGGGCTGAAGTGTAGTGGCACAATCACTGCTCATTGCAGCTGGCCAGTGGGGTTTTGCTATGTTGCCCGGACTGGTCTTGAACTCCTGGCCTCAAGTGATCCTCCCATCTTGGCCTCACAAAGTGCTGAGATTCAGACATGAGCCACCACTCCCTTGGCCTATTTCTCAATGTTAAGAACTAAGACAATCTGGCCGGGCGCGGTGGCTCATGCCTGTAATCCCAGCACTTTGGGAGCCCGAGGTGGGCGGATCACGAGGTCAGGAGATCGAGACCATTCTGGTTAACACGGTGAAACCCCATCTCTACTAAAAATACAAAAAATTAGCCAGGCGTGGTGGTGGGCACCTGTAGCCACAGCTACTCTGGAGGCTGAGGCAGGAGAATGGCGCCACTGCACTCCAGCCTGGGCAACAGAGCGAGACTCCGTCTCAAAAAAAAAAAAAAAAAAAAAAAAGAAGAAGAATTAAGATAATCTGTCACGAGATTAGAGTTAAGGAAAAAAAGAATTCACTGCTTAGTCACAATCTTCTTTTTTTTTTTTTTTTTTTTGAGACGGAGTCTCGCTCTGTCACCCAGGCTGGAGTGCAGTGGCTGGATCTCAGCTCACTGCAAGCTCTGCCTCCTGGGTTTACGCCATTCTCCTGCCTCAGCCTCCCGAGGAGCTGGGACTACAGGCGCCCGCCACCTCGCCCGGCTAGTTTTTTGTATTTTTTAGTGGAGACGGGGTTTCACCGTGTTAGCCAGGATGGTCTCGATCTCCTGACCTCGTGATCCGCCCGTCTCGGCCTCCCAAAGTGCTGGGATTACAAGCTTGAGCCACCGCGCCTGGCCCTCACGATCTTCTTATGTAGTGTACAAATTCTTCACCATGACTATGCTCACATTCCTCTCATAAGCACAAACAATAATTAATTTTAGTCATAGAACCAGCAGCCGAGGAACTTGTTCTTCTCTCCTTCTGGGAGTTTTGGGCTCTTCAGCCTTCTTGGGAGAAAAAGCCTTGCTTATTAGAAAAGCCCCAGCTGCTGGGCCTGGTGGCTGACACCTGTAATCCCAGCACTTTGGGAGGCCAAGGTGGGTGGATCACCTGAGGTCCAGAGTTTGAGACCAGCCTGGCCAACATGGAGAAACCCTGTCTCTACTAAAAATACAAAATTAGCCAGGTGTGGTGGCGCATGCCTGTAATCCCAGCTACTCGGGAGGGTGAGATGAGGCAGGGAAATCGCTTGAACCTGTGAGGCGGAGGTTGCCATGCATTGCACTCCAGCCTGGGCAACAAGAGTGAAACTGTGTCTCAAAAAAAAAAAAAGAAAAGAAAAGCCCCAGCACTGTCAAATATTTTTCTGGCACACAAAGATATATATTTTTTTAATTTATTTATTATTATTATACTTTAAGTTGCAGGGTACATGTGCATAACGTGCAGGTTTGTTACATATGTATACTTGGGCCATGTTGCTGTGCTGCACACAAAGATATTTTTTAAAGTGCCACGAGTATTTCAGGCTTCTGTTTACCCAAGAAGGACCAACACCTCTAAGTCGCTTCCCCTCACTGACTGTCATCTGGCCTGGCCTTGTGTTTATCCTTCATTAGAGGAACGGGCATGGCCAGGGCAGATGGCAGGCAGCACACACTTCTCCCTAACGCCCATCTTTATCCTTCTCGTCACTAGTTAAAGAAAAACAGTCACTGGACTTGGACAAGAAAGAGCCAGGGCCTCAAGCATTTCCTTAGGTCTATCTAAGTCTACAAGGCTTCCAGAAGGCTGTGAAAAGAATGTCAGAATTAAATTCTATCACCTGAGTAACTTTCAGACTCAGGCTGACCTTATAATATCTCTTAACTTCCCTGGCGCTGGAAAATGGAGTTATTGCAAGGTTGAAGTCAAATTCAGTTTATAAGGTACCTAGCCCTGTCCCTTGACTTGTAAATGTTAATGGTTTGTGGCTCTGATGTGCTCCCAGGCGGCCTATCCCCCACCCCAAAACATAAACACACTCCACCATGAACTATGCAAGAATAACAACTAAATAGAAAAGGTTGGTGACTTGTGTCGACTAATTTATCGTCTCTATGTTTGAAACCACACAGAACTTGAGAAATCTCTATCTTTGAAACCAGGCCTTGTCCAGGCCCTTAGCAACAAAGTTTTATCTTCAATAACAGTAGAATGAGACCAAGTGTGGTGGCTCACGCCTATAATCCCAGCACTTTGGGAGGCCGAGGCGGGCAGATCATTTGAGTTCGAGACCAGCCTGGCCAACATGGTGAAACTCTGTCTCTACTAAAAATACAAAAAATTAGCCATGCGTAGTGGCACATGCCTGTAGTCCCAGGTACTCAGGAAGCTGAGGCAGAGGCAGGAGAATTGCTTGAACCAAGGAGGCGGAGGTTGCACTGAAGCAAGATTGTGCCACTGCACTCCAACCTGGGTGACAGAGAGAGACTCCATCTCAAAAAAAAAAAAAAAAAGTGACCAGGCATGGTGGTTCATGCTTGTAATCCTAGCACTTTGGGAGGACAAGGCAGGTGGATCACCTGAGGTCGGGAGTTCGAGACCAACCTAGCCAACATGATGAAACACTCTCCACTAAAAATACACACACACACAAAAATAGCTGGGCGTCATGGTGCATGCTTGTAATCCCAGCTACTTGGAGGATGAGGTATGAGAATCGCTTGAACTTGGGAGGCAGAGGTTGCAGTGAGCCAAGATCGCACCACTGTACTGCACACTCCAGCCTGGGTGACAGAGCGAGACTCCATCTCAAAAAAAAAAAAAGTTTTTGAGCCAGTTTTGTGTTCCCTGGGTAACCCTAATTTGTTCATAATGTATTATCCTTTTTATATATTTTTGGATTCCATTTCCTAATATTTTCTTTGTTTCTTTTTTGTTTTGGAGATGGCGTTTAACTCTCTCTTGTTGCCCAGGCTGAGTGCAATGGCTCGATCTTGGCTCACCACAACCTCCACCTCCTGGGTTCAAGGGATTCTCCTGCCTCAGCCTCCTGAGTAGCTGGGACTACAGGCTCGTGCTACCACGCCCAGCTAATTTTTTTTTTTTTTTTGAGACGGAGTCTCGCGCTGTTGCCCAGGCTGGAGTGCAGTGGCCTGATCTCAGCTCACTGCAAGCTCCGCCTCCCGGGTTTACGCCATTCTCCTGCCTCAGCCTCCCGAGTAACTGGGATTACAGGCGCCCGCCAACTCACCCGGCTAGTTTTTTGTATTTTTTTAGTAGAGACGGGGTTTCACCGTGTTCGCCGGGATGGTCTCGATCTCCTGACCTCGTGATCCACCCGCCTCGGCCTCCCAAAGTGCTGGGATTACAGGCTTGAGCCACCGCGCCCGGCCTTTTTTTTTTTTTTTTTGAGACAAAGTCTCGCTCTTGTTCCCCAGGCTGGAGTGCAATGGCATGATCTTGGCTCATTGCAACCTCCGCCTCCTGGGCTCAAGTGATTCTCCTGTCTCAGCCTCTCGGGTAGCTGGGATTACAAGCACCTGCCACCACGTCCAGCTAATTTTTTTTTGTATCTTTAGTAGAGACGGGATTTCACCATGTTGGCCAGGCTGGTCTCCAACTCCTGACCTCAGATGATCTGCCTGTTTCTGTCTCGACCTCCCAAAGTGCTGGAATTACAGGCGTGAGCCACCATGCCTGGCCAATTTTTGTATTTGTATTTTTATTTATTTATTTATGTATTTATTTATTTATTTATTTTTTTGAGGCGGAGTCTCGCTCTGTCGCCCAGGCTGGAGTGCAGTGGCGCGATCTCGGCTCACTGCAAGCTCCGCCTCCCGGGTTCCCGCCATTCTCCTGCCTCAGCCTCCCGAGTAGCTGGGACTACAGGCGCCGCCACCACGCCCGGCTAATTTTTTTGTATTTTTAGTGGAGACGGGGTTTCATTGTGTTAGCCAGGATGGTCTCGATTTCCTGACCTCGTGATCTGCCCGTCTCGGCCTCCCAAAGTGCTGGGATTACAGGCTTGAGCCTATTTATTTATTTTTGAGACAGAGTCTCACTCTGTCACCTGGCTGGAGTGTCATGGCGCGATCTCGGCTCACTGCAAGCTCCACCTCCTGAGTTCAAGCACTTCTCCTGCCTCAGCCTCCCCAGTAGCTGGGATTACAGGCATGTGCCCCTACACCTGGCTAATTATGTATTTTTAGTAGAGACGGGGTGTCACCATGTTGTCTAGGCTGGTCTCAAACTCCTGACCTCAAGTGATCCACCTGCCTTGGCCTCCCAAATTGTTGGGATTATAGGCATAAGCCACCACACCCGGCCTGTAGTTTTCTTGTAGTATCTTTTGTAGTATTTTCTTGTGTGTTTTTTGGTATTAGGCTAATGCTGACCTAACAAAATGAGTTGGAAATGTTTCTCTCTATTTTCTGGAAGAGATTATGTAGAATTGGTATTACATCTTCTTTTTTTTTTTTTTTGAGACGGAGTCTCACGCTGTTGCCCAGGCTGGAGTGCAGTGGCGCGATCTCGGCTCACTGCAAGCTCCGCCTCCCGGGTTCCCGCCATTCTCCTGCCTCAGCCTCCTGAGTAGCTGGGACTACAGGCGCCCGCCACCGCGCCCAGCTAATTTTTTGTATTTTTAGTAGAGACGGGGTTTCACTGTGGTCTCGATCTCCTGACCTTGTGATCCGCCCGCCTCGGCCTCCCAAAGTGCTGGGATTACAGGCTTGAGCCACCGCGCCCGGCCTTACATCTTCTTAAATATTTGGTAAAATTAGCAAGTAAGGAGTCCATTTTTGGAAGATTTTTAACTACAATTTTTTTTGAGACAGGGTCTCACTCTGTCACCCTGGCTGGAGTGTAGTGACATGATCACCGCTTACTTCAGCCTCAACCTCCTGGGCTTCAGTGACCCTCCCACCTCAGCCTCCCAAGTAGCTGGGACTAAAGGGATGCAGCACTATGAATGGCAAATGTTTGTATTTTTTGTAGAGCTGGAGTTTTGCCATGTTACCCAGGCTGGTCTTGAACTCCTGGGCTCAAGCAATCCACCTGCCTAGGCCTCCCAAAATGCTGGGATTACAGGTGTGAGCTGCCATGCTTGGCCTAACCATAAATGTAATTTTTTTTTTGAGACAGAGTCTTGCTCTGTTGCCTAGGCTGGAGTGCAGTGATGTGATCTCGGCTCACTGCAGTCTTGACCCCTCAGGTTCAAGTGATTTTCCCACCTCAACCTACTAAGTAGCTAGGACCATGGTCTTGCGCCAGCATGCCTGCTAACACTTAAAATTTAGTTTTTGTAGAAACAGGGTCTCATTATGTTGCCCAGTCTGATCTTGAATTCCTAGGTTTAAGGAATTCTCCCACCTTGGCCTCCTAAAGTGCTGAGATTACAGGTATGAACGATACCTGGCCTAATTTTCTTAATATATAAGGGATATTCAGATGATCAGCTTATTCAGTGAGCTTTAGTAGTTTGTATCTTTCAAGGAAATTATTGATTTTATCTAAAATGTCAAACTTGAGGGCATAAAATTGTTCATAATAGTTCTTTTTTTTTTTTTTTTTTTTGAGACGGAGTCTCGCTGTGTCTCCCAGGCTGGAGTGCAGTGGCGTGATCTCGGCTCACTGCAAGCTCCGCCTCCCGGGTTCACGCCATTCTCCCGCCTCAGCCTCCCAAGTAGCTGAGACTACAGGCGCCCGCCACCACGCCCGGCTAGTTTTTTGTATTTTTAGTAGAGACGGGGTTTCACCATGTTAGCCAGGATAGTCTCGATCTCCTGACCTCGTGATCCACCCGCCTCGGCCTCCCAAAGTGCTGGGATTACAGGCTTGAGCCACCGCACCCGGCCTTTTTTTTTTTTTTTGAAATGGAGTCTCACTCTGTCACCCAGGCTGGAGTGCACAATCTCAGCTCACTGCAACCTCTGCCTCCCGGGTTCAAGTGATTTTCATTCTTCAGCCTCCTGAGTAGCTGGGATTACAGGTGCGTACCACCACACCTGGCTAATTTTTGTACTTTTTGTAGAGACAAGGTTTCATCATATTGGCCAGGCTGGTCTCAAATTCCTGAACTCATGATCAGCCCGCCTCAGCCTCCCAAAGTGCTGGGATTACCGGCGTGAGCCACTGGGACTAGTCTTTCTTACTTGAATCTTAAAAAGTTTGAAGGCTGGGTGTGGTAGCTCAGGCTTACAATCCTAGAACTTTGAGAGGCTCAGGCTGGAGGATTGCTTGAGCTCTGGAGTTCAAGACCAGCCTGGTTAATATAAAGAGACGTCACCTCTACTAAAAATAATAAGAATAAGAGCCGGACGCAGTGGCTCACGCCTGTAATCCCAGCACTTTGGGAGGCCGAGGCGGGCGGATCACGAGGTCAAGAGATCAAGACTATTCTAGCTAACATGGTGAAACCCCATCTCTACTAAAAATACAAAAAAAATTAGCCAGGCGTGGTGGCGGGCACCTGTAGTTCCAGCTACTCGGGAGGCTGAGGCAGGAGAATGGCGTGAACTCGGAAGGTGGAACTTGCAGTGAGCTGAGATTGTGCCACTGCACTCCAGCCTGGGAGACAGAGCGAGACTCCACCTCAAAAAAAAAATTAATAAGAATAAGAATAAGAATAATTAGCTGGTCAGGGCTGGACGCCATGGTTCACAACTGTAATCCCAGTACTTTGGGAGGCCGAGGCAGGCAGATCACCTGAGGTCAGGGGTTTGAAACCAGCCTGGCCAACATGGCAAAACCTCGTCTCTACTAAAAATACAAAATTAGGCTGGGCGGAGGCCGGGTGCGGTGCTTAAGCCTGTAATCCCAGCACTTTGGGAGGCCGAGGTGGGAGGATCACTTGAGGTCAGGAGTTTGATACCTGAGTTCGAGACCTGCCTGGCACATATGGTGAAACCCCGTCTCTACTAAAAATACAAAAATTAGCCGGGTGTGGTGGCAGTGCCGCCTGTAATCCCAGCTACTCAGGAGGCTGAGGCAGGAGAATCTCTTGAACCCAGGAGGCGAAGGTTACAGCGAGCCAAGATCACACCACTGCACTCTAGCCTGGGCAACAAGAGCAAAACTACGTCTCAAAAAAAAAGAAAAGAAAAAAAAAAAACTAGCCGGTCAGGCGCGGTGGCTCACATCTGTGATCCCAACACTTTGGTAGGCCGAGGCAGGAGGATCACCTGAGGTCAGAAGTTCAAGACCAGCACAGCCTGGCCAACATAGTGAAACCCATCTCTATGAAAAATACAACAATTTGCCGGGCGCGGTGGCTCAAGCCTGTAATCCCAGCACTTTGGGAGGCCGAGACGGGCGGATCACGAGGTCAGGAGATCGAGACCATCCTGGCTAACAAGGTGAAACCCCGTCTCTACTAAAAAATACAAAAAAAAAAAAAAAACCTAGCCGGGTGAGGTGGCGGGCGCCTGTAGTCCCAGCTGCTCGGGAGGCTGAGGCAGGAGAATGGCGTGAACCCGGGAGGCGGAGCTTGCAGTGAGCTGAGATCCGGCCACTGCACTCCAGCCTGGGCGACAGAGCGAGACTCCGTCTCAAAAACAAAACAAAACAAAACAAAAAACAAAAAAAAAACAATTAGCTGGTGTGGTGACAGGCGTCTGTAATCCCAGCTACTGGGGAGGCTGAGGTAGGAGAATTTATTGAACCCAGGAGTTCAAGGTTCAAGGAGGCAGAGGTTGCAGTGAGCCGAGATCGCTCCATTGTACTCCAGCTTCACCGACACAGCGAGACTCTGTCTCAAAAAAAAAAAAAAATTAGCCAACTGTGGTGGCGTTTGTCTGTAGTCCCAGCTACTCAGGAGGCTAAGGTTGGGAAGATTGCTTGAGGCCAGGAATTTGAGGCTACATTGAGCTGTGATCACTACACTGCACTCCAATTGTTTTTTTTTTTGAGGCAAGGTCTCACTCTGTTGCCTAGTGTGGAGTCCAGTGGCATGATCTCAGCTCACTGCAACCTCTGCCTCCTGGGTTCAAGTAATCTTCCCTGCCTCATCTTCCTGAGTAGCTGGGAGTACAGGCGCTTGCCACCACGCCTGGCTTAATTTTTGTATTTTTTCGTACAGACAGGGTTTTGTCATGTTTGCCAGACTGGTCTTGAACTCCTGACCTCAGGTGATCCACCCGCCGTGGCCTCCCAAAGTGCTGGGATTATAGGCACACACCACCATGTCTGGGTAATTTTTTTTGTATTTTTTTGTAGAGACAGGGTGTCACCATGTTGTCCAGGCTGGTCTTGAACTCCTGACCTCAGGTGATCCACCCACCTCCGCCTCCCAAAGTGCTGGGATTACAGGTGTGAGTCACTGGGCCTGGCCAACAAAAGAGTATTTAACAGATATTTATGGGGTACCAACTCTGTGGCAGACACTGGAGATAGAATAGTGAACAAACAACAAAAAATTTTATGAAATTTGAGGTCTGTAGAAGCAGACAGACAGCAATCCAAGAATGAGGGAAGTAAATGCAAAATGGCAAATGGGAGATATACCATTAAGAGAAAGTACATGATTTTACAGACTGATTATGTAAATCCCCTTCCTCTAATTCTCCTTTGAACCAGTTTTTTCATCTCATTGGTTCCCTTCTTAACTAATAAGTAAAATCATTGATATGTGTTTATTCTACTTTGCATAAGAACCTCGTGTTTTTTTAAACTGTTTGAAAAATAATAATAATAATTTATTTTTGAGACAGAGTCTCGCTCTTTCGCTAGGCTGGAGTGTAGTGGCATAGATCTCGACTTACCACAACCTCTGTCTCCCGGTTCAAGCGATTCTCCTGCCTCAGCCGCCGGAGTAGCTGGGACTAAAGGCACGCGCCACCACGCCCAGCTAATTTTTTTTTTTTTTTTTTAGTAGAGACGGGGTTTCACCTTATCGGCCATACTGGTCTTCAAACTCCTAACCTCGTGATCCTCCCAAAGTGCTAAGATTACAGGCTTGAGCCACCGCGCCCGGCCCTAATTTTTGTATTTTTAGTAGAGACAGCGTTTGGCCAGGCTAGTCTTGAAGTTCTGACCTCAGGTAATCCACCCTTCTCGGCCTCCCAAAGTGTTAGGATTATAGGCCTGAGCCACCGTGCCCGGCCTATTTTTTATTTTTATTTATTTATTTATTTTAATAGAGACGCTAGTCTCAAATTCCCGAGCTCAAGTGATTCTCCTTTCTTAGCCTCCCAAAATGCTAGGATAACAGGCGTGGGCCACCGCGCCCGGCCAACAGTTATTAATATTATGATGATGAAATTTTAGGCATTTAGAACACTTTAGGCCAAAAACACTTTGGCTCTCTCAAAGGCATGCGCAAAAGCCATCAGGCCTGTACCTGGAGAACTCAGGTGAGACGTTGCCACTCATTGTAATCCCTCCCTCTAGGACTCCGCCCCCGAGCCTGGGCCGCTACCCTGCCCACACCGGGAAGCCTGGAGCTGGAAAGTGGGCCGTGCGCGTGACGGGCGCGCGTGACGCCGAGGGGGCAGGTCTGAGAAGCAGGCTGCGTCGGGATTCGGCGGTCGGTTCCCGCGGAAGGGGCGGGTCAGGTTAGGGGGCGGGGCTTAATGGGAGCTGGTCTTAGGGCCGGGCTTCCGCGTGCGTTGGCCTGGCGGCGAGAGCGCGCGGCGGGGGCGTGCCCGGCGGGCGGGGCGGGGCCAGTCGGGGGCGGGGCGGCGCGCGGCCTAACGGCGGCGGCGGCGGCGACAGCAGCGGTGGTAGTGTCTGGTTAGCTCGGCGGCTGCAGATCTCGCGGCGACGCCTGCGAGGGACCCCGGCCGCGGGTCGAGGCGGGCGGTGCCTGCAAGGGACCCGTGTCGCGGGTCGAGGCGGGCGGCGCGCGGTGGCGGCACTCGGCGATGGTAGGCGTCCCTGGAGCGGCCGCCTTCCAGCGTAAGTGGGGCGTGAATGCGGGCGGCCGAGGGGGGCGTGTGAGGGCCTGCGGCTCCAGAAGCGCGGTGATTCCAAGTGCCTCGGGCGCGAGGCCGGGAGTGGAAACTGAGGCCTGAAGCGGGGCGGCGGATCCAAGGTCATGCAGCGGGGCGGGCCTTCTCGGGCTCCTGAGGCCACCCCGTCGCTTCCTGCGCCGCCCGAAGAGCTCGGGGTTCACGGTGTGAGGGAAACTGGGGCCCTCGGCCTCGGAGCCTAGGCCGGGCCGGCGTCCATGGGACTTGCCTGCAGACCAGAATCATTTTGTTCTCCCGGCGCTGGGGCCGCGAAGTCCGGCTCTTGAGGGAAATACTACACCCGCCCGATGTTGAGGGTTGGAGTAGACGAGAATGGCCCCTCAGAGGGCCTGTTTGAGCGCAGGCTCAGGGGTTGGCTGCCTGGGTTTACATCCAGGCTTCCCCATTTACAGGTAGTGACCTTGGCTCTCTCTCCCAGTGCCTCAGTTCCCCCATCTGCAAAATGGGAGTGTGGAGCGGGTTCCCTCCCTCCCCCAGGGTTCTTGGGTTTCGTGAGGCCAGTAAAACGCTTGACACCGACCCTGGCGCACGCACAATTGTGAAAACTGTCATTATTGTAATCATCTTTTATTAATCTGATCCAGTGTGCACCGCACTCGGAGAAGTCCGAAATTAGGCTCCAGCCGTGTATTTAAGATTTTATTTTGTTGTCTGTTAGTCCTGTTCCATGATCTAATTGTTATTCTTACTTCCATTTAGCCATTCCAGCATTTATTTAGTGTTCCTCGATGTGTGAGATCCTTGGGGGAAAGGTGGCTTCTCTGAATAAGAACAATAAAATTTTAATTGTTTGTCATTACTGTAATTATAATAGCCAACATTTTTTTGAGCACCATTTTGCATTCTATTCACTTAATATTTATTTATTTATTTATTTTTATTTATTTATTTTATTTATTTTTTTTTTTTGAGACGGAGTCTGGCTCTGTCGCCCGGGCTAGAGTGCAGTGGCCGGATCTCAGCTCACTGCAAGCTCCGCCCCCCGGGTTTACGCCATTCTCCTGCCTCAGCCTCCCGAGTAGCTAGGACTACAGGCGACCGCCGCCTCGCCCGGCTAGTTTTTTGTATTTTTTAGTAGAGACGGGGTTTCACCGTGTTCGCCAGGATGGTCTCGATCTCCTGACCTCGTGATCCGCCCGTCTCGGCCTCCCAAAGTGCTGGGATTACAGGCTTGAGCCACCGCGCCCGGCCACTTAATATTTATTAAATCATCTCTTATAGTAAGTTTAAAAATACCATTCCAGGCCCTGGGAATACAACAATAAACAAGATAGACTGAACTGGGGTTTTGAGTTTAGTTAGGAGAGGGGAGAGACATAGTAAATGAGGAAACAGATAAACATATTTTGCATGTTTTTTTATTGTTTAATCTTGGTGACATCCTAAGTAAGACATTATTTGAGGATGCCCATTTTGCAGAGGATGAAACTGAGTAACAGAAGGTACTCTGAGTACTAGTCTCAGAGCTGATGTCCTTAAACACGTGAAAGGGAGGCTTTAAGCCTTTTTTTTTTTTGCATCCATTAAATGTTGGATTGAAGATAGAAAAAGTAGATACACCCAGCTTACAGTTACTGCTTTTGATGGTTTGATCCATTCCTCATGAAATTTCCAACTAAAGAGGCAGATAGTGATTACACTTCTAGGCCTGCAAAGGTGCAGTGTCTCTGTAAAATGAAAGGACTTTTTTTTTTTTTTTTTTGAGACGGAATCTTGCTCTATCGCCCAGACTGGAGTGCAGACACGTGATCTCGGCTCACTGCAACCTCCGCCTCCTGGGTTCAAGCTATTCTTCTGTCTCAGCCTCCCAAGTAGCTGGGACTACAGGCGTGAGCCACCACGCCCGTCCTAGGTATGTTTTATAACATACAAAAATAGACATTTTACAGAAGGATGAGCTAAACTAAATGAAAGTTGCAGTTCCAATATTGTCTTTCCACACCCAGTGGTGAAATTTAACAATACCTCTTGGGGTGGAGATCATTGATCTTGTAGTAGTACCTTCTCAATCCATTAGGTTTATTGCTCTGATGAAAATCTAGCTTATTTGGTAGAAGTAAAATGTAATGGCTGGGCACGGTGACTCACTCCTGTAATCCCAGCATTTGGAAGGCTGAGGTGGGCAGATTGTCTGAGGTTAGGAGTTTGAGACCAGCCTGGCCAACATGGTAAAACCCCATCTCTACTACAAATACAAAAGGAAGCTGGCTGTGGTGGCAGGGGCCTGTAGTACCAGCTACTCAGGAAGCTGAGGTAGGAGAATAGCTTGAAGCCAGGAGGCAGAGGTGGCCGTGAGCTGAGATCCCACCATTGCACTCCAGCCTGGGCAACAAGAGCAAAACTCCATCTCAAAAACAAAAAACAAAAACCCCCGGCCATGGTGGCTCATGCCTGTAATCCCAGCACTTTGGGAGGCTGAGGTAGGCGGATCACGAGGTCAGGAGTTCAAGACCAGGCTGGCCAACATTGTGAAACCCCATCTCTACTAGAAATACAAAAAAATTAGCCAGGCGTGGTGGCGTGTTCCTGTAGTCCCAGCTACTTGGGAGGCTGAGGCAGGAGAATTGCTTGAAAGAAACTGCGGAGGTTGCAGTGCACCGAGATCACGCCACTGCACTCCAGCCTGGGTAACGCAGCGAGACTCTGTCTCAAAAAAAATAAAATAAAATGTAATGGTTAAAATTGAAATTCTAAACTTATCAAATTTAATTCTAGAGTTGTGTTGAGGTTAAAATCCTGGGGACCAATCCTAACAAGTTTTGAGACTTTAGGCTCATTACTTAACCTTCTTGTGCACGTCATTTTCCTCATCTGAAAAACGGAGATAAAATTTCTACCCCATTTGCAGGTTTATTATGATGCTTAATATATGTTAATATATGTAAATTACTTAAAACTGTGCTTGACACATTCTGTTCTGGTGGTTGTTAGTGGCTGAGGGTATACCATCTGACTTAAGGTCTCAGTCTAGGAGGGCCCTGCACAAGTCAACAGGTAATGATAAAATGCTTTAAGTGCTTTAAGCATAAGGCCTTTGGGAAGGCAGAGGAAACATAACTAATTGTTCCTTGAGAGTCCAGGTAAGGTCCAGCTTCGGGGGTGACATTTGAACCAAGCTTTAAAGGAGAAGGGAGGCTTTTCCCAGGAGGAAGAAGGGTGAACTCTACTGGCTGAAGGTAGTTGAGGGCTTGTTGAGTAGTTCATCAGATCTGGACCTACAGGGAACCTGATTGAAACTTGTATACCTTGTTAATAGTGAATTCTGGCTGGAGTTGTTCCTGACAGGGGCCAGATGGCAAAGAAGCCTGTTCCAGAACTTTTCACAGTACCACAGGCCTTTCCTTCTCTCTGTGGCATGTACCTCATTCTGCCTTCTTAGTTATCTAAGAATATAAGCTTCTGAAATATAAACTCCTTGAGTGTTATGACAATGTTTGCATTTTTGTAATTTTATTTTGCCTAGCAAGGTAAGTGGGAAGTTCACTAGTGTTGAGAAAGGTGTATTGGACCTTCAAGAAAGTCTAAACAGTTACAGTTACAAGTGGAATGGTAAATGACCATATTTACTAGTGAAAAACTCGGTTACATTTCCCTTTCCTTATCTGGCACTTATCCATTAGGATTACAGAAGAGATCGGAAAGTGCACCAGAAAGACTTGTCTGATGTTGAGTAGGTACATTTCGTTTGCTCTTCTAGGTCTACTTTACATCCTTTCTCACCCTATCCCGTGCCCTGGGAAGCTGACTTACCTACATGGACTACATCAATGAGCATCCTTCCCCTTTGAGGTTATGACATTTGTTTTCCTGCCCCGGTCTTGTGGGTGTTGCCCTTAGCTGACTCTGTACCTAGATTGAAGGTCACTACTCCTCTAAATGTGGTCCTCTCGGCCGGGTTCGGTGGCTCATGCCTGTAATCCCAGCACTTTGGGAGGCCGAGTTGGGCAGATCACCTGAGGTCGGTAGTTTAAGACCAGCCTGACCAAATTGGAGAAACCACGTCTCTACTAAAAATACAAAATTAGCTGGGCATGGTGGCGCATGCCTGTAGTCCCAGCTACTCAGGAGGCTGAGGCAGGAGAATTGCTTGAACCTGGGAGGCGGAGGTTACGGTGAGCAGATTTTGCGCCATTGCACTCCAGCCTGGGTGACAAGAGCGAAACCCTGTCTCCAAAAAAAAAAAAAGAATGTGGTCCTCTGTATGTGACGCTGTCCATGTAGGTTTGGAAAGTTTTTGTTCCCTTTGTTCGTTGGGCCTAGAGATCTAGAGATGCTCTCATTAGTCCTAGGGTATTACAGCTATCCCTTGTGATTATCTTGAACCCTGCTCACATATTTTTCTAGTTCCATTATAAAACCCTCCTTGAATTAACCTTACTGGAGTATGCCATGTTTCCTGCTGGGACCATGACTGTGTTTGAAGCGTGTATGTATGTGTGTATGTTTGTGTGTGTGTGTATATATATATATATATATTTTTTTTTTTTTGGAGACAGGGTTTCACTCTTGTTGCTAGGCTGGAGTGCAGTGGTGTGATCTGGGCTCACTACAAACTCTGCCTCACAGGTTCAAGCGATTCTCCTGCCTTAGCCTCCTGAGTAGCTGGGACTACAGGCGTATGCCACCATGCCCAGCTAATTTTTGTATTTTTAGTAGACATGGGGTTTCACCATGTTGGCCAGGCTGGTCTCGATCACTTGACCTCGTGATCTGTCCACCTTGGCCTCCCAAAGTGCTGGGATTACAGGCGTGAACTACCACACCCAGCTTATTTTTATTTTTTTATAGAGACAGGATCTTGCTGTATTTCCCATGCTGGTCTCTAATTACTGGGTTCCAACGATTCTTCTGCCTTGGCCTTCCAAAATGCTGGGATTGCAGACGTGAGCCATTGAGTCCAGTCCTTTTTTGACTTTTGAGTAAGTTTATCCTAGTTTGGAACCAGTTAGTTTTCTTTTTATCTTATTGTAGTTTTAAAATTTTTGTTTATATATTAATTTTGAGACCAGGTTATGAGACCAACTTTTGCATTTTTGGTAGAGGCAGGGTTTCTTCATGTTGCCCAGGCTGGTCTAGAACTCCTGGGCTCAAGTGATCCACGTGCCTCGGCCTCCCAGCATGCTGGGATTATAGACATGAGCCACCGCGCCTGGCCTAGTTAACTTTCTTTTTTTTTTTTTTGAGATGGAGTTTTCCTTTTGTTTCCCAGGCTGGAGTGCAGTGGCGCAATCTCGGCTCACTGCAACCGCCGCCTCCCAGGTTCTAGAGATTCTCCTGCCTCAGCTTCCCAAGTCGCTGGGTTTACAGGTGTGTGCCACCACGCCTGGCTAATTTTTGAAGTGTTTTTTTTTTTTTTTGAGACGGAGTTTCGCTTTGTCGCCCAAGCTGGAGTGCAGTGGCATGATCTAGGCTCACTGCAAGCTCCGCTTCCTGGGTTCATGCCATTCTCCTGCCTCGGCCTCTTCCAAGTAGCTGGGACTACAGGCACCCGCCATCACGCCCAGCTAATTTTTTGTATTTTTAGTAGAGACAGGGTTTCACTGTGGTCTCGGTCTCCTGACCTTGTGATCTGCCTGCCTCAGCCTCCCAAAGTGC
This sequence comes from Macaca fascicularis, assembly GCF_037993035.2. NCBI lineage: Eukaryota > Metazoa > Chordata > Mammalia > Primates > Cercopithecidae > Macaca > Macaca fascicularis. The sequence goes on from NC_088384.1 coordinate 89,515,925, forward strand.
TAGGATTACAAGTGTGAGCCACTGCGCCCGGCCTAATTTTTGTATTTTTAGTGGAGATGGGATTTCACCGTGTTGGCCAGTCTGGTCTCGAACTCCTGACCTCAGGTGATCCACCTTCCTCGGCCTCCCAAAGTGCTGGGAGTACAGGCGTGAGCCACCGCGCCCACCCCGGCCTAGTTTTCTTATATACAGATTCAGACAGCAGAGAGGTCGGCAGTGATGGTGGTGCCACTCAGCTGTAGTCCCAGTTACTCAGAAGGCTGAGGTGGGAGGATCACTTGAGCCCAAGTAGTGGAAGCTGCAGTGATAGTGCCACTGCACTCCAGCCTGGGTGACAGAGAGAGACCCTGTCTCAAAATAATAAAAAATAATGATGGCCAGGCGCAGTGGCTCACACCTGTAACCCCAGCACTTTGGGAGGCCAAGGCGGGTGGATCACCTCAGGTCAGGAGTTCGAGGCCAGCCTGGCCAACATGGCAAAACCTCGTCTCTTCTAAAAATACAAAAATTAGCCAGGTGTGGTGGCGGGTGCCTATCATCCCAGCTACTCAGGAGGCTGAGGCAGGAGAATCGCTTGAACCCAGGGGGCGGAAAGTTACAGTGAGCTGAGATCACGCCACTTCATTCCAGCCTGGGCAAAAGAGTGAAATTCCGTCTAGAAAGAAAAAATAATAATAAGCAGATAAGCAGAGAGATTGACTTTAAGCTTGTTCTCAAGTGTTAAATGTTGTATAGGTTATGTGAGTCTAGACTTCTAGGCAGGAAGAATGATTTAAATGATAGTGCTTAATGAATGAGTGCAGCACTGAGATCAAGGTGAGTTAATTCACTAAGTTCACACCTCTTCCAGGGTAATGAAAATAGGAGGAAGAGGTGGGGAAGTAAGGTTTCTCACCTGCCAGTTTTGTTCTCATTCCTTAGTTTTAGAGTATTGTTTTGAATCTCATAGAAAGTGACCATTCTTTTGTAAAGATTTACTTCAAATTCCTGAAAGCTTGGAGGCTAATGAGGAAGAATCACTCTAGTTATTGTTTACGCTTTGGTAAGATTACCAAGGAAGGGATCTCATAATGCTGTACTAATAGTTTACATGTGTGACATGACTAGTGTTTGTACATGTGACAGACCCTGTTTCTGGATTTTATTAAGGCTGGTTAAGTAGCTTTTTGCTTCTGTCTCTGGTTTCTGTCTCTGGCCCCTTGAGGGCCCTGAGGCTATCTGAAATTTTAGGGGCTGGGGTACCATAACTTGAACTTTTGAAATGAGTCAATAAGCAGATATGTCAGCTGAGTATGACTTTAAGTATAGTTGAATTCTTTTTTTTTTTTTTTTTTTTTTGAGACGGAGTCTCGCTCTGTCGCCCAGGCTGGAGTGCAGTGGCGCGATCTCGGCTCACTGCAAGCTCTGCCTCCCGGGTTCACGCCATTCTCCTGCTTCAGCCTCCCGAGTAGCTGGGACTACAGGCGCCCACAACCGCGCCCAGCTAATTTTTTGTATTTTTAGTAGAGACGGGGTTTCACCGTGGTCTCGATCTCCTGACCTTGTGATCCGCCCGCCTCGGCCTCCCAAAGTGCTGGGATTACAGGCGTGAGCCACCGCGCCTGGCCATAGTTGAATTCTTTTAGGAAAAAGTCTTAGCTAGATTTTCTGCTGGGCATTTTTTATGTATATCAATCATCTCATTTAATTATAGATCAAACTTAGAAGAGAGTATCTCTGTTTTACTGATAAATCCTGGGCGACAGAGCGAGACTCCATCTCAGAAAAAAAATAAAAATGAAAAAGAAATAAGAGAGAATTTAATTGTCCAAGATCACAGAGTTAATAAGTAGTAGATTCACTCTTCCTAACTAGTTTAATCTTGGTGTCAAGTTCATTCATTATACATTGAGTGTCCAAAAACCCTTTTTTTTTTTTTTTTTTTTGAGACAGTCTCTGTTTCCCAGGCTGAGTACAGTGGTGTGATCTCTGCTCACTGAAACCTCTACCTCCCGGGTTCAAGCAGTTCTCTGCCTCAGCCTCTCGAGCAACTGGGACTACAGGCGCCTGCCACCATGCCTGGCTAATTTTTGCATTTTTAGTAAAGATGGGGTTTCACCATCTTGGCCAGGCTGGTCTTGAACTCCTGACCTTGTGATCTACCTGCCTCTGCCTCCCAAAGTGCTGGGATTACAGGCGTGAGCCACCACACCCAGTTAAAAACCCACTTTTTTTTAAACCCTCTATCTCATGGCTTCTTTTTGCTAGACTAGGGGTTTTTAGACATGTGTTCTAGAGGAGCCCAGAGCTTCCTGAAGATAATTAATTTCCCATAATCTTTCTTCAACTTTCTTTCCTTAACAACTCTTTTTTTTTTTTTTTTTTTTTTTTTGAGACGGAGTCTTGCTCTGTCACCCAGGCTGGAGTGCAGTGGCCGGATCTCAGCTCACTGCAAGCTCCTCCTCTCGGGTTCACGCCATTCTCCTGCCTCAGCCTCCCGAGTAGCTGGGACTACAGGCACCCGCCACTTCGCCCGGCTAGTTTTTTGTATTTTTTAGTAGAGACGGGGTTTCACCGTATTAGCCAGGATGGTCTCGATCTCCTGACCTCATGATCCACCCGTCTCGGCCTCCCAAAGTGCTGGGATTACAGGCTTGAGCCACCGCGCCCGGCCACAACTCTTATTTTTAAAAAGTCCAGGTTGGGTGCGATGGCTCACGTCTGTAATTCAAGCACTTTGGGAGGCTGAGGATGGCGGATCAGCTGAGGTCGGGAGCTCGAGACCAGCCTGACCAACATGGAGAAACCCTGTCTCTAATAAAAATACAAAATTCTGGCCGGGCGCGGTGGCTCAAGCCTGTAATCCCAGCACTTTGGGAGGCCGAGACGGGTGGATCACGAGGTCAGGAGATCGAGACCATCCTGGCTAACACGGAGAAACCCCGTCTCTACTAAAAAATACAAAAAACTAGCCGGGCGAGGTGGTGGGCGCCTGTAGTCCCAGCTCCTCGGGAGGCTGAGGCAGGAGAATGGCGTAAACCCGGGAGGCGGAGCTTGCAGTGAGCTGAGATCCGGCCACTGCACTCCAGTCCAGCACTCCAGCCCGGGCGACAGAGCGAGACTCCGTCAAAAAAATAAATAAATAAATAAAAAATAAAAATAAAAATACAAAATTAGCCAGCCATGGTGGCGCATGCGTGTAATCCCAGCTACTTGGGAGGCTGAGGTGGGAGAATCACTTGAACCTGGGAGGCAGAGGTTATAGTGAGCCAAGATCGTGCCACTACACTCCAGCCTGGGCGACAGAGCAAGACTCTGTCTCAAAGAAAGTCCACATAAGTGGGATATGATTTAAAGACAGCTATACGAGACCTTGTTCAGGGGTATCCTAAGTTGGCCTTAGAGATGAATTAAAAAAGGCAACAGAAACTCTCAGCAGTCTTAAACAATTCATCCCATATGTTTCCTGATCTTAGCAGTGAAGCAGATGATGGCAGTGAACATCAAAAGCCCAAGAAATGTCCATGCTAATTTTGCATGGCTCGATGAGGAGCTGTCAAATATGGATCATCAAATATAGTATAGACTATGCAATGAAGCTTTACTTTGCAATGTGGCTCTTTAAGATTTGATTTTACCCTCCTATTTTGTGTTGTAATTAAATGCAGAAATCGAAATACAAATTCAGAACAACCCAGAGCTTGGTTTCCTTCTGTCTGAATTTATAGCTTCGGAGTTGGCTAGACCTTTCAATCAAATTAGCTGATGGTGACAAATATGTAATCTGACCTCTGTAGCAGCTCCAGTGAAATGTTAATATCAGGCATAGCACAGCTCCCTTGATACACTACTTTGACCTTTTCCTCTCTTACAAATGTTTCCTTTATTTCTTTGTTAATTTAGCCATCTCCATGCAGAGGTCATGCCTGCTTTTAATTTTTCAAAGCCACATGAGAACAGACTTTTAAACAACACAGATTTATTCATTTTGGCCTTATATCCCTAGAGCTAAACTATCTTTATGTCTGGGACTAAAGGTAGAAGTAGCTGAGATGAGGGAAATTCAGAATGGTGAGGGAAAAGTACCGGGAGAGGTGATGGTTTTAGCTCTTGCATTCCCCAGCCAATTGCTTAAATTAAGCTCGCCATTAATTTTCCCTTGTTAAGTTGGTCTGGCTAAGTAATTGAAGCTATATTCTTAGCCCTTCTCTTTTTTTGAGACGGAGTCTCACTCTGTCACCAGGCTGGAGTGCAGTGGTGTGATCTCGGCTCACTACAACCTCCGCCTCCCTGGTTTAAGTGATTCTCCTCCTGCAGCCTCCTCAGTACCTGGGATTACAGACATGTGCCACCACACTCAGCTAATTTTTGTATTTTTAGTAGAGACGGGTTTCACTGTGTTGGCCAGGATGGTCTTGATTTCCTGACCTTGTGATGTGCCTGCCTCAGCTTCCCAAAGTGTTTGAATTACAGGCGTGAGCCACTGCGGCCGGCCAGCCCTTAAATATATGACATCTATAAATATAATACTACAAGGTGCTTTAGAAAAACAAACATATTCAAGGATCCTTCTGCCTCAGCCTCCCAAGTAGATGGGACCAGAGGTACGTGCCACCATGCTCTACTAAACATAAAGTTTTTTTTGTTTGTTTGTTTGGTTTTTGTTTTTGTTTTTTTTTGAGACGGAGTCTCGCTCTGTCACCCAGGCTGTAGTGCAGTGGCACTATCTCGGCTCACTGCAACCTCCACCTCCCAGATTAAAGTTATTCTCCTGCCTCAGCCTCCCAAGTAGCTGGGACTACAGGCGCGCGCTACCGCGCCCGGCTAATTTTTTGTATTTTTAGTAAAGATGGGGTTTCACCATGTTAGCCAGGACGGTCTCGATCTCCTGACCTCGTGATCTGCCCGCCTCAGCCTCCCAAAGTGCTGGGATTATAGGTGTGAGCCACCGCGCCCGGCCTGTTTGGTTTTTTTTTTTGAGACGGAGTTTCACTCTGTCACCCAGGCTGGAGTACAGTGGCACAATCACAGTTCACTGCAACCTCTGCCTCTCAGGTTCAAGCGATTCTATTGCTGCAGCCTCCCTAGTAGCTCGGATTACAGGCATGTACCACCACACCCGGCTAATTTTTAGTATTTTTAGTAGAGATGGGGTTTCACCATGTTGGCCAGGCTAGTCTGGAACTCCTGACCTCAGGTGATTTGCCTGCGTCAGCCTCACAAAGTGCTGGGATTACAGGCATGAGCCACTGTGCCTGACCTAATTATAAAATTTTATTTAATTTTTTATTTTGTAGAGATGGGTCTCACTTTGTTGCCCAGGCTGATCTCAAACTCCTGGGCTCAAGTTATTCTCCTACCTCAAGCTCCAAAAGTACTGGGATCACAGGCGGGAGCCACCTTATGAGGCAGTAGCTGGGATTATAGACACATGTCAGCTAATTTTTGTTGTTGTTTCTATCAATCCTTCCTTACTTATTAGTTAATATTCTTCTGCAGAACATTTTCTTATCTTTATATATATTAATATGGATTTATGGATTCTTATTTTAATAATCTGTTACTGTCATTATTTGTTGTGTTCACATTGTTCAGATTTGGCCAGTGAGATCCCCTTCAGGCTGGCTTTTGTGTCGTTTTGACACGTTTCCACATTTTTTAACTGCTTTTTTTGACACACAAAAAAGGTGTTGTAGGCTTAGCTTCTGCTCTTCTTACCCTCTTCTTGGAATCGGCCATTTCTCCAAACTGTTTCTCTCCTAATTCCTTTCAGTGGAGAAAATTATTTAGAAATCAAAATTTGGGTGCTGTGTGTGCTCATTGCTATTGGAGTATTGTTTTTTAGAACCTCTTAATGGACAGAGCTAGGAAATACATACACACACGTACATATACACACATATCAAAATATATATATCTAAATTTCTTTCTTTTTTTTTTTTTTTTGAGACGGAGTCTCGCTCTGTCACCCAGGCTGGAGTGCAGTGGCTTGATCTTGGCTCACTGCAACATCCACCTCCTGGGTTTAAGCGATTCTCCTGCCTCAGCCTCCCGAATAGCTGGGACTTGAGGCGCCCGCCACCACGTCTGGCTAATTTTTGTGTTTTTAGTAGAGACGGAGTTTAGCCACATTGGCCAGGCTGGTCTTGAACTCCTGACCTCGTGATCCGCCTTCCTCGGCCTCCCAAAGTGCTGGGATTACAGGCGTGAGCCACCGCATCTGGCCATTTTGTATGTATTTTTAGGAAAAAATTTATTGTATAAAACTAGATACAGTGAAAAATATTCATTTTGTATGATTTATTTATTTATCTCTTTTTCTTGATGCTTCTGTCTTGGCAGAGTCTCACAGTAACTTGAAATTCTTTTTAAATTTTTTGTTTGTGACAGGGTCTTACTATGTTGCCCAGGCTGGTCTCGAACTCCTGGCCCAAGCGAACCTCCTGCCTCGATCTTGCAAAGTACTGGGATTCAGGCATATGCCACTGTGAGTGGCTGAGTGTAATTTATATACAATCAAATTTACTTTTTTTTTTTTTTTGTCACTGGGTAGAGAAAAAAACTTGCTCTTTCTCAGGGCATAGTTCTATTAGTTTTATATTATTAGTATGCAGTTGTGATAATCAATCCAGAGAGAGATAATTTTCATTCTTTCCATAAGTTTTCTCACACCTCTTCTTACCTAGTCCTTGGAAGCTACTAGTTTATACTGGATTTTGTCACTCATAGTTTTTTGGGGGTTTTTGTTTGCTTGTTTCTCTACTTTTTCTTTTCTGTAATGTCATATACATAGAATCATACAGTATGTAACCTTTGTGTCTGATGTGTTTTACTTACCATAATGCTTTTGAGATTCATCCACGTTGTGTCATGTATCTGTAGTTTATTCCTTTTTATTGCTGAGTCACATTATGTTATGGACATTTGAATTTTTTCCCATTTTGATGATTATGAATAAAGCTTTAAATATTCATACACAGTTCTGCATGTGGACATATGTTTTTATCTCTCTTGGATAAATACCTAGGCATGGGATTGCTGGGTTCTATGGTAATTTCATATTTAACTTTTTTTTTTTTTTTAAGATGGAGTCTTGCTCTGTCACTTAGGCTGGAATGCAGTGGCATGGCTCACGGCAACCTCTGCCTCCTGAGCAAATTCTCCTGCCTCAGCCTACTGAGTAGCTGGGATTACAGGTGTGCACCACCACCTGTGGCTAATTTTTGTATTTTTAGTAGAGATGGGGTTTCACCATATTGGTCAGACTGGTCTCGAACTCCTGACCTCAGGTGATCCACCCACCTTGGCCTCCAAAAGTGCTGGGATTAATGGTGTGAGCCACCACGCCCGACCTATACTTAACTTTTTTAGAAACTGCCAAAGTGTTTTCCAAAATGGCTATACCATATCATTTTGCATTTCCACCAGTAATATATGACAGTTTCACTTTCTTGTTGGTTATTTTTGTTTTGTTTTGTTTCAGAATTAATTATTAAGGAAGCACTGTATCTGGGCGAAATCAACTTTGGTCATCTCATTTCTGCAATGAAAGGAATACTCTCGGTTACTTGCTTTAGAAGAATGTAGGGTCCCTTGCTATTTATACTCTGTTGGGGTTAGTGCAGTTCTTATTTACACATCATTTGCAGAAATAATAGTAACTACCGTTTGTGTATCAGAACAATTTTCACGTATCTAATTTTTTTTTTTTTTTTTTGAGACAGAGTCTTGCTCAGTCGCCCAGGCTAGAGTGTGGTGGCGCCGTCTCGGCTCACTGCAAGCTCCGCCTCCTGGGTTCACGCCATTCTTCTGCCTCAGCCTCCCGAGTAGCTGGGACTACAGGCTCCTGCCACTATGCCTGGCTAATTTTTTTGTATTTTTAGTAGAGACGGGGTTTCACCATGTTAGCCAGAATGGTCTCGATCTCCTGACCTCGTGATCCGCCCGTCTCGGCCTCCCAAAGTGTTGGGATTACAGGCGGAAGCCACCGCGCCCGGCCCACATATCTAATTTTTATAGCAATTAAGTAAGGTATCTAGTAGTGTCTTCATCCTCTTAACTTGTATAAGGTTCCAGTAATCAGGTGATTTACTCTCTGTCACACGGCTAGAATGTGAGAGTATGGCTTTTTGGATTTGGAGCTGTGAGGGGACATTCTGTCTCTGTTTTAAGTAGAGGTGTAATAGAGGAAGATATGGGTGTCATTCTAATCGTTTCTTTTATATCCAATTCATAAGCAGTGCAGTCTTGAACAATTCATATTTGGATTTTGAGTTAATTTCATCTTTTGTGAAATGGGATAGCCATCCCTCACCTGTGTACTTGAAAAGGTGAGAATCAGTTGAGGGACTGTTAAAGGATGTTTTGAACACTATATGTTACCTCATAATTAATTTTATAGTACTCTCCATTTGTAGTGGTTTCCATAGTTGTTTATGGGAACAAGTTTGCAGAAAAAAAAAGGTTGAATAGAAATAGAAAGGGTTAGGCCGGGCGCGGTGGCTCAAGCCTGTAATCCCAGCACTTTAGGAGGCCGAGACGGGCGGATCACCAGGTCAGGAGATCAAGACCATCCTGGCTGACACGGCGAAACCCCGTCTCTACTAAAAAATACAAAAAACTAGCCGGGCGAGGTGGCGGGTGCCTGTAGTCCCAGCTACTTTGGAGGCTGAGGCAGGAGAATGGCGTAAACCCGGGAGGCGGAGCTTGCAGTGAGGTGCGATCCGGCCACTGCACTCCAGCCTGGGCGACAGAGCGAGACTCCGTCTCAAAAAAAAAAAAAAAAAATAGAAGGGGTTGGCCAGGCACCGTGGCTCACGCCTGTAATCCCAGCACTTTGGGAGGCCGAGGCGGGCAAATCACCTGAGGTCAGGAGTTCGAGACTAGCCTCAACATGGAGAAACCCTGTCTCTACTAAAAATACAAAACTAGCCAGGCGTGGTGGTGCATGCTTGTAATCCCAGCTACTCGGGAGACTGAGGCAGGAGAAATTGCTTGAACCTGGGAGATGGAGGTTGGGGTGAGCCAAGATTGCGCCATTGCACTCTAGTCTGGGCAACAAGAGCGAAACTCTGTCTCAAAAAAAAAAAAAAAAAAGAAAGAAATGGAAGAGGTCGGGTGTGGTGGCTTAGGTTTGTAATCCCAACACTTCGGGAGGCTGAGGTGCATGGATCACTTGAGATCAGGAGTTCAAGACCAGCCTGGCCAGCATGGGGAAACCCTGTCTCTACTATAACTATGAAAATTAGCCAGACTGGCCGGGCGCAGTGGCTCACGCCTGTAATCCCAGCACTTTGGGAGGCCGAGGCCGGCGGATCACGAGGTCAGGAGATTGAGACCATTATGGCTAAAATGGTGAAATCCCGTCTCTACTAAAACTACAAAAAATTAGCTGGGCATGGTGGCAGGTACCTGTAGTCCCAGCTACTTGGGAGGCTGAGGCAGGAGAATGGTGTGAACCCGGGAGGTGGAGCTTGCAGTGAGCTGAGATGCGCCACTGCACTCCAGCCTGGGTGACAGAGTGAGACTCCGTCTCAAGAAAAGAAAAAAAAAAAAAAGAAAATTAGCCAGACTGGTTGCATATGCCTGTAATCCTAGCTACTAGGGAGGCTAAGGCAGGAGAATTGCTTGAACCCCGAAGGTGGAGGTTGTGGTGAGCTGAAATTGCATCACTGCGCTCCAACCTAGGGGACAAAGTGAGACTGTCTCAAAAAAAAAAAAAAAAAAAAAAAAAAGAAAGAAATAGAAGGGGCTGTGGTGGCTCAAGCCTATAATCCCAGCATTTGTAGAGGCCAAGGTGGGAAAATTGCTTGAGTCCAGGAGTTTGAGACCATGCTGGGCCAACACCCTGTCTCTACAAGATAATAATAATAGTAATAATAATATAAATTAATACAAAAAAGAAGAGAAACAATTTAATACAAGAGCTGAATAGCAAAATGGCCAGTGCTACTGCAGTACACACAGAGACACAGGATCCCTCTTTTCTCTTTTCTTTTTTTTTTTTTTTTTTTGAGACAGTCTCAGTGTCGCCCAGACTGGAGTGCAATGGCGTGATCTCGGCTCACTGCATCCTCTACCTCCCGGGTTCAAGTGATTCTCCTACCTCAGCCTCCCACGTAGCTGGGATTACAGATGCATGCCACCATGCCCAGCTAATTTTTGTATTTTTTAGTTGAGACTGGGTTTCACCATGTTGGCCAGGCTGGTCTCGAACTCCTGACCTCAGGTGATCCACCTCGGCCTTCCAAAGTGCAGGGATTACAGGCGTGGGCCACTGCACCTGGCCAGGGCCCCTCTTTTTTCATATTTACTTTGTTTTATGTGAGTGATACATGAACACATTGAAAAAAATTAATGCAGATAAAATAAAAATCCCCTTCCTACGCTAAGAGAAACCATTCATTAACAACTGTGTTGTGGAGCTGTTAGCTGCAGGGATTGCACTAAGTGCCACAGGCCTGCCAAGGTATGTAAGATTCAGTCCCTGTCCTCAATGATTTTCCAGTTTTCCTTCTGTGCCCTAACAGCTTGTTGATAGCTCTTGTAATAAAACTTTTAAACAGATGTTTTAAGTTTAGATAGTGATTAACCATCTTTTCCTCTTGTAGTTGATGCCATTGAGTGAGAGTTCTGTTGGGAAATAGTGAAACAAGGATTCTGATTCAATCAATGGAGGCAGGGAATTTCTGAGGAAGGAGATGGGATGCCATCCATGCCTCAGAGCCACTGAGCACTTAGCTGCAGCTGTGGACAGCAATGCTTGGCTGGCTGTGAGTTTTCTGTAGGTCTCTAAATAGTTCATGCTAATTTTGTGGATGTTGGACTCTGAGGAATGATGTGGTCGATGGGGAGAATGTCCATAAAAACTGTTAACTAGTAAGTAGCCATTTGGAGTACTAAAATCAATTTCTGATTATGTGAATGTCCCTTTTTTGTGGATTATTTTAGCTTACTTGCCAGTTGAGTTTCTTGGTGTTATACCCTGTTAGTTAAATTCAATATTTCATTTATTTAAGGGCCTGATATTTGTATTCTATTAGAAGGACAAACAGCTGATTATACTAGAAGGTGGGCTGTAATGAATTCTCATTACGGTGACTAAAATTTATTGATTTTCCTTTTTTTTTTTTTGTGACGGAGTCTTGCTCTGTAGCCCAGGCTGGAGTGCAGTGGCTGGATCTCAGCTCACTGCAAGCTCCGCCTCCCGGGTTTACGCCGTTCTCCTGCCTCAGCCTCCCGAGTAGCTGGGACTACAGGCGCCCGCCACCTTGCCCGGCTAGTTTTTTGTATTTTTAGTAGAGACGGGGTTTCACCTTGTTAGCCAGGATGGTCTCGATCTCCTGACCTCGTGATCCGCCCATCTCGGCCTCCCAAAGTGCTGGGATTACAGGCTTGAGCCACCGTGCCCGGCAAATTTATTGATTTTCTAGGATATTCTTGATTTCAAATATTTACTTTGACAAACATTTATTGAATTCCTTGTATCAGATCCTGGGGGACATAAAGAGAGTTCTAAGGTCCTGGAGGACTATGTAGTCCAGTAAGGGAGATAGATTGATAGCTTCAGTACCAAATGCTAAGCAGTGTTAATGGCAAGTAACATCCCACCAAGGATGGGCATCTGACCTATGTGTAAGTATGCATGTGTGGCTGTGTTTCAAAAAAGGCTTCTTAGAGAAAAAGATATCTGTTTTGAGCCAATCTGTTTTTCCTAACAACTTAAAAAAATAATTTTTGGACTGGCTGTGTATTTACCTAATTTAACATTTGAAATGAACAAATAATATTTATTGAAGTTTCTCTCACCTCTGCGCCAGCCAGTCTTTTCCCCTTCCTGGAAGCAACTACAATTACCATTTTTTTCTGGACCCTTTCGATACATTCCTGTAGGCCATATAATGTCAGTACATAAAGAACTTCCTCAGTTTGCATTGTATTTCACTGTATGAATGCACCATATTTTTCCCCCTATTGCTGATGTACATTTACCTTTCAATCCTTTGCTATTGCAAACAATGCTGCATAACCTTGTAGAAATTGTCTTTTCATAGATCTGTGGAATAAATTCCTAGAAGTAGAATTGCTATGGTTAAGGGGTTTGCATATTTGTGTAATTTTGGTAGATGTTGTCAGAATACCCTCTGGAGAGGTATATCAGCTTTTGTACTCCTATCAGCAAAGTGTGACCCAAGTGAAGAATGGGTAGGAGATGGGTGAAGTTGAGGTTGGGTCAGGTTTATGAGTATGAGGGGGACTAAAAGTAGTTATGTATTATTGAAGTGTGAAGTGCTGGGTAAAGAGTAGCAGGAGATGAGAGTAGGAAGGAGACAGGGGCCAGGTCCCTTTGCCTTTGTGTTGTTTTTGTTTGTTTGATAGCCTCTCACACTGTCGCCCAGGCTGGAGTGGCGCAATCTCAGCCCACTGCAACCTCCGCCTCCTGGGTTCAAGCAATTCTCCTGCGTCAGCCTCCCGAGTACAGGCATGCGCCACCACACCTGGCTAATTTTTGTGTTTTTGGTAGAGACGGAATTTCACCATGTTGCTCAGGCTGGTGTCGAACTCCTGGGCTCAAGTGATCCACCCACTTTGGCCTCCCAAAGTGCTGGGACTACAGGCGTGAGCCACTGCGCCCTGGCCGCCTTTGTTTTTATACTTGGATTTTTTTTTTTTTTTTTAGCTTTTAAGTTGAGGGCTACATGTGCAGATTTGTTACATAGGTAAACTTGTGTCATGGGGGTTTGTTGTACAGATTATTTCCTCACCCAGGTATTAGCCTAGTTCCTGTTAGTTATTTTTCCTGATCCTCTCCCTCCTCCCACCCTCCACCTTCCCATAGGCTCCGCTCTGGTGTGTTTTGTTCCCCTCTTATATGTCTATGTATTCTCATCATTTAGCTCCTACTTGTAAGTGAAAACATGCAGTACTTGCTTTTCTTTTCCCATATTAGTTTGCTGAGGATAATGGCCTCCAGCTCCATCCATGTCCCTGCTGCAAAGGACGTGATCTTTTTCTTTTTTATGGCTGCATTTATAAGACAAGAGGGGTTTATTTAAACTTCTGCTATCAGAAGTAGGAAATTGGGATCCTATTAGGGCTTAATTGGTTTGACTTCAGCTTTTTAGCTTGGAGGCTGCTGAAGAGTTAATTTATTGTATGAGAGTTTGGCCGTATGTGGAGCACAAACTTACTTTTTTTTTTTTAATTAATTAATTAATTTATTTATTTTGAGATGGAGTCTCACTCTGTCGCCCAGGCTGGAGTGCAGTGGCACGATCTCGGCTCAGTGTAAGCTCTGCCTCCCGGGTTCACGCCATTCTCCTGCCTCAGCCTCCTGAGTAGCTGGGACTACAGGTGCCCGCCGCCATGCTCGGCTAATTTTTTGTATTTTTAGTAGAGACGGCGTTTCACCATGTTAGCCAGGATGGTCTCGATCTCCTGACCTCGTGATCCACCCACCTCGGCCTCCCAAAGTGCTGGGATTACAGGTGTGAGCCACCGCGCCCGGCCAAACTTACTTGTTTTAAAGAAAGGATCTCTTTGTACATTTATTCAGTTGCCAGATCAGTCATTTACGTGTGAAGCCTCTTCACAGTTATAGTTAAATATTAGAATGTGCCAGACTTGACTGGGTGCGGTGGCTCACACCTGTAATCCCAGGATTTTGGGAGGCTGAGGTGGGCAGATCACCTGATGTCAGGAGTTCAAGACCAGCCTGGCCAACATGGTGAAATCCCTTATTTACTAAAATTACAAAAATTAGCTGGGCGTGGTGGTGTGCACCTGTAGTCCTAGCTTCTTGGGAGGCTGAGGTAGGAGAATCACTTGAACTCTGGAGGTGGAAGTTGCAGTGAGTCATGATTGCACCACTGCACTCCAGCCTAGGCGACAGAATGAGACTCCCTCTCAAAAAATAAAAAGAACACGACAGACTGATTGAGATCCCAAGATTAAGGGGGAAAACAAGGCTTCAGGTTTTATTAAACTTATCCTAAATAATGATGTTTTTAAAAGAAAACCTTTGGGGAAATAATCTGTCAGTAACAGATGTCTAAAATTTTCCATATTTGAAAAGGCCCTGGCCAGGCGCAGTGGCTCACGCCTGTAATCCCAGCCCTTTGGGAGGCTGAGGTGGGTGGATCATTTGAGGTCAGGAGTTTGAGACCAGCCTGGCCCAACAGGGTCAAACCTCGCCTCTACCAAAAATACAAAAATTAGCTGAGCATGGTGGTGGGCGCCTGTAATCCCAGCTACTTGGGAGGTTAGGGCAAGAGAATCCCTTGAATCTGGGAGGCAGAGCTTGCAGTGATCTGAGATTGCACCACTGCAGTCCAGCCTGGGTGACAGAGCAAAACTCTTTAACTCTCTTTTTTTTTTTTTTTTTTTTAATGTAAGTTCTAGGGTACATGTGCACAATGTGTAGGTTTGTTACATAGGTATACATGTATCATGTTGGTTTGCTGTACCCATTAACTTATTTACATTAGGTATTTCTCCTAATGCTATCTTGCCCCCTGTCCCCCACCCCACGACAGGCCTTGGGGTGTGATGTTCCCCGCCCTGTGTCCAAGCGTTCTCATTGTTCAGCTCCCACCTGTGAGTGAGAACATGCAGTGTTTAGTTTTGTGTCCTTGTGATAGTTTGCTCAGAATGATGGTTTCCAGCTGCATCCATGTCCCTGCAAAGGACATGGACTCATCCTTTTTTATGGCTGCATAATATTCCAGGGTGTATATGTGCCACATTTTCTTTTTCTTTCTTTTTTTTTTGAGACAGAGTCTCGCTCTGCTGCCCAGGCTGGAATGCAGTGCCATGATCTCAGCTCACTGTAAGCTCTGCCTCCCGGATTCATGCCATTCTCCTGTAGCAGGGACTACAGGTGCCCACCATGCCCAGCTAATTCTTTTTGTATTTTTCGTAGAGACGGGGTTTCACGTGTTAGCCAGGATGGTCTTGATCTGTTGATCTCGTGATCCGCCTGCCTCAGCCTCCCAAAGTGCTGGGATTACAGGTGTGAGCCACCGCTCCCGGCCACATTTTCTTAATTTAGTCTATCATTGATGGACATATGGGTTGGTTCCAAGTCTTTGCTATTGTGAATAGTGCTGCAATAAACATACCTGTGCATATGTCTTTATAGTTGGATGATATATAATCCTTTGGGTGTATACCCAGTAATGGAATCACTGGGTCAAATGGTATTTCTAGTTCTAGATCCTTGAGGAATCGCCACACTGTCTTCCACAAGGTTGAACTAGTTTACACTCCCACCAACAGTGTAAAAGCGTTCCTGTTTCTCCACATCCTCTCCAGCATCTGTCATTTCCTGACTTTTTAATGATCGCTGTTCTAACTGGTGTGAGATGATATCTCATTGTGGTTTTGATTTGCATTTCTCTAATGACCAGTGATGATGAGCATTTTTTCATGTATCTGTCGGCTGCATAAATGTCTTCTTTTGAAAAAGTGTCTGTTCACATCCTTCGCCCACGTTTTGATGGGGTTGTTTGTTTTTTTTTCTTATAAATTTGTTTAAGTTCTTTGTAACAGATTCTGGATATATTAGCCCTTTGTCAGATGGGTAGATTACAGAAATTTTCTCCCATTCTGTAGGTTGCCTGTTCACTCTGATGGTAGTTTCTTTTGCTCTGCAGAAGCTCTTTAGTTTAATTAGATCCCATTTGTCAATTTTGGCTTTTGTTGCCATTGCTTTTGGTGTTTTAGTCATGAAGTCCTTGCCCATACCTATGTCCTGAATGGTATTGCCTAGGTTTTCTTCTAGGGTTTTTATGGTTTTAGGTCTAACATTTAAGTCTTTAATTCGTCTTGAATTAGTTTTTGTGTAAGGTGTAAGGAAGGGATCCAGTTTCAGCTTTCTACATATTGGTAGCCGGTTTTCCCAGCACCATTTATTAAATAGGGAATCCTTTCCCCATTTCTTGTTTTTGTCAGTTTTGTCAAAGATCAGATGGTTGTAGATGTGTGGTGTTGCTTCTGAGGCCTCTGTTCTTTTCCATTGGCCTATATATCTGTTTTGGTACCAGTACCACACTGTTTGAACAAAACTCTTAAAAAAAAAGAAAAAGGTTTATGTAAAGAGAAAAGTAACAGAAAAAAGACTGGCTTTCAAAAAGGATTACAGGTGTGAGCCATCACGCCCGGCCATAAACTTTCTATTAAACAGACAAAATGCATAAATCATAAATGTACATTTCAGTGAATTTTCACGAAGTGATCATATCTTTGTAGCTATTATGTATACAGTTCAAGAAATAAAACATTAGGGCATGGTGGTGCATGCCTGTAGTCCCAGCTACTCAGGAGGCTGAGGTAGGAAGATCACTTGAGCCCAGGAGTTCTGAGGATGCAGTGAGCCATGATCATGCCACTGCACTCCAGTTTGGGCTACAGAGCAAGGCCCTGTCTCAAGAAAAAGAAGGCTGGGCACAGTGGCTTACGCCTGTAATCCCAGCACTTTGGGAGGCCAAGGCAGGCAGATCACTTGAGGTCAGGAGTTTGAGACCAGCCAGGCCAACATGTGAAACCCTGTCTCTACTAAAAATACAAAGATTAGCTGGGTGTGGTGGCGTGCACCTGTAGTTCCAGCTACTTGGGAGACTGAGGCGGGAGAATCGCTTGAACCCAGGAGGGGGAGGTTGCAGTGAGCTGAGATCACGCCACTGCACTCCAGCCCAGCGACAGAGCGGGACTCCGTCTCAAAAAACAAAAATTAGCTGGGCATGGTGGTGTGCACCTGTTAATCCCAGCCTCTCGGGAGGCTGAGGCAGGAGAACCCTTTGAACCTGGGAGGCAAATGTTGCAGCAAACCAAGATCGGGCCACTGCACTCCAGCCTGGGCGACAGAGTGAGACTCCTTCTCAACAAAAAAAGAAAGTAAAAGAATATGTTAACAGCAACTATTTTGGAAGCCCACCTCCTTATTTGCAAGTCACTGTCCCTCCTTCTTCCAGGGGTAACCACTATCCTAACCTCTATTACCATTCATTAGTTTTGCTCTATTCTTTTTGAACTTTATATAGAGTCATATAATGTGCATTCTTCATATCTGGCTTCTTTTGCTCAACAGTAATGATACATGTTCTTGTGTTAGTAGTAATAGTCCATTCTCATTTCTGTCTAGAGTTTTATTACAATGATATACCACAGTTGGTCCATTCTGCTGTTGATGTATATTCTAATTGTTTCAGTTTTTGACTATTAGGAATAAAGCTGCAAGGAACATTCTTGTATGTACATATGTATGTCTTTTTTTTTTTTTTTTTTTGGAGACAGAGTCTCGCTGTGTTGCCCAGGCTGAAGTGCAGTGGCACGATCACTGCAAGCTTTGCCTCCCGGGTTCACGCCTTTCTCCTGCCTCAGCCTCCCGAGTAGTTGGGACTACAGGTGCCTGCCACCGCCCCGGCTAATTTTTTGTATTTTTAGTAGAGACAGGGTTTTACTGTGTTAGCCAGGATGGTCTCGATCTCCTGACTTCATGATCCACCCGCTTCGGCCTCCCAAAGTGCTGGGATTACAGGCGTGAGCCCCTGTGCCCGGCCATGTATGTATGTCTTTTTGTTGGGTGTATGTTTAGGAGTGGGATTGGAGGGACATACAGTATAAATATGTTCAGCTTTAGTAGATGTTGCTACTGTCAAAAAGTTTTCTAGAGTTGTATCAGCCAATGCTTGCATCAGCAGCCTGTGAGAGTTCCATTTATTATGCATCCTCTCCAGACTAACAACTTGTTGTTGTTAGTATTTAAGCTTTTTGAAGAGCCTCTGCTTCGTGAGATAGGTATAAGGCATACAGTCGTGAAGAAAACAGTGCTGCTTTGTAGACCTTAAATTTTTTTTTTTTTTTTTTTTGAGACAGAGTCTCACTCTGTCTCCCAGGCTGGAGTGCAGTGGCGCAGTCTCAGCTCACTACAACCTTCACCTCTCAGGTTCAAGCGATTCTCCTGCCTCAGCCTCCCAATTACAGCTGGGATTACAGGCACCCACCATCACGCCTGTCTAATTTTTGTATTTTTTATTAGAGATGGGATTTCACCATGTTGGCCAGGCTGGTCTCGAACTCCTGACCTTGTGATCTGCCCACCTTGGCCTCCCAAAGTGCCGGGATTACAGGTGTGAGCCACCGCGCCTGGCCAGATTAGGCGGGGCATGGTGGCGGGCGCCTGTAATCCCAGCTACTTGGGAGGCTGAGGCAGGAGAATCGCTTGAACCCAGAAGGCGGAGCTTGCAGTGAGCTGAGATCGCGCCACTGCACTACAGCCTGGGTGACAGAGCAACACTCCGTCCCAGAAAAAAAAAAAAAAAAAAGGAAGAATGTTGTACCTGTTTAATATATTTAGGTGTTGATAAGTACTTGCTATTTTTCGGTTTTTGTTGTTGTTTCGAGAGGGGGTCTGTTGCCCAGGCTGGAGGGCAGTGGTGCGATTGATCTCGGCTCACTGTGGCCTCTGCCTCCCAGATTCCAGCAATTCTCCTGCCTCAGCCTCCTGAGTAGCTGGGATTGCAGGCTCCAGCCACCATGCCCAGCTAATTTTTTTGTATTTTTAGTAGAGAGAGGATTTTACCATGTTGGTCAGGCGGGTCTCAAACTCTTGACCTCAGGTGATCCGCCTGCTTTGGCCTCCGACAGTGCTAAGATTACAGGCGTAAGCCACTGTGCCCTGCCTTTGGGTTTTTTTTTTTTTTTTTGAGTCAGAGTCTCACTCTGTCACCCAGGCTGGAGTGCAGTGGTGCGATCTCAGCTCACTATGACCTCCACCTCTCAGGTTCAAACGATTCTCCTGCCTGTGCCTCCCCAGTAGCTGGGATTACAGTTGTGTGCTACCACGCCGAGCTAATTTTTGTATGTTTAGTAGAAACGGGGTTTCGCCATGTCTGCAGAGGAGCAGTCCAGGCAAAGGGAATAGTGGGTATCAAGGCCCTGAGGTAGGAACATGCTTGATAAGTTTACAGAGCACCAAGGAGGCTAGCATGGCTGGAGCAGGGGATGGAGTGAAAAGCTGATGTCAGGGAGGTAGATGGGGGCCAGAGCACACAGAGCATTTGGGGTCATGGTAAGGATTTTGGATTTTCTGAATGAAATCAGAGTTTTGAGCAGGATATCCCCTTTACCTTTTAAAGAGATTGCTTTTATTTATTTATTTATTTTTTTGTTTAAGACAAAGTCTCGCTCTGTCGTACAGGCTGGAGTGCAATGGCGGGGTCTTGGCTCACTGCACCCTCTGCCTGCTAGGTTCAAGTGACTCTCCTGCCTCAGCCTCCCGAGTAGCTGGGACTACTGGTGCCTGCCACCACACCCGACTGATTTTTTAATTTTTATTAGAGATGGGGTTTCACTGTGTTGGCCAGGCTGGTCTTGAACTCCTAGCCTGATGATCCACCCGCCTCGGCCTCCCAAAGTGCTGGGATTACAGGCGTGAGCCACGGCACCCGGTCTAAGAGATTACTTTTAGAGAAAACACCTAGTGAATCAAGGGAGGAGGTCGGAATGTGAATTAAGAAGTTACTGTTGGCCGGGTTTGGTGGCTTATGCCTGTAATCCCAGCACTTTGGGAGGCTGAGGCGGGTGGATTGCCTGAGGTCAGGAGTTTGAGACTAGCCTAGCCAACATGGTGAAACCCCGTCTCTACTAAAAATAGAAAAATTAGCTGGGCGTGGTGGTGGGCGCCTGTAGTCCCAGCTACTTGGGAGGCTGAGGCAGAAGAATTGCTTGAAACTGGGAGGTGGTGGTTGCAGTGAGCTGAGATCGCATCACTGCACTCCAGCCTGGGTGACACAGCAAGTCTCTTGTCTCAAAAAAACAAACAAAAAAAAGTGTGCCACCGACACCAGCCTAGGTGACGGAAAACACGTGTCCTTGGCCAAATAGTGGTATCCTGCTCAATGAAGGATAATGTTATTTATGCTATAATATCTATTATTTATTCTATAGTGTTCTGCATTGACACTATAGTTTTTTATTTTTAATTTGAGATGCAGTCTCACTCTGTCATCCAGCAAGGCTGAGGCAGGTGGGTCAGAGACCTCAACAAGTTCAAGGCCAGCCTGACAAACATGGCAAAACCCTGTCTTTACTAAAAATACAAAATTAGTCAGGCATGGTGGCATGTGCCTGTAATCCCAGCTAATTGGGAGGCTGAGGCAGGAGAATCACTTGAACTCAGGAGGCAGAGGTTGCAGTGAGCCAAGATTGCGCCATTCCACTCCATCCTGGGCCACAAGCGCGAAAATCCATGTCAAAAAAAAAAAGGGAATGTCTTATCATTACTTTCCTAAAATATCTTTCAAAAATTACAGTGTCGAGAAGGCTCATGCCTGTAATGCCAGCCCTTTGGGAGGACAACACAGGAGGATAGTTTGAGACCATCCTGGGCAAAGCAGCAAGAATTCGTCTCTACAAAACATTAAAAAAAATTAGCCAGTAGCGCACCTGTATCCCAGTTACTCAGGAGGCTGAGGCAGGAAGCTAAGCCCAGGAGGTTGAGGCTGGAGTGACCTGTGATCATGTCACTGCCCTGCAGCCTGAGACAGAGCAAGACCCGGCCTCAAAAATATAAAAATAAATTCAAAAAATGAACAACAATTTAAAAACTACAGTGTGAGACGGGCATGGTGGCTCACGCTTGTAGTCCCAGCACTTTGAGAGGCCAAGGCAGGCAGATCACCTGAGGTCAGGAGTTGGAGACCAGCCTGGCCAACGTGGTGAAACCCCATCTCTACTAAAAATACAAAAATTAGCTGGGTGTGTGGTGGTGCATGCCTGTAATTCCAGCTACTCAGGAGACTGAGGCAGGAGAATCCCTTAAACCTAGCAGGCGGAGGTTGCAGTGAGCTGAGAGCGCGCCACTGCACTCCAGCCTGAGCAACAGAGTGAGACTCCATCTCAAAATATAAAAATAAAAAACTGGCCAGTTGCGGTGGCTCACTCCTGTAATCCTAGCACTTTGGGAGGCCGAGGCAGGTGGATCACCTGAGGTAGGGTGTTCGAGACCAGCCTGGCCAACCTGGGGACACCCCGTCTCTACTAAAAATACAAGTATCAGCTGGGCATGGTTGTGGGCACCTGTAATCCCAGCTACTTGGGAGGCTAAGTAACGAGAATTGCTTGAACCTGGGAGGCGGACGTTGTAGTGAGCCGAGATCGTGCCACTGCACTCCTACCTGGGCGACAAGAGCGAGACTCCATCTAAAAAAATAATAATAAATAAATAAATAAATAAATAAATAAATAAATAAAAACTATAGCTGGGCGTGGTGGCTCACACCTGTAATCCCAGCACTTTGGGAGGCGGAGGTGGGTGGATCACAAGGTTAGGGGTTCGAGACCAGCCTGACGAACATGGTGAAACCCCGTCTCTACTAAAAATACAAAAATTAGCTGGGCATGATAGTGCATGCCTGTAATCCCAGCTACTCAGGAGGCTGGGGCAGGAGAATTGCTTGAACCCAGAAGGCGGAGGTTGCAATGAACTGAGACTGCGCCACTGCACTCCTGCCTGAGTGACAGAGTGAGACTCCATCTCAAAATATAAAAATAAAAAACTATAGCCAGGCGCAGTGGCTCACGTCTATAATCCCAGACTTCGGGAGGCCGAGGCGGGTAGATCATGAGGTCCAGAGTTCGAGACCAGCCTGACCAACATGGGGAAACCGTGTGCTGGGATTACAGGCGTGAACCACCACGCCTTGCCAAGACATTCTTTAAAAATGCCTAGCAAATATAGTAAAAAGTAAAAATTCTCTTTCACCTCATCACTGAAAGTTTGTGTATATTTTCACGCTTTTTGGTATACCTTTATACACATCTATAATACTTAAATGCAGTCTTTTTCTAAATGGAATGATACTGTACATAATACTTTGCAGTTTTTATAATTTCCAGTCAGATGGGAAGGCCACAAAACTATTCTAGAAGATCTTTGCTTTAAACAGTAGTAAGACATTTATCTCTTCTTTTGTTTTAAGTGCCTTGGAACAGATTTTATGAACAACAGCAACATTCAATATTGATTTGCTCAGTTTTAGTAGTGAGATGCCTTTAATAGTGAGATCACACCTTTCAGAGAACTTTCTACATGCTCTGTAAAAAAAAAAAAGCAGATATGTGATTGACTGCTTCATGATTTTGCCAGGCACCATTCAAATCCTTTTCCCTTTCTCAGAAAGTGCAGAGTCATCCATTTTGGAGCAGTTAGTTCTTGCAGATCTACCAGTTACCTGTGGTTATAGGAGATGATGTTTCTCTCTCTGACAGTGGAAAAAGGAATTCATGAACCTGCCGAAGTTCAGTTCTGTAACTAGACAGAGCTGTGCTGGAAATGAAAATAAGTTCTTTCTGTTATTTATGATGTACAGGAAGAAAAGCTTCAGGTAGATCAAGCTCTCCAGGCCTAAATCCATAGAAGCCTTGCCAATTTTCAGCTCATTATTGCCATCAAGGTATTTTGGTGATTATTTCCACTATTGTAAACTAATTCATAGGACAGATTTTTACATTTTGCGTTTTTTTCTCTTTTTTTGAGACAGTTTTGCTCTATTGCCCAGGCTGGAGTGCAGTGGCACGATCTTGGCTCACTGCAACCTCCGCCTCCTGGTTTCAAGCAATTCTCCTGCCTCAGCCTCCTGAGTAGCTGGGACTACAGGTGTGTGCCACCATACCCGGCTAATTTTTTGTATTTCTAGTAGAGATGGGGTTTCACTGTGTGGGCCAGGTTGGTCTCAAACTCCTGACCTTGTGATCCACCTGCCTCGGCCTCCTAAAGTGCTAGGATTACAGGAGTGAGCCACCATGCCCGGCTTACATTTTGCTTTTATTTTTTTTGAGACAGAGTCTCACTTTGTCACCCAGACTGGAGTGCAGTGGTGCAATCTCAGCTCACTGCAACCTTTGCCTCCCAGGTTCAAGCAATTCTCCTGCCTCAACCTCCCAAGTAGTTGGGACTACAGGCGCATGCCACCATGCCTGGCTAATTTTTTTGTATTTTTAGTAGAGACTGGGTTTCACTGTATTAGCCAGGATGGTCTCAATCTCCTGACCTCGTGATCTGCCTGCCTTGTCCTCCCAAAGTGCTGGGATTACAGGCGTGAGCCACCGCATCCCGCCTGCATTTTGATTTTAATGTCTTACTGTTAATGATCATGCACCGAATTCCCATGCTGTTAGTATTTTTCTCAGAATGACAAAGGAATTGAAATGCCATTGTGGAACAAAATTAAACATTGTCAAACAAAATTAAACACTGCTCTAAGCCAGTCTATGGACTAGGTAGATAAGTTGGGAGATAATGAAGTAGGCTCTTGTTGGAGACAGAGCAGACCAAACCAAACAGAAAATGAATTTGTCAGGCCAGGCACGTCACTGCACTTTGGTAGGCCGAGGCGGGCGGATCTCCTGAGGTCAGGAGTTTGAGACCAGGCTGAATGAACATGGAGAAACTCTCTCTCTACTAAAAATATATATTAAAAATACCTCGTGATCTCTTAACCTTGTGATCTGCCCGCCTCAGCCTCCCAAAGTACTGGGATAACAGGCGTGAGTCACTGCGCCTGGCCTGTGTCTCAGTTTTCAAGTAATGAAGGTGAATTCAACTGGTAAATGTAGCTTTATATTAAATAATGATTAAGGAAAGAAAAAATAACATTTGGCCCTCTGTTTCTGTGGGTTTTGCATCCATGAATTCAGCCAACCATGGATTGAAACTATTCAGGAAAAAATATGTATAGATTGTGGCTGGGCACCATGGTTCATGCTTGTAATCCCAGAGCTTTGGGAGGCGAAGGTGGGCAGATCACCTGAGGTCAGGAGTTCAAGACTAGCCCGGCCTACAAGGTGAAACCCCGTTTCTACTAAAAATGCAAAAATTAACCCAGTGTGATGGCATGTGCCTGTAATTCCAGCTATTCAGGAGGCTAAGGTGGGAGAGTTGCTTGAGCCTGGGAGGTGGAGGTTGCAATGAGTCGAGATTGCTCAACTGCACTCCAATCTGGGCGACAGAGCAGCGAGACTCTGTCTCAGAAAATAAATGATTTAAATAAACAATATTAGAGGTATGGGCAAGTTATATGCAAATATTATACCATTTTATGTAAGAGACTTGAGCATTGGCAGATTTTGATATCCACACAGATTTCTTGCACCAACCCACAGTGGATACTCAGGGACAACTGTGTGTACGGTATACACCTTGGTGTGTATTCTAATCATCTGGTAAGCTTGTGAAATGTAGGTTCACCCCCTGGATATTTAAATCCTGGAAGGTCTGGGGTAGGGTCCAGGAATCTTCATTTTCAGCAGCAGGGTTCCTAAATAATTCTCTTAGAGGTAACCTGAAGACTCCTTTGAGGAGCATTGGTGTCTCAGAGGGTGTCTAAACCTGACAAAGATCATCTAAATCTAGTTGGCTGAGCCAGGCGCGGTGGCACACACCTGTAATCCCAGCACTTTGGGAGGCTGTGGTAAGCGGATCACCTGAGGTCGGGAGTTTGAGACCAGCCTGACCAACACGGAAGAAACCCCATCTCTGCTAAAAATAAAAAAGCCGGGCATGGTGGCTCGTCCCTGTAATCCTAGCTACTCGGGAGGCTGAGGCAGGAGAATCGCTTGAACGTGGGAGGCAGAGGTTGTGGTAAGCCGAGATCACGCCATTGCACTTCAGCCTGGGCAACAAGAGCAAAACTCTGTCTCAAAAATAAATAAATAAATAAAATTCTAGTTGGCTGAAGAGTTATGGCAAGGAAAAACTCTTTTGATATAGCACAGTTTGTGATAAAAGTGATAAATGGAGATAACTGAGAAAGTATTAAGGAAAGAGATTAGTTAACACTCACTGAGGTAGGGAGAAGAGGCAGATGTCTGATTTTATGTTAAACTTGAGGAATATATCTTTCATTTGATTGCCTTTTGTTTTAGATACCTCATAATGCTATATTGTCTTGGTAACCAAGCTCTCATATCTGTATATTTACTGCAGTCCTGGGGCATCTCTAATTTCCAACATATCATACTACTTTTTTGATAAGCCATTGAACTGTCCTGAATTGGCCAGGTTTGGTGGTTCACACCTGTAATCCCAGCACTTTGGGAGGCCAAGACAGGTGGATCACTGGAGGTCAGGAGTTCAAAACCAGCCTGGCCAACATAGTGAAACCTGGTCTCTACTAAAAATACAAAAATTAGCTGGGTGTGGTGGCACGCACCTGTATTCCAAGCTACTTGGGAGGCTGAGCCAGAAGAAGTGCTTGGACCTGGGAGGCAGAGTTTGCAGTGAGCTGAGATCATGCCACTGCACTCCAGCTTGGCGACAGAGCAAGACTCCATCTCAAAAACAAAAAAAGAGAAATATCCTAAGTAACTTTTCAACATTGAAACTAACTTCTGGACTATGGCATAAAATCATTTATTACCTCATGAGTGTTTTCGTTTATTTGTTCAGGAAATAATCACTGTTTTTACTTTACACACACACAATTTTCACCTGCCATCACACACACAGACACACACTTTCACCTGCCATCTCACACACACACACACACACAATTTTCACCTGCCATCCCAGGTAGTTTACCAATATTGATGAGTCTTTCTTAATGGGGAGACACTTCTCCAAGGATTTAAGTATAGGTTAAGTCGATTTAAGGCTCTAGGGGGACAAGGAAACATTTCTCAATTATAAAGTATACAACTAGGAAGAAATTCTTATTTTTCATATTCTGTTTATTTAGCATTATCCGTTCATTTAGCATATTTACTGGTATTGACACTACCATGCTTATGAAGCTGTGATGGCTAGGGAGTAATGAGCTTGTTTTGCTAGTGTTATCTTCTATAAATGTTCTAAATTAAGTAGTTGGGGAAGTGGTTAATAACAACCAAATTTGTAATCTAGGATTGTTACACTCTAATCAATTCTTTTTAAATTTTTTCCTGACATTTATCTTGATATAATAATAACTCTCTGACATTATTATTGTAACTTAAAATTGTTGTATTTGTGTTTTGGGGATAAAAGGCATATTTTAGCATCCTATAGTTTAAAATGGTGTTGGTTTTAATCTGGGTGATAAGATGGAAATGCTGACCTGGGCTTGCCTGATCTACAGCTAACATGGTTCTAATAATCTGGGTGATAAGATGGAATTGCTGACCTGGGCTTGCCTGATCTACAGCTAACATTGTTCTAATAATCTGGGTGATAAGATGGAAATGCTGACCTGGGCTTGTCTGATCTACAGCTAACATTGTTCTAATAAACTGCATGGAGTCCAGGTGTTTTACTTTAACTGCAGTTGTACCATCTGTGGGAGCAGGTGGACAGATACTGTGTCATCAGGAAAACACAGCTGGTGAGACTAAGGAGAAGAGCTAATTGATTGCTTTTCCAGCTTGCTCCAGTCATATATACCTAAGGATAGCATTTACCTTGGCACAGGTGTTGCCTTTGGTCTGGATAATAACAGCAAAATTGAACAAAAACAAGATGTAAATTTGGGCTGCGTGTGTGTGTGTTTGTGTGTGTGTTTCTTGGTTGGCATTGGGAAAGATAATTTAAGGGTTTTTTTTTTTTTTTTAGTTTTTAGTTTTGTTTTTAGTTACTTGAAGATATTTCCAGCTCATTAACTTCTCTGAGAGAGTTCCTTGTAAGGTTACTTATAAATAGTCATATATATATATATAGTTTTATGTTATGGCAGGGAAGATCTGGGAAGTAAGCAAAAAGAGCCTTCAGTAAGGCAACATAGAACAAAATAGAGGTCACAGGTTCCATGCACTGAAGAATACTGAAGAATGGAATGGAAATAGAGACTCCAGAGTCATAGACTCTTGGAAGGAAGACTAGAGTGCATTCATGACCCTCATCCTTAATTACTTCACAGGTGAGAAAACCAAGAGCTACAGAAAATAAGTTATTCCTCAGTACCAGGGCCTGGTTCCTTGGAGAATTGGGTTAAAATTCAAAATAACCTTCTCAAAAATTCTTTCAGAAATGAGTAGTGAAAGCCTGTGGATCAAATTCAGTGATAGTTAACAGAGAAACAGTAGCATAGATTAGTAGGCCAATTTAATGTAGGGAGCAACCACTAGTGTACATGATCTCAGCTCATCTGGTACTAACAAGTAAAAATGAACCTAGGCCAGCCACAGTGGCTCATGCCTGTACTCTCAGTGCTTTGGGAGGCCAAGGCGGGAGGATTGTTTGAAGCCAGGAATTCGAGACCATCCTGGTCAACATAGCAAGACCCTGTTTGTTAAAAAAAAAAATTAAAAAAATAAAAATTTAGCCGGGCTTGGTGATCTGTGCCTGTAGTCCCAACCTACTTGGGAGGCTGAGGCGGGAGGATCATTTGAACCCAGGAGTTCAAGGCTGCAGTGAGCCATGATTGCACCACTGCACTGCAGCCTAGGCAACTGAGTGAGACCCTGTCTCACAAAACTAATAAATAAGTAAATAAATAAAGCAGAACCTGTATTACAGTGTTATTTTAGAAACAATTATACCATTAGGATGCGTGAAGAGAGCTAGTAGTTTTGCCTATCATACTTAAGGTTAACCTCTTCAGCTTAAGAGATATATGAGAGCAGCTTTTGAGAGGATTTAAAAGATCCCTAAAAAAAGAAAATCCAATGGAAAGGTTCAAAAACTTGTATCTGATGAAGAGAAAACATAGAGGTTTGATAAGCCTTTAAGGATTGTTTTGTAGAAGTTGGCTAGTTTATACTTCTCCCTTTAGAACCGGACAGGAAGGGGCAAATTTACCTTAGCCATGGGGAATATAGGTATGCATTGTAGATTCTGGGTATGAGCAGCAGCAGTGCCACCTGGGAGCTTGTTAAAAATGCAGAATCTGGGCTCTGGCCCAGACCTACTGAATTTGCATTTTAGTAAGATTTCCCAGGTGATTTGTATGAACATTAAAATTTGAGTCATATTGGGGTAAATCATAGGCCTTATTTTTATTTTATTTTTTTAAATATTTTGAGATAATCTTGCTCTGTTGCCCAGGCTAGAGTGCAGTGGTATGATCACTGCAGCCTCTGCTTCCTGGGTTCAAGCAGTTCTCCTGCCTCGGCCTCCCATATATGTTTACAGCCTTACTCAATTAGATTTTAATTTCAAAGTCTATCTTAATTAAATAATAATTAAGATCATTCTTATTTTTCAAAAGCATTTTAAAAAATGGGGTTCTTATCTAGATGAGAGAGGTTTTACTCCATAGGGATCACAGTCTAGTGAGGATGTAGCCAATAAGCAAACAAATGTGTACTAAAACCCCAGGTGGGGATAAATACTTTTAAGAAAAATAAGCTAAGATTGGAGAGTCTTTTCAGTTTAAGAGCTAGTTTATTCCCTATGTGTTGTGTTTTTTGTTTTGTTTTCTTTTTTTCCCAGAGACGGAATTTCACTCTTGTCGCCCAGGCTGGAGTGCAGTGGCATGATCTCGGCTCACTGCAACCTCTACCTCCCAGGTTCAAGCAATTCTCCTGCCTCAGCCTCCAGAGTAGCTGCTATTATAGGCATGCACTACCACGCCTGGCTAATTTTGTATTTTTAGTAGAAACAGGGTTTCTCCATGTTGGTCAGACTTGTCTTGAACTCCTGACCTGAGGTGATCTGCCCGCCTTAGCCTCCCAAAGTGCTGGGATTACAGGCATGAGCCACCATGCCCGGCCAGTGTGTTTTTTTTGTTTTGTTTGGTTTTGGTTTTGGTTTTGGTTTTTTTAGTTTTTAATAGTTATCACTTGTAGGTAGGTTTTAGAGCAGACTTCAGTTGGTTTTTTTTTCCTCTTTTTTTGTTTTCTCATGTTTTTAGACTTCAGTTTTCAGGATAAAAATATGTACAGGTTTTAAAATTATTATTTATGTACAGGTTTTAAAATTATTATTATTAAAATAATTATCTGTAACTCAGTGCCTGGCACATAGTTGACATTTAACTAGGAGTGTTTCATAATAAATCTTAAGTAAGAGCTTAAGAAAATCAACACTGATTGTTACCTGTCACAAGTCACGTGGGCTGAGATTTTCTGGCTAGACAGGAAAGAAAGAACTAAAACTCCAATCTTTTGTTCTCTTTTTCATATTATTATGATTTTTTGATTCTGTGGATTCCAGAATCAGAGTTTGAACAGAGAAGTGGTTCCCATACTTTGTAGCATACCAGATGGGTATGGTTTTGGAATAATGAAGGGGCTTTCAGACTGTGGGTTCTTGAGTGATTTGTAACATGTCTCCTTCTTTGTAGTTGTTTTTCTTGGAACTTGCCTAGATGGGCATGCCATGAACTTGCTAAGGTTGTTCTCATTTTCAAATAAAATAATTTTGTTGCAATTTATTTTTAGGATTAAAAAAAAAAAATCCAGATGTTCACTTACATACATAAGAAGACAAACCAGGATCAATCTTAATAGGAGAGAGGTATACATGTAGAGGGGAGTTAACTTTGTGCTTGCTATGAAATGAGCTGGTTGAGTTGCACTCAGGTAATAGTATGGTAAGGTATATTTTTTTGGTTAATATGAAAAGAAAATGTGTATATGTATGACTGCTGTATATGTCAGAAAATGTGACAAATTGTTTCTTTTTTTTTTTTTTTTGAGATGGAGCCTCACTCTGTCGCCCAGGCTGGAGTACAGTGGCATGATGTTGGCTCACTGCAACCCTTGCCTCCTGGGTTCAAGCAATTCTCCTGCCTCAGCAGGAGAGTAACTGGGCTTACAGGTGTGTGGCACCATGCCTGGCTAATTTTTGTATTTTTTAGTGGAGAAGGGATTTCACTATGTTGTCCAGGCTGGTCTTAAACTCCTGACCTCAAGTGATCCACCTGCCTTGGCCTCTCAGAGTGCTGGGATTACAGGCATGAGCTACCTCATCTGGCCACTTTTTTTGTAAATGGCTTTGTTGAGATATAATTCATATACCCTACCTCTTTTTTTTTTTTAAAGAGAGAGAGTTTCACTCTTGTTGCCCAGGCTGGAGTGCAATGGCTCAATCTTGGCTCACCACAACCTCCGCCTCCTGGATTCAAGTGATTCTCCTGCCTCAGCCTCCTGAGTAGCTGGGATTACTAGGCGTGTGCCACCATACCCGGCTAATTTTGTATAATTTGTAGAGATGGGGTTTCTCCATGTTGGTCAGGCTGGTCTCGAACTCCTGACCTGAGGTGATCCACCTGCCTCGGCCTCCCAAAGTGCTGGGGTTACAGGTGTGATCCACTGCGCCCGGCCTTACCCTGCTTCTTTAAGGTATACAATTTAATAGTTTTTAGTATGTTGACAAGGTTTTATAACCATCACTGCACATGGTGCAGTGAATATTTCTATCACTCTGAAAAGAAACCCCATACCCATTAACAATTACTGTCTATTTTTCCTTTTCCCAGTCCTTAATCTCCTGGAGTCTTACTTTGTCACCCAGACTGGAGCACAGTGGTATGGTCACAGCTCATTGCAGCTTCGACCACCTGGGCTCAAGCAGTTCTCCCACCACAGCCTCCCAAGTAGCTGGAACCACTGGCACATGCCACCATGCCTGTGGCCAGTTTTTAAATTATTTGTAGAGACGAAGTCTCACTTTGTTGCCCAGGCTGGACTCAAACTCGTGAGCTCAAGTGATCCTCCTGCCTTGGTCTCCCAAAGTGTTGGGATTACAGGCGTGAGCCACTGCGCCTGGCCACGTAGTCTACTTTCTGTCTATGGATTTGGCTTTGTGTTTTTTATTGGTGATTTTTATTGGTGATTGACCTCCAAGCTGAAGTGCTGTCTCCTGTTTCCAAGAGCTAGAAAGCTGTGCTGTACTTTAGAGGAAAATATATTAAATAAGCTTTGTTCAAGCTGTTTGACATGTTAATGAATCCTCCTGCCTTGGCCTCCCAAAGTGCTGGGATTACAGGCGTGAGTGCCTGGCCTTACATATATTTTAAATAAGGTGTTACACTATGTAATTCATCTGTGTAACCCAAAAGCACTGTATCCCTAAGGCTATTGAAATTTAAAATAAGTAAATAAATAAGGTGTCTTTCTTCAGAAACACATAGAAAAGAAGGTATGTACAGATGATGTATTGACAAAAATGTGACTAGAGGCTCATAGAAACCTAACGTGTGTTTTCCTCCAGGAACAAAGGTTCAGGATGTGCCAGTTCAACGTTTGTGGCAATAAAAAGAATCTACTATAACACATTTTGTTTAATCATTCATGAGTTGCTAGATTTGTGACCTGTTTTCATTTTTTGGCTATTATAAATAAAGTTGCTATAAATATTTGTTTACTGGTTTTTATGTGGACACGTGTTTTCATTTCTCTTGGGTATATACCCGGGAGTTGAATTGGCTAGGTCAAATGGTAATTCTATGTTTAACCTTTTGAGTAATGGCTAGGCTGTTTTTCAAAGTGACCACACCATTTTAGATTCTCACCAGCATTGTATAAGGGTTCCAGTTTTCCCACTCCCTCTGCCAATCCTTTTTATTTTTATTTTTATTTTTATTTATTTATTTATTGTTTTGAGACGGAGTCTCGCTCTGTCGCCCAGGCTGGAGTGCAGTGGCCGGATCTCGGCTCACTGCAAGCTCCGCCTCCCGGGTTTACGCCATTCTCCTGCCTCAGCCTCCCGAGTAGTTGGGACTACAGGTGCCCGCCACCTCACCCGGCTAGTTTTTTGTATTTTTTAGTAGAGACGGGGTTTCACCGTGTTAGCCAGGATGGTCTCGATCTCCTGACCTCAAGATCCGCCCGTCTCGGCCTCCCAAAGTGCTGGAATTACAGGCTTGAGCCACCGCGCCTGGCCCCTTTTTATTTTTTTTTGAGACAAGGTCTCGCTTTGTCACCCAGACTGGAGTGCAGGAGCGGGATTTCAGCTCACTGCAGCTTTCACCTCTTGGGCTCAAGTGATCTTACCACCTCAGCTTCCTGCGTAACTGGGACTACAGGCACATACCACCACGCCCAGCTAATGCTTTTGGTTTTTAGTAGAGGCTGCTCTCGAGCCTCCCAAAATGCTGAGATTATAGCCGTGCTGGCTCTGTCTTTTTCATTATTGCCATCTAGTAAGTGTGAAGTGGTATCTTGTGGTGGTTTTGGTTTGTATTTCCCTAATGGCTAATGATGTTGAACATTTTTCATGTGCTTATTGGCCATTTGTATATCTTTGGAGAAATGTCTATTCAAATTACTTGCCCTAGAGATAGCTTTTATTTTATTTATTTATTTTTTGAGACGGAGTTTTGCTCTTGTTGCCCAGGCTGGAGTGCAATGGCTCGATCTCGGCTCACTGCAACCTCTGCCTCCTGGATTCAAGCGATTCTCCAGCCTCAGCTTCCTGAATAGCTGGGATTACAGACATGGGCCACCATGCCCGGCTAATTTTGTATTTTTAGTAGAGACGAGGTTTCTCCATGTTGGTTAGGCTGGTCTTGAACTCCCGACCTCAGGTGATCTGCCCCCCTCAGCCTCCCAAATTGCTGGGATTACAGGCTTGAGCTAGCACGCCTGGCCGGAGATAGCTTTTAAAGACACCAAAACATCTGTTTGATGAATACATTTATTTTACAGCAAAACTGAAAGTTTGTTGAACACCCAAATTCAGTATGATAAGTTAGCTTTTTATAGGATACTGATAGGTTATTGTGGGTATTCCAACCTTGTTCAGCAAGGCCAAATTTTCAAAAAGAAAATTTAGATTTATTACAATAAGGGAAGTATATATCTTTTTTATTTTTTTATTTTTTTTGAGACGGAGTCTGGCTCTGTCACCCAGGCTGGAGTGCAGTGGCGCGATCTCGGCTCACTGCAAGCTCCGCCTCCCGGGTTTACGCCATTCTCCTGCCTCAGCCTTCCGAGTAGCTGGGACTACAGGCGCCCGCCACCTCGCCCGGCTAGTTTTTGTATTTTTTAGTAGAGACGGGGTTTCACCGTGTTAGCCAGGATGGTCTCGATCTCCTGACCTCAAGATCCGCCCGTCTCGGCCTCCCAAAGTGCTGGGATTACAGGCTTGAGCCACCGCGCCCGGCCGGGAAGTATATATCTTAAGCTATATTTCCATGTGCTCTATGAAGAGAGGAAGTTAGCAGTTGGTGTGATTGGAAGCCTCAGAAAGATCTCTTACTTCTATCTCTTCCTCACCTGGCTTGCATTGCAATATTTAGGGTAAGAGTCACAGACATACTCGGGTGCATTTGAATGATGGTCTAAGCAGATCTCTACACCTGTCATTATCTGGGTTTGTGATCATTCCAGTGTTTCCTAAGTTTATAGGCTGAATTGGCAGTAAGTGACTTTTGTTCCAATCCTCAGCTGCATTACAAATACAAGACTATGTTGAAATAGCCACCTGTAAGTATGTTTAAAGTTTTGTAAACCCAGAAGCCTTTTAAAAAAGCATTGTTCTTCTTAATCTCTTAATTAAAGTTTTTTAAAATCACATATCAATTTTGTTTGTGTGTATTTTTGTTTGTTTGTTTGTTTTTTGGGATGGAGTCTCACTCTGTCACCCAGGCTGGAGTGCAGTGGTGTGGTTCCGGCTCACTCCAACCTCCATCTCCCAAGTTCAAGTGATTCTCCTGCCTCAACCTCCTGAGTAGCTGAGATTACAGGGCTGTGCCACCAGGCCTGACTGATTTTTTTTTTTTTTTGAGATGGAGTCTTGTTCTGTTGCCCAGGTTGGAGTGCAGTGGTGTGATCTTGGCTCACTGCAACCACTGCTTTTCGGATTCAAGCGACTCTCCTGCCTCAGCCCCCCAAGTAGCTGGTGTCACAGATGCGTGCTACCACGTCCAACTGATTTTTGTATTTTTAGTAGAGACGGCGTTTCACCATGTTGGCCAGGCTAGTCTCAAACTCCTGACCTCAGATGACCTGCCTGTCTCAGGCTCCCAAAATGCTGGGATTGCAGGAGTGAGCCACCTCTCCTGGCCCTAAGTGTTTTTTTGTTTTGTTTTTATATTTTAGTAGAGACAGGGTTTTGCCTTGTTAACCAGTTTAGTCTCAAATGCCTGACCTCAGGTGATTTGCCTGTCTCGGCCTCCCAAAACGCTGAGATTAGAGGTGTCAGCCTCCTCTCCCATCCTGATTTGTGTATATTTTATGTTGTTTTATTTTCTCTTTTTTCTTTGCTGTATTATTATTATTATTTTGAGATGGGGTCTTGCTATGTTGTCAAGGCTGGTCTCCAACTTCTGGGCTCAAGCAGTCTTCCCACCTCAGTCAGCTGAACAGTTGGGATTGCAGGCTTATGCCACTATATCTAGCTGAAGTGTTGGTTTTTCTTTTCTTTTTGTGGAGACAGGGCCTCACTCTGTTGTCCAGGCTGGTCTCAAACTCCTGGGTTCAAG
Organism: Macaca fascicularis; assembly: GCF_037993035.2. Classification (NCBI taxonomy): domain Eukaryota; kingdom Metazoa; phylum Chordata; class Mammalia; order Primates; family Cercopithecidae; genus Macaca; species Macaca fascicularis. The sequence continues at coordinate 89,550,244 of NC_088384.1, forward strand.
CAGTCCTCCCACCTCAGCCTCCCCAGTAACTGGGAGTACAGGCTCTCGCCTCTATACCTGGCTTAAGGGTTTGTTTTCTGATTCTTCAGAGTTTATTTCTCTCAGATCTGGAGACTGTGATATGTATAAGACAAGTTTCCCATGTCTTAAGAAACTTGATAGCTAGTAAGAGAGGTAAGGCCTGTGAACTCAGGTAACTAATCCAAACAGAAAGACAGATGAAGATGAGGACATATGAGTAAAATAAGAAAGTGATCAGTAAAGGTTGCATGTGGAAAATGTTGTCTGAATCATTCCTTGAAGAATTGCCTTCAATGTGATATAGAGAAGAGCAGATCATGACCGAAATCCAGACCTTTTGACTGGCTTGATTATGTGGTAGACTATTTTTCTCTCTTTTTTGAATCAGAGGATCCCAGATGAGGGCTTTATTATCAGCCTTTGACTCAAGTCTCATTTATATTCCCGTTCCCAGCCCTTGCGTGTGGAATCAGGGATATGGCTTAAGTGCCCTTTTAAGCTGCTCTGTACCTTTTTGCTAGTTATTTATATATAAAAAACTATGTTAACCTGCTTTAAAATGTCCACTCGTGTGTGTGTGTGTGTGTGTGTGTGCGTGTGTGTGTGTGTATTGTGTAGAGATGGGGTCTCACCATGTTGTCCAGGCTGGTCTTGAACTCCTGGGCTCAAGCAATCTGCCCACTTTGGTCTCCCAAAGTGTTGGGATTACAGGTGTAAGCCACTGCGCCAGGCCTAAAATGTCAACTCTTGGTTGAGAATGAAGGCTAATTTGCCCAAGAACCAACTTAATCCATCTGTTCCAGCCAGTACCAAGTTCTGGGCTCATGGTGCTACCAATTGGCTGGTGTGAGGAAGTGTTTAACCTTTTTCTT